>NC_060144.1:542015680-542327043 GCF_021461385.2 Schistocerca piceifrons
TGTATACATGTGTCATCATTATAATTAGATGTCATTCAAAACGTAAGTAATGCAAGTTACTACCAGTAGCCTCACATCTTACGCTTTATGTACTAAAATGTTTGTGTATCTTAAAAGAATTTTATTTTACATGTTACAGGTACAAAACATAAGCACAAGATCCCGGTAAGCTGTGACATCTCGATTTGCAAACTGTTGATAAATAAGAGGAGCAGCTACAGATAGTTCAGTAGTGTAAGTAATGGTATGTAATTATGAATAACGGGTGAGTCATCTGCAGACTGTGTTAAAATAAATGATAATACTTCACAGTGTGGTTGCACCGATTCAGCGGGTAGGACTGGAATATACTCTGGTATAATAGCTAATCCCGATATGTTTAAGAATCCCAAATGTTTTCTTGAGCTTGTCTTTAGGTTTTCTTTAACAGAAAGTGCAATCGGCCTCTTAAGTAAATGTCTCACTTGTCTATAAATAGCTACTGGTAAAGTAGGGTGAGAACAGGGGAAAGTATATGAATACAAGTGTGCGTCTCTATCGCTGCCTGGAGACATCACGGAATGGCACTCAAGAAACGATACAGACAGACATAATGATAATAATAATATTAAAGGAAACTCTCCAAGTTCGTGATTCCACCTGCGCGTTAAAAGAAATTTTGTAACTTTGTGTTTACGTGAACATAAATAAAGGATTTCACACAAGAATGCACAGAAAATTACAAAACGTGATTGCAAACAAATATGCATTGATAACTGCTAATTCGAAGAATAATAATGGCTGCTTCAAATGGTCAATTATAACTAGTTTTTACCCAGTAAGTGACAATGTGAAATGCCTCTAATTGTCTTCCACACTGAGTTGCATTAGACTTTGAACACATTTAATTTCCTAGCAATCTGTAGCATGTGGGATTATCCGAGAAAAACAACGTTATCGTATCTGTTGATGCGTGCGTTATTCAGTATTCTGAGCACAACTGGATTGTGGTGGGAAAGGAAAAAGTATATGAAGAAAAAGAGATTTTGATGATTTCTGTGTATGTCTGAGGACACCATATTCATGGAAAACATGTAAACCTGTTAATGTTTAAAGTCGAAAACATAAAAATTTATCATTTCTGTCAATTCAAGAACTTTTTTCGCTAAAAAGTAGTAGCATTACAGCTCATCAACAGTCACTTGAAATACATGAGCACTGTTTTTGTTGTTTTAATTCTAAAGAGAAGTTAGCTGCACATATAGTTGATTGTTCGCTTTGCATACCACTTTACAGCGTGATGCCCAAAGCAAAAAAACAATACATAAAATGTGACAAATTTAACAACAAATCAAAGCTACATTCGTTATATACAGAGAGCGCAGAGAGCGAAGGCTTACCACAACCGAGTGTTACTGACGAAATTCATATGCAAAGTCTCAAAGTATTTACACCATTTCATATATTCAGAAAACTGTTAATGGCCCTCCTCATTCCATGTTAGGTTCATGTGCTTGTCACCACACTCTGTTATTCAGCCTTCCCGGAATTATGTCGTTACTAATGTCATCGTTTTTCTACTTTTGTAAATTTCCTAAAAATGTAGATTAACATTGTGATTCTTGAGCAATGTGCCTGCTATTACTAGCTAAATCTTGTTGCACAGTTCAACGAGACATACTCGTTTCCCATTCCTACTACCAAGCCGATATTCTCCCTCAGCTCTCTTCAATTCCTTTCTCCACTGAGTATACAGCATTCCAGCTCCCCATGGTTATTAAATTTTCATTTCCCTGTACATACTGAGTTATGCATTCAGTTCTTTCATAGACTCTCTACCTCTCTATCTTCTGGTTGTGAGGTCATCGTATATATTTGAACTGTTGTTGTCGGCGTTGGTTTGGCGTCGTATTTGATGAGAATAATCCTTTTGCTGAACTGTTCACTCTGGCCTACCTTCCAGTTCATAAAAAAGTCATATTTCCATTATATCATAACTTGCTACTGTTGATGAAACCTTTCATTCACCTAATCAGAAACCCTCATCTTCTTTCCATTTAGCTTCACCGATTCCCACGAAATATATATTGTACCTTTCCATTTGCCTTTCCAGATTGTCTAGCTTAGCTACTATATTCACGATTCTGATACTCCATTCTCCGATTCGAAGAATGACACCCTTTCGTCAGTTACCAAAATTTTTTCTCACGGCATCATCCCCTTTGGAAACCTTTCCGGCGGATCCGAATGGGAACTAGTCCAGAATTTTTCGCTAATAGGGAGGTTGTCACGACACTTTTCCACTCACGGGCCTCATTTGTGGTGGATACATATCGCATGCCACCAATGCATTCGTTTCCATTGCGCTTTGTGTTCTTATCCGATGACCGTTGCTGATTCTTCTGCCTTTAGCAGCAGGTTGCCATGCCAAATTAAAGATGGTGCCCCACACCCAGGTAAGCTTCTAGTCCCCCTTTGACAAGGCCTTTAGCACGATAAGGGTGACCCACTGCACCGGATATCTTCGGCCATTGATTATTATTTTTATTCAAAACATCGAAATGATAACCAGGTGGCTCTCTTCATCGTTCTCTTTCTGTGCTCATTATTTTAAATGACCTCATAAAGTCACTTTGAACCATGGTTTCGAAATGAAATGTGATGAGAGACTAAGATTTAATTGCTCATCGATGACAAGGTCATCGATGGCCTTAAGTGACTGCGATGAAGCGACGACTGAAACGTTCACCTACATGGAAAAGCAGAAAGGGGTCAGTCAACATTGAACACATGAAATCAGTGAAGTGAATGCGTCTTGTAGGGACGAGCGGTTCAAGAGAGGTATAAATTTCGTGTCTTAGCCTCTGTTAACATGACAATGTGGCATTGATCCATAGAAGCAACTTACATTAGGTAGTCTTCTTTGTAAACTGGAATAAGAATTGTGAACGAACGATGTCGAACTGTAACTTTTATTTTTTTATTTAATAAAATTGCAGCCAAATAGCCATATACAGTTAGTTTGCTTAACATTTTACGTTCACAATTTACATTTTTGCATATTCTTTTATCGATTTCACTCTTTTACTGCACAGTTCTATGTGATATCTTTCACAGGCTTCGTTAGACAGTTCACATACACATGTTGTGGTTGGGTCGTGATAAGTTTTGTTTTTGCAGATTAGATGGTGAAAGCCGTGAATAGAAAGTCTAGTTACGACATGTCGCTGTTCGAAGTTTGGTGCTGTCCATGAGCGGTTCGTCATTGCTTCGGTGCCATAGAACTCCGGTCATATTTTTTCTCGTTTGTCCTCCATGATGTTCAGTTGCTTTCTGGAAGCCCTGGTGTGTGGCATCACGTATCGAAGTCTGATGTCTTCATTTAGGAATGTTTCCGTCGCTAGCAGGTATACTAGTCAAGATCTTGTGGTCTTTGAGAGACCTAGTGCTCTTCTTAGATAAGTAGATTTTACCTTTTCTAGTGTTTCTAGATTTTTTCTGTCAGGTGGTCCCATATAACCTCCATCCCATAAGCCAGGATCGGCAAGATTTTTGTGTTGAATAATTTCATGGCTGTTTCCAGACTGAGTAGGACGATATTTTTGATGTCCTGTATTGCTATTATTGCTTGGGCTGCACGTTCTGTTCTATGTTTTGTGAAGCATTTGGCTGTTAGTTCCAATGTCACTCCTAGGTATTTAAAGTCTGATGAGGTTTTTTTTTTTTTTTTTTTTTTTTTTTTGTCCTCTGATGCTGATTTCGCATTCTTGGGCGTTTTGCCTCCTTTTCTGAAAATACCATTTCTGTCTTTGTTATGCTTATGTGTAGTTCGTGTTCACTGCACCATTTGTCTATTTTCTCAATGATTCTCTGCAACTTCTGTATATCTGTTGAACTTACGGCTATGTCGTCAGCGTATGCATATACATATACATCTTTTTCATTTTCTCCAATTCGGAGTGCTTCTTCAGTGGCAAGAATGTACAGCAAAGGGCTGATTGGGTAACCCTGTAAGACTCCGTTCAATTGCAGAACGGGGTTCGAAAAAGAGACGTTGTCTGATATTGTGATTAAGTTGTATTCGAGGATTGACTTGATTATTCTTGCCCATACGCTATCTTCTCCCATTGTGTTTCCCAGTTTTCGGATTATGAGATCTCTTTCCAGTAGGTCAAAGGCTTTGGTAAAGTCTATGAACACTGTGTAGAACTGTAACATTTATGCGTCATAGACGCCCTTCACAATCGATGACACAAACCTGAAGGAAAGAGAAATTAGGTAATTCATATCTGAAGTAACCGTGGCCTGGGGCCTGTGAACCGTTGGAATATTGCAGTCTTACACTGAGAAATACATGCCGCACTTCGTGGAGAGATAGTTACGCGCGCGAGATATTACCCCTCCCGTGTGTGTGTGTGTGTGTGTGTGTATGTGTGTGTGTGTGTGTGTGTGTGTGTGACAGAGTGGCCCTGCATTATGCATCTGTGTGTTAGCACCGCTAGTGTCTGTAGCAGGGTGGCAGCGCTGCATCGTTTGGTCACAGTTCTGAGAGAGAGACACTCACGCCGAAATGGCAAATATGCACCTAGTGTATGTTGCCGTGATGCTCATGCGAGAGCAGCAAAACGCCTGTACGTAGAAACCGCCGCCGACCTCATCACATGTTGGCGTTTGTGGACAGGTGGTGACACTAGACCGGATTTTTTGTAGCGTGCAGGTATGAAACAAGCGTGAAACGCAGTCCTAGAAAATCCAAAAATGAGGAAAGTGATGGTTTGCATCACGGGTCAACCGATAAGAATCACATAGTCCCCAAAATGCAAGCTAGCCATCATACTGCGCTGAAAGAACTTCCTCTACAACAGCATCTTTGTGTAACTAGCTGATTTTGCACACGAATATGGATTTCATCGCTACGTTCTGTTAACAAAAGATTAAGAATCAATTCCGCTTGAAATGAACGATTTCAATGATGGGTCACCAGCATCCATCCACATATATAACTACCATAGGGCACCAAGTCATTGTTAAAAGTCTCTCTGTTGACGCGTTAATCAGTTAGTTACTTGTTCCACAGAATAATTCACAATTAACGTCATAACTTACGTGTCGACAAAACAAACATAAAGGGTTACCATTATTGAACTACATGAAAAAAGTAAATTACACCAACGGCCATTAAAATTGCGTTGCCTCGTGAAACGTTGTTGTGATGCCTCTTGTAAGGAAGAGAAATGCGTACCATCACGTTTCCGACTTTGATAAAGGTCGGATTGTAGCCTATCGCGATTGCGGTTTATCGTATCGCATCATTGCTGCTCGCGTTGGTCGAGATCCAATGACTGTTAGCAGAATATGGAATAGGTGGGTTCAGGAGGGTAATACGGAACGCCATGCTGGATCCCAACGGCCTCGTATCAATTGCACGAACAGTTCGACGACGTTTGCAGCATCATGGGCTATCAGCTCGGAGACCATGGCTGCGGTTACTCTTGACGCTGCATCACAGACAGGAGCGCCTGCGATGGTGTACTCAACGACGAACCTGGATGCACGAATGGCAAAACGTCATTTTTTCGGATAAATCCAGGTTCTCTTAACAGCATCATGATGGTCGCATCCGTGGCTGGCGACATCGCGGTGAACGCACATTCGAAGCGTGTGTTCGTCATCGCAATACTGGCGTATCACCCGGCGAGATGGTATGGGGTGCCATTGGTTACACGACTCGGTCACCTCTTATTCGCACTGACGGCACTTTGAACAGTTCACGTTACATTTCAGATTTGTTACGACGCATGGCTCTACCCTTCATTCGATCCCTCCGAAACCCTACATTTCAGCAGGATAATGCACGACCGCATGTTACAGGTCCTGTACGGGCCTTTCTGGATACAGAAAATGTTCGACTCCTGCCCTGGCCAGCACATTCTCCAGATCTCTCACCAACTGAAAACGTCTGCTCAATGGTGGCCGAGCAACTGGCTCGTCACAATACGCCAGTCACTTCTCTTGATGAACTGTGGTATCGTGTTGAAGTTGCAAAGGCAGCTGTACCTGTACACGCCATCCCAGCTCTGTTTGACTCAACGCCCAGGAGTATCACGGCCGTTATTACGGCCAGAGGTGGTTGTTCTGGGTACTGATTTCTCAGGATCTATGCACCCAAATTGTGTGAAAATGCAATCACAGGTCAGTTCTAGTATAATATATTTGTCCAATGAATACCCGTTTATCATCTGCATTTCTAGTTGGTGTAGCAATTTTAACAGCCAGTAGCGTAGTTACAAACTACGGCGTGCACACACTTCATTCAATACGTAAACGTCACTGCAAATGACATGTTCGATATGCCTCCCATCATTGGTGATCTTGTGGCACAGACGAATAGCGAAATTCTGCATGATCCGCTGAAGTGTCGGAGCATCGGTGCTGTCAATGACTTCCTGAATGCCTGTTCTCAGCCCACCAATGGCTTCGGGGGCTATTGCTGTACACCTTGTGTGTAATATAGATCCACAAAACTGAGTCGCAATTGTTCAGATCCGGGGAATATGGCGGCCAATCGAGGCCCATGTCAGTGGTCTTTTTGGTACCGCAGAGCCAGAATGCTGTCTCCAAAGTGCTCATCCAGGATTTCAAATACTCTCCTGCTTCATTGGGGTCAAGCGCCGTCTCGCACGAACCACATTTTGTAGAAATCATGGTCACTTTGGGTGATGGGGATGAAATCAGCTTCCAAACCCCTCACGTACCGTTCGGTAGTTACCATGACATCAAGGAGTGTCGCACCAATTATTTCTTAACTGGACATTCCACACCACAGTGGCCTATTGGGGGTGAAGAGACTTCTCGATCACGAAATGCGGAATTTCAGTTCCCCAAACGCGCCAGTTTTGCTTATTGACCAACCCAACCAAATGAAAATGGCGTACGACTAAAAGCGGCGTGCGCGCATGCACATAGTAATTCCCATCACGCCCCGCGGCCAACCGTGCAGTTTGAACGACCTAATGCAAACCGTTCGGAAGTTATGACAATTTTGTTCCATACAGTTCAATAATTGTCACCTTCTAGAATGCTTATAAACAACTAAAAATAATAAAAGATAATATTTATATTGTCACATGATGACCATTTATAGTTTTTAATTACTACCTCTGCCCAAAAATTCCTTTAGAGCATCATTTCCAAACCCGTGGTTCACCAACGCCCACCATTCATAAAATATTTCAAGGGGTTCGCCAAAAATCTTTTCCATAATGGCAGGTTTCGCGGTTGGCTTTTTACTGTTTCCTTAGTTTCTGCGGTACTGTCGTAATTATTTTAAAATGCACACGAAGAGTCTCAACCGCAAGAAACTTCTTTTTTGAGGTTACCGGTTTAGATTTTTTATACCAGCTTCAGACCTCATACTAGAATATGAGCATATAATAGAATCTGAGGGATGTATTAATATATAAAATACACCTTGCATAACAAATAACAAAAGAAGAAATTATACCCATGACGGTAGGCAGTGGCAGGGAACGGAGCAGGCATTACGATTACACGAACGCTAACTGCAAAGGAGAGCAATGCAGCTGTTACTTAAATACACGATGATCCTCCCAGTGGACACCGAATTACGTCGGTGATAGCCAATCAGGCAGACAGGATGTAAAAAAGTTGTTACAATAAAGTATATACAGAATGGTTGCACGAAACTAATAACAAATGAAGAATCTAGGTGCCTTATATTATGTTAAGTTACTGCCATAGACAGCATTTCGTCCATCTGTGACAGAAATATATATGAAACAAATAACCAATCATAATCGGTTGCGTGAACATTGGTAGCCACCTGTGGGGGTTTACCTCAAACTCGTGGACTGTATGGCATCAAAGACGCTGTTTAGGCGACGTTAATGGTTCCCATGGAGACGGCATGATAATATCGAAATGCCCCATCCAGTAGACCAGGATTACAGAGCTGCGACAGCGGCTAGATGTCAAATACGTACTGGTATGCAGGTCGACATGAAGAAATGAATGCAATTAATTACGTATTGCTCCTAGACCGTAGTTCCAGTGAAAATACTGCTTGACCGACGCCGTTATTTACTGTTGAAGCGACGTGGAGATGACGAACTTTTTCGCAACTTTGAATTCGGCTCCTATGAAACGTGCACACCCGCACCTCCACGCCGCTTTAACAGAGTTCGTGGAATCGTAACGCCTATTTCGTTCACCGCCGCCGCCTATCATCTTGGGTGTAATTTCGTCTTTTAATTAACACATCCCTTAAATTCTATTACATATTCATATTTCAGTATGAGGTCATAAGATGGTTTAAAACAGACCAGAATCGGTAACCTCAAAAAAAAAAGGTTAATCTTCACTTTAAAGTAATAAAAAAGCTACTGTCCTCAACGGGAAACGTCCTCAATTAACAATAATCATTATTATTATTATTTTAAAATTACATTAACCCAATAATTCCTCTTGTTACATATGTGGAACATTTGGAATTTATCAAATGACTTCCACAACAAATTAATATTGCCTGATCTTCAGTTATGTAACAACGTTAGGAATGCATATGATTTCGCTACAATGGAATTTAATCTAGCACCTTGTTTGTATTCAAACAATACTGACAACAAAACTGCGACCCCACTAAGGAACGATTACATGGTGTTCAGGCCTCAGATTTGTATCAACAGCCTACTTCTTCGTTCCTTCTGGCAAATGCAGCAAGTTGTAGATTGTGAATCAGAATCATATCCGTTCAAATTAAAGTGGATAACTCTTTGAAAAATGGAAGTTTGAAAGGGAAAAAGGGTTTAACGAAATCGTAAATTAGTGTTCTGTCAACAGGCCATTCACATTCTACTGGTGTGTGTCAATCCGATTAAAAGTGAACTGTATTTAAAGAAAAGAAAGTACTACCATAATTACATTACGTTTGGATTTTCATATGTAGGGAAGAAGCACTGTCCAAGACCACAGTATGTTGTTTGTGACGACATTGTTGCTAACAATAGTCTGAAACCTTATTTGTTTAAACACCATTTAGAAACTAAACACCCCACCCAAGTAAACAAATCCGCTGTCTTTTTTTTGTTTCTTTTAACACGAGAAGCTAGCGAGTGTAGACATGATTTAAATAGTTTCGTATCTGCTGCAAACAGTGAGAATTAGAAAGCTCTCGAAGCGTGCTATCGCGTTAGATACAGAATCGCTAAAACTGCGAAACCTCATTCAATAGCTGAAGCCTTAGTGCGGTTACGTGCACGTGACGTAGTACAGTGCATAATTGGAGTATTTTTCACAAAAAATGTCAGTATGCTACCAATGTCTAACAATATGATCAACCGCCGTATTGAAGACACGTCAAATGATGTCAGAAATGAAATTCTGGAAAGTCCTTCTTTTGCAATTCAACTTGACGAATTGACTGATGTTGCCTGTTTAGGCATTTTGTTTCTTTTCGTCCTTTATATTAATCGAGAAACTGCAGAAGAGGAGCTACTGTTCTGCAAACTCTTAAAAAGAGAAAACAACTGTAAGAAGTATATTTAAATTAACCGACGAATACTTTGGCGAGAATTCATTAAACTGGACGCGCTGTGAAGGCATTTGTTCAGATTGTGCGAAATCTATGGCAAGGTGTTACCGTGAGTTCGTTACCAAAGTGAAATCTGTAGTACTGAACGCTTCTTGGATACACTGCTACATTCACTGACAGGCTCGTGGTCCTAAACGCATGACCTGTGGATTGAAATCTTTGCTAGACGATGCCGTGAAAATAATTAATCTTGTAAAGGCTCATCCCACAAATTTCCGCATCTTTGCAGTGCTTTGTGACCAATTGGAAGTATTTATGAGTGTTTATTGTCTCACACTGCAGTTAGGTATCTATCTTGAGGTAGAAATACTTCCGGACAGTGTGAGCTTAAGACGAAGTTCTAGTTTTTCTCACCAGTTAAGCGTTTCACAAAGCAAGCGGCATGGAAGATGAAATCTGGCTTCAGACTTTAGCTTATTTGGTAGACAGTGTCAAATACAAACGTTTATATTGTGCAAGCCACTAAAAGATTTGAATTCTGGGAAACATGTTTCAAAAGGAATCAAACTGAGTACTTTGGTACCCTTCACGACTTACTGGTGAAAATCATCTTTCTTTGGCCAAAAATGTCAAAGAATTGGTTAAAGAACATGTCACGGGACTTGGAAAAACCTTCAGAGAATATTTCCCTGCTGTGTCCAATAATAACAATTGAATTTGCAACCCCTTAGAAGAGTCAACGATTTTAGAATCCACATTAAGCGTAAATGAAAAAGATAGATTCTTGAAATTTCCACTAATTTTCAGTTATAGAAAGTTACAAAAGTTTGTCATCGATTGGTTTTTGGTTAAATTTAAAGGAGTTCCCAGTGTAAGTGAACAAAGTCATAACGGCTTTATTATCCTTTTCATCCACATATGTGTACGAAGAGCCGTTTTCTGTATATTCCTACTTAACAAATAAATAAAGTAACAGACTTAGTTCTAAAAAACTGTGGCTCCTATCTTTAAAGTTTGTGTTATGGAGAGCACAGAATTTCAAGGGGTAAGTGATTACAATGAAAATTTGTGTTTAATATTGCAACTAGGCCTACACGTTGTGTAACTTTTAAGCCGTAACTAGAGTAACTTCAGGTTTTAACACTTAAGGGTTACGTCAATTTCAGGCTATTAAACCTTGCACATGGAATTAAATTTTATGCTTGTCTACTGTGTCTATACTTAAAAGTCAGTGGCTCACCCATGGAGATCGTTGTAGAATGGGTTCGCGAGTCGAAAAAGGTTGGAAACCGCTGCTCTATACTGTCGACGGAGTTGTCAAAGATAAATAGCTTTACTCTACATTTCTAAATAGTTGTGCCATTTGTCAGATACTTGATTTCCATGAGTAGATTGTCAAAGAGTTCTTTTGTTGTTGTTGTGGTCTTCAGTCCTGAGACTGGTTTGATGCAGCTGTCCACGCTACTCTTTCCTGTGCAAGCTTCTTCATCCCCCAGTACATACTGCAACCTACATTCTTCCGAATCAGTTTAGTGTATTCATCTCTTGGACTCCCTCTACGACTTTTACCCTCCACGCTACCCTCCAATACTAAATTGGTGATCCCTTGATGCCTCAGAATATGTCTTACCAACCGACCCCTTCTTCTAGTCAAGTTGTGCCGCAAACTCCTCATCTCCCCAATTCTATTCAATACCTCCTCATTAGTTATGTGATCTGCCCATCTAACCTTCAGCATTCTTCTGTAGCACCACATTTCGAAAGCTTCTATTCTCTTCTTGTCTAAACTATTTATCTTCCATGTTTCACTTCCATACGTGGCTACACTCCATACAAATACTTTCAGAAACGAGTTCCTGACACTTAAATATATACTCGATGTTAACAAAATTCTCTTCTTCAGAAACACTTTCCTTGCCATTGCCAGTCCACATTTTATATCCTCTCTACTTTGACCATAATCAGTTATTTTGCCACCCAAATAGCAAAACTCATTTACAACTTTAAGTGTCTCATTTCCTAATCTAATTACCTCAGCATAACGCGATTTAATTCGTCTATATTCAATCATCCTCGTTTTGCTTTATTTGATGTTCATCTTATATCCTCCTTTCAAGACACTGTCCATTCCGTTCAGCTGCTCTTCCAGGTCCTTTGCTGTCTCTGACAGAATTACAGTGTCATCAGCGAACCTCAAAGTTTTTATTTCTTCTCCATGGATTTTAATTCCTACTCCGAGCTTTTCTTTTGTTTCCTTTACTGACTGCTCAATATACAGATTAAATAACATTGGGGATAGGCTACAGCCTTGTCTCACTCCCTTCCCAACCACTGCTTCCCTTTCACGTCTCTCGACTCTTATAACTGTCATCTGCTTTCAGTACACATTGTAAATAACCTTTCGCTCCCTGTATTTTACCCCTGCCACCTTCAGGATTTGATAGAGAGTATTCTAGTCAACATTGTCAATAGGTTTCTCTACAAATGCTAGAAACGTAGGTTTGCCTTTCCTTAATCTATTTTCTAAGATAAGTCGTAGGGCCAGTTTGCCTCCCGTGTTCCAACATTTCTACGGAATCCAAACTGATCTTCCACGAGGTCGGCTTCTAACAGTTTTTCCATTCATCTGTAAAGAATTCGTGTTAGAATTTTGCAGCCGTAACTTATTAAACTGATAGTTCGGTAATTTTCACATCTGTCAACACCTGCCTTCTTTGGGATTGGAATTATTATATTCTTCTTGAAGTCTGAGGGTATTTCGCTTGTCTCATATATCTTGGTCACCAGATGGTAGAGGTTTGTCAGGGCTGGCTCTCCCAAGGCTACCAGTAGTTCTAATGGAATGTTGTCTACTCCCGGGGCCTTGTTTCGACTTAGGTCTTTCAGTGCTCGGTCAAACTCATCACGCAATATCAAATCTCCCATTTCATCTACATCCTCTTCCATTTCCATAATATTGTCCTCAAAGTCGTCACCCTTGTATAGACCCTCCATATACTCCTTCCACCTTTCTGCTTTCCTTTCTTTGCTTAGAACTGGGTTTCCATATGAGCTCTTGATTTTCATACAAGTGAAGCTCTTTTGTCCAAAGGTCTCTTTAATTTTCCTGTAGGCTGTATCTATCTTACCCCTAGTGATATACACCTCTACATCCTTACATTTGTCCTCTAGCCATCCCTGCTTAGCCATTTTGCACTTCCTGTCGATCTCATTTGTGAGACGTTTGTATTCCTTTTTCCCTGCTTCATTTACTGCATTTTTGTATTTTCTCCTTCATCAATTAAATTCAGTTTCTCTTCTGTTACCCAAGGATTTCTATTAGCCCTCGCCTTTTACCTAGTTGATCTTCTGCTCCCTTCACTATTTCATCTCTCAAAGCTACCCATTCTTCTTCTACTGTATTTCTTTCCCCCATTCCTGTCAATAGTTCCCTAATGCCCTCCCTGAAACTCTCTACAACCTCTGGTTCTTTCAGTTTATCCAGGTCCCATCTCCTTAAATTCCCATTTTTTTGCAGTTTCTTCAGTTTCAAATCTACAGTTCATAACCAATAAATTGTGGTCAGAGTCCACATCTGCCCCTGGAAATGTCTTACGATTTGAAACCTGGTTCCTAAACCTCTGTCCTGCCATTATATAATCTATCTTAAGCCTTCCAGTATCTCCAGGCCTCTTCCAAGTATACAACCTTCTTTCATGATTCTTGAACCAAGTGTTACCTATGATTAAGTTATGCTCTGTGCAAAATTCTACCAGGCGGCTTCCTCTTTAATTCCTTACGCCCATTCCATATTCACCTACTACGTATCATTCTCTTGCTTTTCCTACTATCCAATTCTAGTCACCCATGACTACTGAATTTTCGTCTCCCTTCACTATCTAAATAGTTTCTTTTATCTCATCATGCATTTCATCAATCTCTTCGTCATCTGCGGAGCTAGTTGGTATATAAACTTGTACTACTGTTGTATGCGTAGTATCGTATCTATCTTGGCCACAATAATGCGTTCACTATGCTGTTTGTAGTAGCTTACCCTCATTCCTATAATAATATTATCTTGGAACTCTTCCATTTGGTCCGTGTTTGCATAGAAGAAAAGTAATATCACAGATAGAGTCATCCTTGATGCAAAACACCGTGTTATTTGTTTATTTCTTTATTACCCCGAACTAGTTTCGGCGATAAGTATCAACATCATCAGTGGTTTTTTTTTAATCTTATTTATTGTATGGGATAATAAAGAAAGAAACAAATAACATGGTGTTTTGCCTCAAGGCGGACTCAATTTGTGATATTACTGTTCCTCATTCCTATATTTTTATTCATTATTAAACCTACTCCTGCATTACTCCTATTTGATTTTGTATTTATAACCTTGTATTCACCTGACAAAAAGTCTTGTTCCTGCTGCCACCGAACTTCACTATTTCCCACTATATCTAACTTTAACCTATCCATTTCCCTTTTTAAATTTTCTTACCTACCTGCCCGATTAAGGGATCTGACATTCCACGCTCCGACCTGTAGAATGCCATTTTCTTTCTCCTGATGACGACGTCCTCTTGACCAGTCCCCGCCCGGAGATCCGAATGGGGGACTATTTTACCTCCGCAATATTTTACCCAAGAGGGTGCCATCATCATTTATCCACACAGTAAAGCTGCATGCTCTCTGGAAAAACGTTGGCTGTAGTTTCCCCTTGCTTTCAGTCGTCTGCAGTACTAGCACAGCAAGACCGCTTTGGTTAGTGTTATAAGGCCAGATCAGTCAATTATTCAGACTGTTGGCAGCTACTGAAAATGCTGCTACCCCTCTTCAGGTAACACACGTTTGTCTTGCCTCTCAATAGTTATCCCTCCGTTGTGGTTGCTCCTACACTACGGCTATCTGTATCGCTGAGGCACGCAAGCCTCCCCACCGAAGCAATGTCCATGGTTCATGGGGGAAGCAAAGAGTTCTACAGCTGCTTATTGCATTCCTTTCTGTGCCAAAGTTAGTTTCATTCATTGGTAAGGCGGATCATTTTTGTTGTAGTGTTTTACTTAAGAATATCTCTGTATCCCTCAAGCTCAGATGAATTGTTAACAAATTTCGTAACTGATTGAATGTACTGTGAGATTGTGGTTAATATTACTGGCTGCTTAAAGAGATACCTGCAAGATGTACGTGTGAGAACTCCACAAATAGTTCTAATTATTTTTATTTGTGCAATGAATTCTTTTTGCCTAAGCGAGAAGCTAACTCCAGAATTTTATCCCACAAGAAGTCTATGAATGAAAATATGCAAATATTTTAAGTTTTATATATATCCACAGTTGACAGTTATTCTTATGGCAAAAGTAGCTGAATCTAAATGTTTTAGGATGTCTACTATATCGTTTTGAGTTCAAGTTTTCATCAAAACGAGTGCACACCTAACAACAACAGTTTTCTTACCTGTTTATTATTTCGTGTTGGTGTACCGTAGTAATAGGAGTTGGATTATTTTTAATAGTACAAAACCGCTTTTTTTTTTCAAATTAAAAGTTAGCCCATTCGTGCAAAGCCAGTCAGTAACTTTCACAAAATCATCATTTCCTCTTTCCTCAGTTGATGCTTCTTTTCTCAGTTTCACATCAGTGCTTGTATCGGTTCCAAAAAAGGCTAATTCTGCCTTGTGATTCAAATAAAATGGCAGATCATTAACATAAAGTGAGAACAGTAGTGGAGCAATGACCGAACCTTGTGGGACGTCCTTCGAGATTTCTCCGCATTCAGAAGATGTGGCATTTCTCTTTGTTTTATTCGAACAGCCTAGGGTAACTACGTGCATTCTGTTCCATGAATTAGAACTAAACCAGACACGTGCTGAACTCGCTGAACTACGTATTCCACAAAAAACATAATTTAAATAATACAGCATCATGAGTGACACAATCAAATGCGTTCGGTGAGTCACAGAAGATCCCGATGGCTACACTGTATCATTTAAAGGTTTTTTGTGTTCAGTAAATGTATAAATAGCTAATGCAATAGAATGACTCTCTTGTCCAGCCATCTTTATCGACAGTTTTCATGAGAAGTACTCTAAGTCGTGTTGAATAGCATGGGCTTATAAACATGATGCGCACTTCAGTTTGGCAACTCGCAGGGACCTTACCTCCACCTTTGGTGGCCTTTGATTAAGCATAAACGAATAGGTTGGTAGGCCTTCACTTCTGTGCAGTTGTTACGAGGCATTTTTATATAAGGCCCAGGACGTCCAGAACACTGAACTTTGGGATTCCTGACGTCTTTACTACCACTGGCAACACCCGATTTATATTTCATCTCGTCATAGGGTTTATGGTACACGTATCACAAACATCTTTTGGAAACAACCAGCTGGAACCGCTACTTTTTCCCACTGTGATTTTCAGTAAACGTAAGCTCCCAGCATTCATTACTGCAAGCACTGCGGCGAGGCACTTCCTCAAGTACCGCGTGTGAATTGCGTGACCTATTCATATAGCTTGCGAGTCACGTAAGTGAACCAGACCCTGATCGAATCAACTCTGCAGATTAAAGAGCGTTGGGCGTACACTCCGGTCGTCTGAGTGAGATATTTTTGGCGGTTTTCCGCACTTGTTCGGGCAAATACTGGGCTGTTCCCCGTACTCCACCTCAGAAAATACATTACGTAATAAGTTCAAATACGGCAACACACAGAACGAAGTTTTCACGATCCACAGATGCATGGAGCTCAAACTTTTCAAAAAAAAATGGTTCAAATGGCTCTGAGCTCTATGGGACTCAACTGCTGTGGTCATAAGTCCACTAGAACTTAGAACTACTTAAACCTAACTAACCTAAGGACATCACACACATCCATGCCCGAGGCAGGATTCGAACCTGCGACCGTAGCGGTCGTGCGGTTCCAGACTGTAGCGCCTTTAACCGCTCGGCCCCTCCGGCCGGCCTCAAACTTTTCCCTTCTGTATGTTAACCGAAGACTGTGGCGACTGGAAGGACATGCGAACACAACGTTGAAATAAAATAAATTTATTAAATTACGACATTAGTCAAGATAAACACTAGGAAAGACACTGTGTGTAAGTTGTGTCAGTGACCACATGTAGACGAAGAACCGACTAGCTGGAAGGAGATCTTTACAACGATGCTTCACAGAGATTAATATGTGCCGCATTGCAGGTAGGGTCTAAATGACAATTGTGCCGCATGGCGATGTATTCCACTTGTCATAAGGATCTTCGGAGCCGTGTGATGGCGCCACCTGTGACCGGTTGCAGTGAAGTATGCCCGGAGCGGCAGTTGTGACAGTAGGACAAGGAAGATACTGTCCATACTTCTAATTGTGAGCTGTAGACCACAGGTAGCTGGCGGTGATGCTGTAAGTGCGCTGTGGTGGTTCCTGACTCATGGCGACATTTACTTCAGCGCGTTGTTGGGTTGCATTTGTACCGGAATCCGGATTAGTGCCTAGCACTATATGAATCGTAATTGCCTAAGAGACATTGGAGTGTTAAGTTAATGCAGCAAAACATGCAGGAAGGGAACCGTTTTGTCAGTGGCTAGAGTCGTTCCAAGGAATATTGAACACGAGCGGTGCATGTCTTTTGTTACCTAAAATGGCTTATTTAATTTAGAATGTGTTCCTCTTCCGGATTGTGGGTTTAATTCTGGCTGTTTTTAGTGTATCTTTTTCGAACTCGTGCGGTTCGATTTGAATAAGGAAATTTGTTCAGAGATCACAGGCAGCTCCTTCCGTTCGGCAGTGACTCTTACTAACGCAGCTAGCTGGGCCAGAGCTCCTATACATTGAGGTGATAAAAGTCATGGGATAGCCATGTGGCCGCGCGGTTACAGGCGCCATGTGACGGGTTGCGCGGCCCCTCCCGCCGCAAGTATGAGTCCTCCCTCGGGCATGGGTGTGTGTGTTGTTCTTAGCATAACTTAGTTTAAGTACTGTGTGAGCCTAGGGACCGATAACCTCAGCAGTTTGGTCCCTTAGGAATTAACACACATATGAACATGTTGATAGTCATGCGCACAAATACTGGTGGCGGTAGTACCTCAGTGCGTTGATGGAGCTGTCATATGTACTCAAGTGATACATGTGAAAAGGTTTCCGAAGTGATTATTGTCGCAGTGGGGAAATTAACAGACTTTGTACGCGGAAAGGTAGTTAGAGCTAGACGCATCTCACATTCCAGCTCGAAAACCGTTTGGGAATTCGATATTCCTAGATTCCCAGTGTCAAGAGTGTGCCGAGAATACCAAATTTCAGGCATTTACCTCTCACCACAGACAACAAAGTGGCCAACGGCCTTCACTTAACGACCGAGAGCTACGATGTTTGCTAACAGACAAACAATACAATGAAATGACCGCAGAAATCAATATGGGGTTTCCGGCGAACGCATTAGTTTGGACAGCACGGCAGAATTTAGTGTTAATGGTCTATGGCAACAGACAACCGATGCGAGTGCCTTTGCTAACAGCACGACATCGCCAGCAGCTCCTCTCCGAGACTCCTGACCATATCAAATGGTTCAAATGGCTCTGAGCACTATGGGACTTAACTGCTGAGGTCATCAGTCCCCTAGAACTTAGAACTACTTAAACCTAACTAACCTAAGGACGTCACACACATCCATGCCCGAAGCAGGATTCGAACCTGCCACCGCAGCGATCGCGCGGTTCCAGACTGTAGCGCCTAGAACCGCTCAGCCACCCCGGTCGGCTTGACCATATCGGATGGACTCTAGACGAATGGAAAACCGTGGCTTGATCATATTGAGTCCCAGTTTTAGTTGGTAAGAGCTGATGGCAGCGGTCCATTGTGGCGTAGATCCGACGAAGCTATGGACCCAAGTAGTCAATAATGCACTGTGAAAGCTAGTTGTGGCTTCACAATGGTACGATCTCGTTTACGTGAATGGACTGGGTCCTGTGGTCCAGCTGAAGCGATCATTATTGGAAATGGTTATGCTCAGCTATTTGGACACCATATTTAGCCATTCACGTACTACACGTTCCCAAACAACGACTGGAATTTTTATGAATGGAAGTGCGCCATGTCACTGGATGACAATTCTTCGCGGCTGTTTTGAAGAACGTTCTGGACTATTCGCGTGAGTGTGTTGGCTACCCATCGAACATTTAAGGAACGTAATCGAACGTGCACAAAATTCTGCACCGGAAACCATTTGTCAATTATGGACAGCTGTAGAGGTAGCATGGCTCAATATTTCTGCAAGGGACTTCCAACGAGTAATTGAATCCATGCCACACCAAGTTGTTGCAGAACGACGGGCAAAATGAGTTCCAGAACATTTGTATATATCCCATGACTTTTGTCACCTCATTGTATAATAACCCATATCATTTTCATATAATGAGGCTAAAAGCTGGAAAATTTCTCGATCGAAACTTCTCAGCACAAGAATAAATATGTAAGAAGTGTCATTAACTTCCAGAGAGAAATCGTGTAACCATTCAATAATTATTTACTGCACAACATTATCAAATGTTAAGGGGTTAATAGTAAGGTCACCTCCTTTTCAGATAGTTAAAAATATAAAACTTCTTAAAATATTAGCGAACATCGGGTGCACATTTCAAATACTGCATGTCCTGAAAAAAAAAAAAAATACTGAATGTGCATGTCCTTTTGTGAAGGCATTGCTAATTACGCATATAAAGTTTTTCTTCGTGATTTTCTTTGGATTCCTATTCTTTTTCTTTTGTTCATGTGGGCATTTCTAATTGTGATTATGTAACATTCTACTGTGGTTTTTAAATGTAAAGATGTAATTATGATTATTTCGTTTGCCAATGGATAAATATGTTTCTTGCTTTGTACCTGTGGTAAAGTTTCTAAAGTTCTGTTTTGGAATATTATTAATTGTGAAAAATGCAGTCAATAACATTTATAAAGGTTTATGTAATTTACGATAACGATATAACATCTATAGACAGGGGACAGCGATAGTGATATCGAGAGTTGAAAGGTTGTTGTGTAGTAGAGGGGATGGTGGATGGCGTGTCTGTGAAGCGTGCGCGGGAAAAATAGTACTGTGTTCCATGAAAAGCATACGTAATTGTATGGACAGTGATACCGAACTATCAGATTGTTAATTCTCTTTACGACTGCGGTATGTAATGCCATCGCCATCGAACTTTAAGAGCAAATAAACCGGACTGTGAAAGTGCCGCTAACATTACTTTGTTGTGGCCGACACTAACTGTGCCTTTACTCGAATGAACTTTGCAGGTATTGGTTTTGGGTGGTGGAACTGTTGTATATCACATTCTGTCAAGCCATGAAAGTGAAGACTAACTAACTGTGCAATATAAATGGTTTTCAGTGACGTTGTCGAAGTCTGAAATGCGAGAACAGAGTGGACATTGTATACGGTATGCTTCAGATACATGAACAATTCTATGAACTGTGTATTTGTGGCTAAGACTACATGAATGTGACGAACCGTGTAATTATGAACGATAGCGTCACGGACAGTACATAAAGTGTAAAAACGAGCGATGTCTACGTCATGTACTTTGAAAGAGAGGACATGTCAACAACGGTCGTATACTGGCGTCTTGTGGTTTGTTAATCACGACGGGGTTAATGATACAGCTGTGCCGGAACTTTATTTGCGTTTCGCCGGAGAAGATTAACCAGCGGAACTGTCTTTATCCTGCTCTCATCATCGTAACCCGCCGACATCGTGCTGCCTTACGCAACGCCTCGTATGCAACAAAAAGTTAAGGGACTTCGCTGAACGTTATCCCCTGACCTAGAAACTTTGTTTCTCTATTAAAAGTATAAGAATTACAGACTCTGTTTAATTAAATTCTTTGTTTAGTTTGTTAGCTTTCTGCTAACGAAAATAAAATTACAATCAGTGAATTAAAAGTTGCCTGGTAGTCATTGTTGAAACACCAGTAAATATAAACTTCTTCCTCTCATTAGGACTAATTCTCCTTGCATGTCAAAATTATTGTAGTTATTTTATGTAATTTTATGTATTGTTATGAGACTAGATATATGACAGTAACTAACAAGAGTATTTTGTCGCGAAATATGGCTTCGCGCGAACATTACGGCGACTGCCATAATTGCTTGCGTTCTGACCAATAATGTAAAAGCTGCTATTCCCGTATTGGTGCTTTTCCTGACGTGAGCGGGAATTATAAATGTCAGCTGTCAAATCACGTAGTGACTCTTTACCCAGTAATAAAAGTTTTTTTTGATATTGTATTGCTACGAGTCGTAGTATTAAGAGACACTGGTTATACTCAAAAGTGGGAAGATGTAAGGTGAAACCCCCCAGTGTCCATGCGATTGTTAACAGTATTGTGTGTGATTCACGAAATTTTGTCACTTTTTCTAATTCCTTCGAAGTTTCAGAGAATATATACACAATTTTGTCGGCTCAGGTTAATTTCAGAGCAGTTTCTCGTAAATATTAGAGTTTTCAGTTCATAAGCAAAGTGGGATCGTGTCCAATTGAGAAATATAACAAAGAGTGTGGTTTTCCAACTAGAATTTTGGATGACTTCACAGTTCAGATTTTGATAATTACTTTTCCTGTGGGTTGAGGTCATCACACTTTCCTGAATATTAGACTTACAGACAATTAGGAAAACGAGTAAACCATGTTAATGACAGGTTTCTCTCTTACACCCTGATGTAAAAGATAATCCCTTACGGCAATGCTGGAAGCAGACACACGTCAGCTTTTGTTGTTGATGGTGTTACCTACAGCTGACTGAGGAAGATGCACCGCATTCCACAGAAAACGTTTCGGACAGAATATTTTGAACCCCACTGTGCCCCTAGATTACGATCACTCTCTATAACATTGTTTACTTACAGAAAAATTATAAAGAGATACAGAAACATAGTGCACAGTCGTTAGATTGAATAAGGAAGTTATAGCAAAAAAATCCGATATTGTGCTAATAAGAAGGCACTCTTTACATACGAGGTTTGGAACTTAAATAGTGGCAACTATTTATTCACAACTCATGTTCTCACTTGTTACTGTCCTTCAAAGTAGTCACCGGCGTTGTGTAGAACCTGTTGCCAGCGATGTGGAAGGCGTAGCATACCGTTAGCAGATCCTGTTCTGTTGATGGTGCGTCTGGAGCGGTCTACTGCCTGTCGAATCTCTGGAAGTTCTGAAGCGAATGCCACAAAGTGGTTCCTTCACCTTCGGGATCAAATCAAAGTCACAAGGACTTCGCACCATCAACAGAACAGGCTCTGCTAATGGTATACTACGCCTTCCACATCGCTTGCAAACGGGTTCTGCTCAACGCTGGTGACTACTTTGAAGGACATTAACAGTTGCAAATATGTAACTCTTTCTTATCGGTTGTGAATAAATAGTTGCCACTATTTAAGTTCAAACCCTCGTATTTCTGTGCTATTTGAGTACGCTAAAATAAGGTTCATAGTTTGAGCCAGATGGTTCTCTACCACCCATGCCAAAGCTAAATATGAACGAACTCGGTCTTTATGGATAACTCTTAAAATGTCGACTCATGCATAACGGATAACTTCCAAGTAGACTGCAAAAGCTGTTCCTATGTCGGAGCAGAAGGTGTCAAGTTTGCGCCGAATGAATAATGACTGATAATTTTATAGTAAAAAAATGCTATGTGATCATTAGACTGGAAGCTCTCACACTGCCCCCCAAGCCAACCGTATCTCTGCGTCATTGCTTTCATATCGAAAATTGCTGCCTCTACACAAATAGAGCCACATCAAGCCGGCATTAACAGTTGTATCTACAACGATCTCTGTACAGAACCCAGCTACTCAACTTCGCTTCCTAAAATACTGTCTAATATAGTCTTCAATACGATGTGCGGCAAAGAAGTGAATCATATAATATAGCCGGCCGCGGTGGTCTAGCGGTTCTAGGCGCTCAGTCCGGAACCGCGCGACTGCTACGGTCGCAGGTTCGAATCGTGCCTCGGGCATGGATGTGTGTGATGTCCTTAGGTTAGTTAGGTTTAAGTAGTTCTAAGTTCTAGGGGACTGATGACCACAGATGTTAAGTCCCATAGTGCTCAGAGCCATTTCCATATAATATATGCTCCTTCTTAAAATTGCGAGGTATAATTGCATCCGCTTGCGCCTCATATAACTTTTTGTCTGTGATTTCGTTTTTAAATTGTTTAGTGTTAATGCGGACCTATATGACGTCTGCATCTGTGAAAGTTTTGTTATTTACTGATTGCAGCCATTTAACTGTCCTGGCCATGATGAGCTGTATAATACTGAACATATTATACAGTCCTTCTGTCGAGTCACGTTGAACTCAGTATATGAAGACTCTGACTTTTTGTTTTATCGTTGCATGCTTCCAGGTTTAAAATTTACTGGTATTTTTTCTGTTCATCTACTGTGCAACCTCATTTCAACTAGAGTTCACAAATATTTCATCCATGTCCAGTCTAATTTGAGAGTGGCAGCTCACGAACTACTGGAGTCTACTTGCTGATACTATTTTGCAAAGTACTACAAACAGCCTCCAAAAACCACACTCATACACTGTATCCATGGACAGAATCTTCCTTCTACCAAGTTACGTAAATTGGAATATACTTATCTCAAACACAATTTCATTATAAAATAAATATCCAAAGCATGTGACGACCTGAAAATCGCAAATAGTATATACATAAGTATAGTCTCACAAGTAAAAGCGACTAAAAATATTTATTGGCATTGTATGCTATAAACATTTAAATAGTTGCCGAGCTACTGTATGGAAGTCCACATTTACACAGTTAATTGCAAATGTACACATTTAATTCATTTCTCAAATGTGCTTAGTAAGTTAAAGAAAAAGGTCTTGTTACAAATATTGTTTGTTCCTCTGTAGTTGAACTATGTTATCTGCTGTTATTATCAAATAAAAATTATGCACTCCAGGAACAGCAATAATTACTTTAATACTGTCAGGATGTAACAACTGCAATTATCCCTTTCATATACTTGGTAACAACACAGAAAAAATGGAACTCAGCAACATATATATAATTTTTTTTAATTTTTAGGTACATGATACTCATGACTTATGTTACTACTTATCCAAATGTTCAGTACCACTTTGGTTCGTTAGCAGCAGTAGTAGATCAAAGCGGATTCTGAAGCATTTTTGTGTGTGCAGGTTCCCTACATCATGGGAAACTTGATTTATTTATGACAACCTCCCCTCTCCTTAAGCTATAGTTACACTAATTGATTTATAACCCTGTGGGGGGGGTTGATTTACAACCCCCTGGGGATAATGTGTCCTGAGAAGTCCCTCCACCCTCCATCCCCCTGGGAGATCCCCAAACATCCCCTTCCACATTTCCTATATAAGCACACTTTTAGATTAAAATTGATTGACTAATTAATTTAATTTATCAATTAATTACCCCTCCCCCTTCTTGGAAATCTCCCAGCCCAATCCACTGCCAATTTCCTCTCTCTTCCTGCACTTGGAATTTGGCGAGAAATGACTCGATCCGTGCTGGAATGGAAGGTTTCCACTACAGGAAATTCAACTACATTGCAGAGTGTTCATTCATAAACTTCAATTTGAGATTGTTGGACCTCTTTTATTTGGCAGGAAAAGCTCACTATTCTGTGCTGTTTTGGAAGATGCAGGTCTTGTAAAGAACACCGGACAAAGGTAATTAAATAGATCGCTTTCCTTCCGATCGTACAAGGAATAGTGTCTTCGCACAGATCACAGAGCATACATGTCAAGCTGCTTGCCTTTCATATTCCTGCACACAAAGCTCATGAGAGAGAACTGCACACAGGGCAGGCTAGCATGGCATGCAGACCACAAGTCATATTAATCCCCAACCAAGGCATCAGGTGGCGGCAACCTTTTGAGCGGTTGTACTGACATGTAAGAGGTGGTAGGATGCACTAGCTTTCTACTGCCACAAACATCAGATGTGATGTCCTGCTCTGATTACAGTGCTACAGGTTGGCAATGGGAATACCATGTCACAAAAAACATCATTATTAAAGACCATAGCATTCCATACAGATCGCAGAAAACCCCACCTAACACATAGACCACAAATAGACTCTATAAAACATGCACCAGCTAACAGCTGCGAGTAAATGCATTGTGCTACAAAAATAACTGCAGTTCATTAGAAGTATCACAACAACATGTCAGCTTTCCATGGTGTCTGGAAGCCAAGGCCCACAGACAACTGGTGGGGGATATCAGTGCCCCAAGCAGTATTGTTGGAAACTACTGACTGGATATCACATCGCAAGAGTGATGTAATCCATCCACATATCTGATGTTGGATTCACCAGTGGTAAGTTTGGAGTATGGTCTGGGGGCCTCTCACATGAAACCAATATAGATATACAAAAAATAGTGCAGTTGCGCTGTACTACATTTACAACCAATTTCAGAATACATGGCGAGAAATGATGTTATAAGTACATGAATAGAAGTTACATAAAATCGGTAAAATTACACAAATTAACTGAAAATACTTATAAACTGAGGGAAAGCACACCAAAGTGCAGGGAGAATGAGGGAGTATTTACATGTCTTCTTGGTGCAGGAAAATTCTTGTAGATGGGAACAAGGAATATGAGAGGAGTATGAGAAAAGTTGACATCGAAGCACTAGGAACCATGGAAGCAGTCATTTTTCGTGGGTGGCGATAAGATGGCTGGAATAGTTTAACATCAATGACCACCAAATATAGAGTGATAAATTTATAAATGTCGGATCATAAGCCGAAGTGTGGCCCCAAAGTTATTGGCAACCACCTTATAGAATTTTATGAAGTGTCCTTAGCCTAAGAACATTGTACTACCAGCCTGGAGGCTGCAAGATACAACTACAGGATGGATTGCAAGTTTGACTCTAACAAACAGTATTTATAATGTGCATCTCTGTACTCTCGACCAATCACAAGCATGCAATGTGAGCTAACAAATACCTTACAGAACAGTTGCTGCATGGCTCTTAACAACATTCTGCTATATGTCTATTTAGGTAACAGTGACACATACAAGTTGACTGCTGTATTTGATGCCTTCCTGGAAAAGAGAACCTTCTGTCCCTAAATCGACATGGATCTCCATTAAAGGATCATAGAAAGTAAATGGAGTAAACAGTTGAGAGTGGATATAACGAAGTATTATTTAAAGGTAGACTGATGACGATGCTGACGATGATGCAGTTTGAAAAGAGGTATACATTGTGACAGTTCATTTATCATACATTTAATCATTTTTTCCATTGTTCTCTCAGAATATATCAGTTGTATGGTATAACCTAAGTTTGACCCATATACAATGGTGTATTCTGTGTGTGGCTTAGAGCACTATCTACCTGCGATCGTTAACAGCAAACTTCTTCATAGAACAGTCAGCAGAGGACTTCCAACGCATTTTCAGTGAGTCTTGTCCACCAAACTGCTGAAAAACCTATTTCAGCACCCTCCTGTAGACAAACGAAGATTTATGTGAGATACTCCATTCCCCTGCCACACCTTGGACAGTCTTCAGTTTCATAACTGCACTGATTCTAGGCTAGTGACAGGGGTTTGTGAGGTACTACAATACCTGTGTATACGTTCTCTTGACAGATGTTGTGTGTGGAAGAGACTGCATTCTGTTCAGTGTTACAGCACTGTCATTTCACATGTCAAGCACTGTTTTACTACACATTTTTCTATTTCCTCATAAGATGTCACTACTTCATGCATTTTTCGTTGCTGATCATCATTTTATAGGCTTGATGCGAGCATACCATAATTTCCAATAGGATGTGAACAGTGGTTGCTACATACTTTTGGAAAGCTGGATCACAAAGAATATATGTTGTTTTTCCTTTGGTGTAGAAGGTAGTAGCTTTATCACCTCAAAGTTTCTCACCATAGTGAGTGGAAAAAAAACTTCCAGGGTGCATATATTCTGTTGTTGGAAACATATTTCCTGCATTGGAGTATTAACAGCATTTCAGTCCACATGACTAATAAATCAGAAACCATATTGATTTAATATTATAGCATGCTTAAGTGCAGAGCCAGACAGCTTTAGAAGTTGTAACACTATAGCTTAGACACTACATACCTTTTGTTGATTTATTTAGCTTTTTATTTTGTTCAACATCCCATCGTTGAACTTCTGTAATTAGTGTACAATTAATTCGATACTGTAATGAAGTGTAATCTCCGTAATGATATGTTTTGTCTGTCTTATGTAGTCTCTTTCGTTATTTTTGAGGATGAATAATTTGTTTGAATAATTTTTTATAGAAATGTCAATATGTGCAAAGGTTCTGTTTTATTTAAAACGTTTGTTTGCTGTTATGTAAACTGCTGACCTTCACTTAGGGTTCTGAGATATTTTGTATGTAAAAGGTGTTGTGGTTCCCCTCAGGAACGGAACTGTGTAGCGCGCGCAAATTGTGGTTGGCCTAGGTAGATAAGGAGGAACAAAGAGTCAGCCGGGGACGAGCTACCAAACTGTCAACTGCTCATGTAAAAATTGTGTATTGTGTTGGTTCTGAGAGAGGCTTTTCCTGGCGCTTTCCAATGCCTCGGATGGATGGATAAAGACCTGGAGCTATTATGGAATTTATGTCACCACGCCACCAAGAAATGCAGAGTCCGGCAATTCTACCTGCAGATCCACCTACCAACATGCAATCGCCACCACATTGCACAACCACTGTAACGGAACACTATAGTAATGTACAGTGAAGGATCAGCGCATTGGATGTTTATTGTACTCAAATTCAATTTTAACTGAACTCTTGCACCTACCGTGATTTATCCTCAGTCACATATCCACTTAGGGTCCCTCCCACACTAAAGTGCTTAATGAGTGTCCTTTATTGGAAGAAAGTTAAAGTTAGTGTGGCAAGAGAGTGAGCTGAAGTACATGATGCTTGCTGAAAACAATTTTTCTATTAAAACTGATTATTAATATGTTGTTGCCAATTTCAAAAGTAAAAGTTCTTAAAACTGAGAATGGTAAAGTTTTGCTTAGTAAATGATCACATTGCTCCTTGTTGCAAATCGCAAAAGGTGAGTCAGTTTCTTACAGATATGTCAAGTTGTGTTTTACTGCAGTAAGAGTTGAGAAGTAATACCTTGTTTCTTTAGTGTATTGAAAGTGTTTTTAGTATGCTCTGTTACAGTGGTCAAGATTAAGGGCCCACCTCCACAGAAAGTAGTTCAAATGCACAAAGTTACTTAATTATAACAAGTTGCAATTACTTTTCCTATTCAAGTGAACTTCTGTACAATATTGGACTCCCATTGTGTATTAAAAGTGCATATTAATGTTGTAACAGGATCTATAATTTGTCTATTGTGCTCATGCTAAATAACATTTAATAGAAAGAGCACTATACATGGAAACAGTAACTTCTTTTATTCTAAATTCAGCGAGAAATTTTTTTGTTAGTGAAATACATTCAACTTTCATTCTAAATAGAAAAGTATTTAGTTGAGAGAGAGACTTAACTTATGACCAGTTCATAATTTTGCAGTGAACTACATTTACAATATTTTTGTACGATAAGAAAATGTTCGAAATGTAATGTTGTACCTATGTCCAATTTATAATTCTACAGTGAATATTAATAGTAATGTTATAAAGACCATTCAGTTTGAATACTCCCTGAAAGTAATAGTGTTCATTGTTATGTGTTATACTTATGCAAATTGTTTGTTCTGCTCTGTCAGCTTCCAATCTTACCGTGGACGTATGCAGGTGTTAGAGTTCAAAGCACTCGCGTGTGTCAAAGTATAGGTTGTATTTGTCCGTTAAAGTTACTCATACTAATTTTTTTGAATAAGAATGTCAATCATTTTCTTGCCTAATTAGGCTGGCGACCGTTTTCCTTATTCTTTGAACAGTGTAGATAGGTAAAATATGGAATTTTACTGTTTAAACAGTTATGTAATTCTGATTTTCACTTCCGATAAGCCACCTCCGTTAGGTATAACACGGTCAACATAACAAAATTCCTCTCAGAGGGTAACACTGCTCTGTTGTTTTATATCATAATTTCTTTAACAGACAGTTTTATTTCACGACCTGCCTCCAACTTTAAGGTTATGATATAGCAGTAACGGACAGTAGTGTTATAAAGTGCGTGTTTATGTTCTATGATCATTTCTCTCTTCCCAGTACCTGCTTGGCATGGAATACAAACACTACAACCATTCCATAGAATTGATAGCACAAATTATTTACATAAAATGTTTCAAACTCCTCCTGCCTGAAGCTCCATTATGCAAAGCTCATACAGTCCTTCTTCTTCTCAGTTGTCTGTTGTACAACCACAATACTCAGGCTCATGTCTACTATGTATAAATAAGGAGTGCTAAACTCCTCACCATGAACGCATCTAGAGAGATCGTGTGTAAATGTTTGGGTGATTTGAGTAATATTGGTGCAGAACTGTCTTCACATAATTGAATGAAAATACAGGTCTATATCACTAGCATCGCTTAGTAAAAGTTTGGTACACGTGTTATACTATTAGTGAAAGGGAGTACTGAAGTGTTTTGATGAGTTGAAACTCAGCTCATTCTATTCCTTCATGAGATGTCAGATGTAGCAGGTATAGTAAACTATTACTTCTGGTCAGTTCCAAATTAAATTGGAGACAATATTGCAGGAAGGGTTGGTTAAAGATAGAGGAAGAATTACGAGATACATAGAGAGGCCGTCTAGACTTTTGCTCAGGGTCCTTAAACGGTAGGTTCAATGAAGGAGTAGCTCACTTCAAAACAGAGAGCCGAGTGCTAGATATTTGAATCTCTGACTTTATCCTACAAATGTGCGATTCCCATCCACGCAGGGGGAGAGGCAAATTGTAATAAAATCTTACTGAAATTATAAAGTGTTTCGGGTAAGGAACATAGGTTTTGCACCTCCTTTTTGCTGATGGCTATTCCCTACGCTAAGAAACAGTGATGTAGGTAGTGTAACACGGTTCGCAATATGTCCACATGTATATGATACTCATAAAGTAATGAACAGGGTGGTTTAACACCGATACAGAAACTGAGAGCCATGCTGCAAAGTCATTGGATGATAGCATCACGAGATCGACGCGATGAGACGTTTTGTTAACGTGACAGTTCGTCGAGAGTGGTGATTTGCACCTCGTGTAATTGATTCAAATGCGTTTAAATGACCGAAAACCTGACAAAAGTATGGAAATTGATAGAGAGTATGTCAAATTGATGAAAATGTGACAAAAATGTGGAGGGATGAGAATAATTACATGCCCGCCTGCCTGTATGAAAGTCATTCCATTCCACCACTGGTGGGATTGACAACTGATGGTGCATACTGTCCATGCTCTATGGCTTTAAGTACTGCAGAATACTCCCTTATTCACATGTGGTTATGAATTGTAAGTCATAAAAATAAAAGATCCAATGTCCAAAGGTTGGGCGTAAGGGTGCCTACTACCTAGGACATCGAAACAGTGACAATAACCTGGGTGCAATTTGTACCATCAATAAGAGGAACCAGTGCTCTGGGTCTCTTCAAAAACAGAATACTGAGAGATCTGCTACTCCATCACTGTGGAAGATGAATTTAAATGTAAAGTTCATCCCCTCCAGCTAGATGCTTGGAAAAGCTCCACAATACAACAAACTCTTCCATTTTCCATGTACTAAGATGTCTTCCTCTGTACCCATGGTCTAGGGGTAGCGTCTTTGACTCATAATCAAAACGTCTTCGGTCCCGGGTTCGATCTCCGCCACTGCCTAAATTTTGATAAATAATCAGCATTGGCGGCCGAAGACTTCCGGCATAAGAAGTCAGCCTCATTCTGCCAACGGTCTTGTCAAAGAGGGCAGAGGAGCGGATAGAGGTTCAGTGCACTCTCTTGTCCTAAGGGTGGGAAATTGCCCCTAAAGGCGGAAGAATCAGCAATGATCAACGACATGAGGATGCAGAAGGCAATGGAAACCACTGCATTAAAGACACGTAACGTGTATCCACAGGTCATATGGCCTGTATTTGAAGAAGTGTCATTATGATCTCTCCATTGGCAAAAGATTGCGGAATAGTCCCCCATTCGGATCTCCGAGAGGGGACTGCCAAGGGGGAGGTTACCATGAGAAAAAGAATGAATAATCAACGAAAGGATAACGTTCTACGAGTCGGGGAGTGGAATGTCAAAAGCTTGAACGTGGTAGGGAAACTAGAAAATCTGAAAAGGGAAATGCAAAGGCTTAATCTAGATATAGTAGGGGTCAGTGAAGTGAAGTGGAAGGAAGACAAGGATTTCTGGTCAGATGAGTATCTGGTAATATCAACAGCAGCAGAAAATGGTATAACAGGTGTAGGATTCGTTATGAATAGGAAGGTAGGGCAGAGGGTGTGTTACTGTGAACAGTTCAGTGACCGGGTTCTTCTAATCAGAATCGACAGCAGACCAACACAGACAACGATAGTTTAGGTATACATGCCGACGTCGCAAGCTGAAGATGAACAGATAGGGATAGTGTATGAGGATATTGAAAGGGTCATGCAGTATGTAAAGGGGGGCGAAAATCTAATAGTCATGGGCGACTGGAATCCAGTTGTAGGGGAAGGAGTAGAAGAAAAGGTTACAGGAGAATATGGGCTTGGGACAAGGAATGAAAGAAGAGAAAGACTAATTGAGTTCTGTAACAAGTTTCAGCTAGTAATAGCGAATACCCTGTTCAAGAATCACAAGAGGAGGAGGTATACTTGGAAAAGGCCGGGAGATACGAGAAGATTTCAATTAGATTACATCATGGTCAGACAGAGATTCCGAAATCAGATACTAGATTGTAAGGCGTACCCAGAAGCAGATATAGACTCAGATCACAATATGGTAGCGATGAAGAGTAGGCTGAAGTTCAAGACATTAGTCAGGAAGAATCCATACGCAAATAACGAGATACGTTTGAAGTTCTCTAACGCTATAGATACAGCAATAAGGAATAGCGAAGTAGGCAGTACAGTTGAAGAGGAATGGACATCTCTAAAAAGGGCCATCACAGAAGTTGGGAAGAAAAACATAGGTACAAAGAAGGTAGCTGCGAAGAAACAATCGGTAACAGAAGAAATACTTCAGTTGATTGATGAAAGGAGGAAGTACAAACATTTTCCGTGAAAATCAGGAACTCAGATATACAAGTCGCCGAGGAATGATAATAAATAGGAAGTGCAGGGAAGCTAAGACGAAATGGCTGCAGGAAAAATGTGAAGACATCGAAAAAGATATGATTGTCGCAAGGACAGACTCAGCATACAGGAAGTCAAAACAACCTTTGGTGACATTAAAAGCAACGGTGGTAACATTTAGAGTGCAACGGGAATTCCACTGTTAAATGCAGAGGAGAGAGCAGATAGGTGGAAAGAATACATTGAAAGCCTCTATGAGGGTGCAGATTTGTCTGATGTGATAGAAGAAGAAACAGGAGTTGATTTAGAAGAGATAGGGGATCCAGTATTAGAATCGGAATTTGAAAGAGTTTTGGAGGACTTACGGTCAAATAAGGCAGAAGGGATAGATAACATTCCATCAGAATTTCTAAATTGGGGGAAGTGGCAACAAAACGACTATTCACGTTGGTGTGTAGAATATATGAGTCTGGCGATATACCATCTGACTTTCGGAAAAGCATCTTCTACACAATTCCGAAGACGGCAAGAGCTGACAAGTGCGAGAATTATCGCACAATCAGCTTAACGGCTCATGCATCGAAGCTGCTTACAAGAATAATATACAGAAGAATGGAAAAGAAAATTGAGAATGCGCTAGGTGACGATCAGTTTGGCTTTAGGAAAAGCAAAGGGACGAGAGAGGTAATTATGACGTTACGGCTAATAATGGAAGCAAGGCTAAAGACAAAACAAGACACTTTCATAGGATTTGTCGACCTGGAAAGAGCGTTCGACAATATAAAATGGTGCAAGCTGTTCGAGATTCTGAAAAAAGTGGGGGTAAGCTATAGGGAGAGACGGGTCATATACAATATGTACAACAGCCAAGAGGGAATAATAAGAGTGGACGATCAAGAACGAAGTGCTCGTATTAAGAAGGATGTAAGACAAGGCTGTAGCCTTTCGCCACTACTTTTAAATCTGTACATCGAGGAAGCAATGATGGAAATAAAAGAAAGGTTCAGGAGTGGAATTAAAATACAAGGTGAAAGGATATCAATGATACGATTCGCTGATGACATTGCTATCCTGAGTGAAAGTGAAGAAGAATTAAATGATCTACTGAACGGAATGAACAATCTAATGAGTACACAGTATGGTTTGAGAGTAAATCGGAGAAAGACGAAGGTAATGAGAAGTAGTAGAAATGAGAACAGCGGGAAACTTAACATCAGGATTGATGGTCACGAAGTCAATGAAGTTAAAGAATTCTGCTACCTAGGCAGTAAAATAACCAATGACGGACGGAGCAAGGAGGACATCAAAAGCAGACTCGCTATGGCAAAAAAGGCATTTCTGGCCAAGAGAAGTCTACTAGTATCAAATACCGGCCTTAATTTGAGGAAGAAATTTCTGTGGATGTACGTCTGGAGTACAGCATTGTATGGTAGTGAAACATGGACTGTGGGAAAACCGGAACAGAAGAGAATCGAAGCATTTGAGATGTGATGCTATAGAGGAATGTTGAAAATTAGGTGGACTGATAAGGTAAGGAATGAGGAGGTTCTACGCAGAATCGGAGAGGAAAGGAATATGTGGAAACACTGATAAGGAGAAGGGACAGGATGATAGGACATCTGCTAAGACATGAGGGAATGACTTCCATGGTACTAGAGGGAGCTGTAGTGGGGAAAAAACTGGAGAGGAAGACAGAGACTGGAATACGTCAAGCAAATAATTGAGGACGTAGGTTGCAAGTGCTACTCTGAGATGAAGAGGTTAGCACAGGAAAGGAATTCGTGGCGGGCCGCATCAAACCAGTCAGTAGACTGATGACCAAAAAAAAAAAAAAAAAAAGATGTCTTCCACATTTTTGTCAACAAGAAATACTACCTCTGCCTTTTATTTAAACCATTCAGTGTGTTTGGAGAGCAGCTTAGTTTACAGCATATGATCTTCAGCTTTCTGTGAAGTCGATGGGTCGAAACAAGTTAATGTCAGTTTAGTACCTGACACAGACCTCCAAGTCACGGTAGAAAAACTAAACGTGTGGATGTGTACACAGCTGTAGTCATACACTGCTTCGATGTGCTACAGCAACAAGCCACTGCATCAAATTGCTTATGTAACAAACGACACAATAAACCTCCCCTTGTATTTGACAGTCTGCTAGGTATGGTTTTCCTCCATTACATGCGACAATACTTCACACAGGTCCATCAAAGCGACTTCGATCACTGGCCGCCTGCTCTAGTGGACCAGTACATATATAATTAATGTTAGTGGCACACATGGCCGACGTCTACACACAGACGGTACTTGTTTCCGATACATTGGCAGAGAGAGACATAATAAAATATTACTGAGTTCTCTACCAGGTGACATTAGTGACGTTTTTATAGTTTGTAGTTTTATTCTGTAGGATGTTACAGAAATAATGAGGAAGAGAGAAAGAGAGAGACAGTCAACGGAGACTCTGACACCAGTACACTGTCGTGTTTCTAATGTAATAATGATAGGAATACGATAAAGGAGATCAGCATGTGTACAGGGAGATATTCATGGACCAACATTCGATGTCAAGGAATTGTGAATTGTAGGTGTTATGCTTCTGAATTTCTTTGTGCATTCAGTGTATACTCTGCATGATTGTAAATTTCCTCTGGTATGTTAGTGTGCAATTTTTCTCATTGTGATAGCTCTCACCTAGTGAGAGACAGATGGAATACTAGACAGCCTTCTAATTAATGAAACAGGGCTGTCAGAAAGTGATGGGATTTCGAGAGAATTAGCAGGGGTGTGTAACTTGACGGAGGATATCTCCTCCTCGTGGAAATCATGTGGATTCAAATCGTTAACATCGACGACTGGAAATTTCGTGAGGGTACAGGAAGTACACGATAGCCGGATGAAAGAGGAGTTGAGAGGTGAGCTCTACACTGCTTCTTCTAAGTATTGTGGGCAAACATATTAAAACCTCCCACACACATCCCGCGAAGTGATTACCATAAGCAAATTAAGAGGTAATACGAAGAGTTTTACTGAGAGCCAATCAGCAGCAGAAGTTCTGTCTTTCGTTTTCTCGATAAGCAAAAGACAACATTCTTCTGTTAGGTTAGTTTGCCTATAAAAGGATGGAGTGGCTTCTTAATTGGTAGACCAGATTTATATTTACTTTTATATGCTTGCTTCACAAACCGTCGTACGGTGTGTGCTTGAGGATACTCTTTACCATAACTAGTCATTCCCTTCCCTGTTCCACTCCAAATACAGTGAGGGAAAAAGACTGTCTACGTGCCTCTTTATGAGCCCCAATTTATCGTATTTTTTCTGTGTGGCCCATATGCAAGAAGTATGTTGGCAGCGATAGTATCCTTCTGCGGTCAGCTTCAAACATCAGTTCTTAATAGTGCTCCTCGAAAAGAACACTTTCTTCCCCCTCAGGGATTCCCATTAGAGTTCTTGAAGCATTCACCTACTAATTGTGTGGGAGTGAATAGGAACGCTTCTATAGAGCTATATTCTGAGGGATACCTAGGTCTGCCGACTCATACACTTTTTGGTTTGGGTTGGTCATAGGTAATTTGCTATTACTCACTGGGTCAGTTTTTCCAGGATATTTCGAAAACTCATCTCAGAACATTTCTGGCGACTGGAAGATTTTTGTTCTACATTCTGGTATTGACCCCAGAGTCATTTGAGTGTCCAGTTCTCCCGAGAAGAGTAGGGCCACTTTTGCGTGTCTGGAATCATTAACAGCTGTCCAGCACTGTGAGCAGTACGTTGGCAACCAGGAGTGGTACAGCCCAGACACCTGGATGGATGTTCATTACCCAGTGGCAGTGGGAGCAGCTATTCATAAGCGATCTGGTGGTGGAGGCGTTGTAGGAGAGGAAGTGAGAGTGAAGCATCCTACTGCCCCCATAGACTGAAAAGTCTTAGCAGGATTAGTTTTGGAGCAGGATATCAGAATTCAAAAGTGACTTATTTCCACCATGGTGAAAAGGCAACCAGGAGACAGAATGCAGTTAGTGTTGGAAATCTTCGTCTATCTGAAGATGATTACCACCCATTTTGTAAGCAGAGGGAGTACATCCTAGCCTGTAGGAAGCCTGCAGTGATGTCACAGAAGTGTCTGTAATTGTTATCTAGTGACTGTAATCCGACTGCAGGAAAAAAAAATTACTCACCATGCAAAGGGACACTCATGATCGATTTCATTAACTAGTCAATCAATCTGACATCAGTGACGTGCCACCAGGTGGGTGAAAGCGAGGGTAAAGGTACCTGGATACGATTCAAGAGTTGGAGCAGTAATCAGACGTTTTTCCGGTGCAGTGAGACCTTTTAACAGAAGTTGAGTCTCCTGCCTACACAAGGAGAGGTGGTCATCATAATAAAATCAGCTATATTATGTAATTTATAAAGTGATATGCTGTATGAACTTGATATTTACAACTCCTCTGTGCAGCTATCTTGAGAGACTTCGTAAGTGACTAGGCATTTGTTTACTCCATCTGTTCGTTTGGACACATTAGATCATGCAAAAACAGGAAGTAGTCACTTGAGAGACGGTGGAGGTGGTTTCCCAGTTATCAAATATCAGCCACACTCAAGGCGCTCCCTGGGTGGCTGAATAGTGAATTTCTGCTTAGATTGCATTTGGCTGCCTTTGTGAATGCATGTGTTATGTGCAACTTGTGGAGGCTGGTGCCTGTGTTCTCAAACGTCTGTGCATAAAAGATTCCCAATATGGTGAGTGCTCTGGAAGTGTAATTACTTGGCTTGCTTTTATCTGTTTATGCACAGTGGAGATGGACTAAATCACTCTGTTGATATGATTACCAATCAGTAGTTCCCACTAATTTCGCTTGGGGCGCTGTGGCTCTCACTTGTTATTTGTGGGCCTGGGCACAAGACTTCCAGATACCACAGGGAGCAGACATGTTGTTGTGATGGTCCCAGCGAAGTGCAGTAAGACAGTTATTTTTCTGTCAATGTCCATTTGCTCGGAGTTGTTCGTGGGTACAGTTTTTAAGAGTCTATTTGCAGTAGATGTCTTAGGAGCGGCTTTTCGCGATTTTTGTGGAATGCCTAGGTTTCCAATAACGATGTTTTTTGTGATATGTTATTCCAACCACCAATCTGTAGCACTGTAATCAGAGCAGGACATCGCATCCGATGTTTGTGGCAGTGGAGAAAGTACTGCTTCCTACCACCTCTTATATGTCAGCACAACCATGCAAAGGGTTGCCATCGCCTGACGTCTTCTTTGAGGATTAGCACGACTTTTGGTCAGCACCCAACACCCCACATAAGCTGGTCCTCTCACCTGACCTGTGCACACTGGACCACGTGATGCAGCCACTGTAGCATATCTGTCCTGTGTTCAGTATGAAGACATGATCAGAAGATTTTTTACAGTGTAATTACGTGTGGTGACTTATGTTGGTGTCGATTGTCGATTTCATAATGGTATCCCTTACACAATCACAAAAAAGCGATCTATTTAATTACTTCTTTTTGACATATTTTTCAGGACCAGCATCTTCCAAAACAGCAGACAATGATGAGCTCTTCCTGTGAGATAAAAAAAGAGAGATCCAGCCCCTACCAATTTAAATTTATAAAAAAAAATATTATTATGCACTCTACAATGTAGTTGAAATTATTGTCATGGGATCATTCCAGCCCACCACATATCAAGTCTTTTCTCACCAATTTTCAAGTGAGGTAGGGGAGGATAGGGCTGGGACATTTCTGAGGATGGGGTAATTAATGGAGCAATTCAATTAATTAGTCAATTAATCAGATATCAGAAGTGTGCTTGTGTGGGAAAGGATGATGGAGGGATGGTTGGTGATTCCCCAGATGATTGAAACAGGAAGAGGGAAGGGGGAGGAGTGGGAGGTTTGCCAGAACGACAGATTATCCCCAGCGGTTCATAAATCAATTAGCACAACAATAGGTGGGGGGGAGGTGTTGATAAATTAATCAAGTTAGCTCCTGATGCAGGCAACCCACACAAACAAAATGCACTAGAACATACTTTGCCCTACTACCAATATCAACTCAGTTTAGCACTTCTATATCTTATATTTGTCTTCGTTATTCCTTTGGTATGGAAGTTTTATTTAGAAGAAAAATATCTGCGACCTGTCATTTTGCGATGCACACCATACTCGCTGTAATTTCATGTGATTAAAATTATCTTTGACCATCAATACCCTTCCAACAGTGTTATTCAGGACCATAATAAAGCAAGTGAAAAATACATGCTATTCACTTTATTTACTGCATACAAACCTAACTCAAACATTTAATTTCACTGTTCTGAAAAGTTTAGAATATTGTAATAAAATTACAGTTTCAGATGTGAGCAGATTTTTTTTTTTCATAGAATAAATAGAATGATGTCTTAATGTTTTTGGTGCATGGACAGAAACTGTAATTTAATGTTTACCTGCGTATTTATTTTACACAACATGTTTTCAATTGCGATACCACACCCCCGCAATAGTTCAACAGTAACTGAAATCCAGATCGCTTCGTCTGCATAGCCAAAATTACGTTGTCCATAATTATCTTTCGTCTATTTGTCGGTCTTGTTACGCGTATTTGCACCTGTATTTTTCTTCAACACTCGATTCCACTGCAGGGAACACACTATCTCCTACTTCTCTCATCCATTGCCCGATTAAACAAATATGTCTTTCATTTTCAGTTGCTGTTACAACTAGCACCAAAATACAGAGAGCTCTCTCTCTCTCTCTCTCTCTCTCTCTCTCTCTCTCTCTCTTCACTCACACACAGACACACACACACACACACACACACACACACACACACACACACACACAGCCACAGACACAGACGCGCGATCGCGCTCACACCTGGATTTATCTCGGGTACTAGATATTGATTATTTGTTATTTATTGACTTAGTTCATTAACATATTTGCATGGCCATTTTAAAGTCTGTACAAAAAATTTCTTGTCATTTGCATGCGATTAGCGACTCGTACAGCCACCAACAAACGTAATATACTTGAATCAACATGCATTAGAAATGAAGATCAGCGGTATACTCTGAAAGAAGACGGCAGAGGGTAACCCATGTTGAGCAAATGTTGTAGTAGTTGACCTCTAGTACTGAACCTTTTGAAACTCCCAAAGATGATGTGGTTGGGATTCATTTCGTTGAACGTTTAAAAAATGGTGTTCATACTTCTTCCCTACCTCCGCCGTTACCAGCTGCCTTGGCCAGTTTGACTTCTGTTTCATTTATACAAATGTTGCAGCAAGCTTTTATCCTATATATAATGCTTGATCCCTAGTAGTGAGCTTTACTATCACCTTAGTGGTGTCACATGCTACTTAATTATTGTTTCGCTCACAGAAGTGGTATCTAAGTAATTAAAGAGCTGATCTGGAATCAGAGGGTTGAGGGGTTGATTTGGGGAGGAGACCAGACTGCAAAGTCATCGGTCTCATCGGATTAGGGAGGGATGGGGAAGAAAGTCGGTGGTGCCCTTTCAAAGGAACCATCCCCGAATTTGCCTGAAGTGATTTAGGGAAATCACGGAAAACCTAAATCATGAAAGCCAGACGCGGAACTGAATCGTCGTCCTCCCGAATGCGACTCCAGTGTGCTAACCACTGCGCCACCCCGCGCTGTGGAATCAGAGGGAATGATTATCTTGCCATCCAAACGCTTCTCTGTGTACAAGAGCAGTCCTTGTGTAGCCTTGCGGCTCAGCTGTCATAATCGTTAGTACTATGTGTAACATTAATTTCTGGCCTCTGAGACAACTGATATCACATTAAGCGTGACCACGTTCAACAATATTAATGTCAAAAGATCCAAGACTTTCGTCACAGTACATTTCATAACGACACAAATATGGCAATTAATGCCCCTTATCAGCAAAAACTTCAATATAAGCATAATATCGTAGACAGGCCATATAGTTTGGCCACGAAGAAAATGAGTGTCTTTATACATGTTGTTCTGTATATCCTTCCACTAGATGTTTCGACACTGATCGAGATGGCGGTGGTTGAATCAGTGGACTCGCATTCTAGAAGAACGTAATGTAAATCCTCTTCCATTCATCCAAACTTAGGTTTCCTGTGTTTTCCCCTACATCCGTCAAGGAGAATCCGGAAGTGTTTCTTTGAAATGGACGCAGCCACTTTCCTTCCCCATCATTACATTGTAAGAGCTGATATTCCGTCTCCGATGCCAAAGTCGACAGGACGTTAAACCCTAATCTTCCTTCTCTCCTTTCACTTTTAGGCTGGTGAAAGTATTTTCAAGGACACATATGACGCTGAAATCATAGTGGTAGAAGACTGTAACCGCCAGAAGATGAAATGGTAAAAATTAAAATGTCAGTAGTGTCAAAAGTGAAACAATTTCCTTTGAAGTTGGCGTTAGAGATCTGATGACGCTACAGTAACAACAAAGGGCTACAAAGATAAACGGAGATCTTGATTTTTGTAAAACGTATGAAAAAGTAGTTGCCACATTTCTGTCCGAAGTTAGAATAGTTCAATACGCACAGTGTAGACTCGGAGGTCTGTAGTTCAGTTTAAAGAGAATAGTCAATGCTGCTCTAGAAAACGTATACTTACCATTATAATCAAACATGGTTGGGGCTTCTTATTAACTACAAATGGTATTACGAAGCTTCTGAAGAATCAGGTCAAAGGTAGAACTCAGTACACGAACCTCCAGGATTAGTTTTCTCTCAGCGTAGTATGCGCTGATTTGAAACGTACTGGCAAATTAAAACTGTATGCCGGACCGGAACTCACAACTGGAACCTCTGCTTTCCAAGCGTTCTTCCGACTAAGTTATCCAAGTACGACTCACGACCCGCCCTCACAGCTTTACTTCTGCCAGTAAGTCATCTTCCAGAGGTAGGTTCTAGGTCCGAGTCGGAGTCCGGAACAGTTTTAATGTGGCAGGAAGTTTCAATTCAGCGCACGCTCCGTTGAAGAATGAAAATTCAATCCGCAATCCTCGAAGCCGTATTTACGCCTTGTCTCCGCGGAAGGACTTATGTGAAGTGTGGAAGGTAGGAGATGAGGTACTGAGGAAGTAAATCTGTGAGGGCGGACCGCGGGTCATGCTTGGGTAGCTCAGATGGTAGAGCACTTGCTCGCCACGGATTCCCGGTCCGGCAGATAGTTTTAATCTGCCAGGTAGTTGCAAAACACAAACTTGCTTTTACGCAGATGTTAACAGGAATGCGAAGAACTATAGAGAGCGATTTGTACGATTCTCTGTTCTGTAACTATCTTGGCGCATTATAATTACAGGACTTATTTCATAAAGCAAGTAAATTTAGGTCTTAATGTAACGGTATTACATGACATATCGGTTTCGTGTCCTTGTTTTCACGAATTTCCATCTGTTTATTTGTTATTATAAGTTGGTCATATCCTACCATTCTGCGGTGCTGAAGTTCTAAGCACAGGCCGATATTTGTTGAAAAAGTCGAAACTGCTATAATCGGCGTAGCCAACTGTTCTCCGTACATATGAGTTACTTGCTTCACATAATGAAATTGGTCAAACCTTTTACCTTGGCGTTGTTTAATGAAGCATACACTGGCAGCCTAAGAAGACGTTGTAACAGTCATCTCTGCCTCTCCTGGATGTCGAACTGCAGCTATCTCAGCGAACTGGACAAAGATACTCGTATTTCGTTTCTTGTACAACTACAAGATGGGGGCCAAAGGAAACTACGTTCGGATTTGGTTCCCATATGAATCTATTACATCGAATATTTCAGGCAAACCAAAACTGTTTCAAAACCAGTGGAAAGCAATCGTGAAACTCCTGTTCTATCATTTCGATATAAAGTGTGTTCTGTATATTGATAGGCTACGTAGCAAGCTTAATTTGCTTTATTTTCATTTTTGCTTTAGTTGTGCGTTCATTGTAGTGCAAAACCACGCCAAGAGATGTACCATAAATGGATAAATTCGAAACCATATTGGTCAGAGCAAGTTAACGAGCGGGGAAGGTGACTAACCGCACAATTCAAGTCTGTTCTTCCAGGTAGTATAACCACATGGATTCTGCCAACGCCTCGTAAGAGGAGACACTTAAAACTATCAAGATGAAGGCTCCGCCAGCGGTTTGGAGTTTATTAGATAGTTGTAGAGCACATTCCTTGCCATGTTGTGGTTTTCAACAAACATAAGCTCTTGTGGAAGTGGTAAGGTATTTGATTTTTTCACACTACCTTACACAATGTAAGTTTCAGAGCCACTATTTATTCATGTCTTTCTCAGTTAATTCTAGTACAAGATCAAAGATTTTTAACACAGCCGACAGGGGAAAGTTGACCACCGCATCGTCTACTGACCACCGTTTATTTCAAAGCAACTACCGTATCGTCGGTAACACTGTTCGTAAGTTCAAAGAATGTGAAATGAAACCTCACGATCACCTTGTGTTCAATGAGCATCATTTTGCTACGGCGAAAACCACAAATCGTGATCTTGCTATGGGGCATGGCGAAACTGAAAATACGCCGGTTCAGGCTGCAGCGCGTAAGGGTTAACCCACAGAGACTCCTAATTAATCTCTCGATAAGCAAAATTAAGAATCAAGACCTTCGAAACCTGCTGATACCATCATGTCAAAATTGTGGCGGAGTGTTTTCGAATTTAAACAATTGCCTAAAGGAAATGTGAAAAAAAGGAGCGTCACACTGCGCAATGTGCAAGTGTTTCAAAACCTCATCTATAAAACTACATAATGTGGAAAAAGAACTCTGGAAACAACAAAGAAAACTTCCGAAGAAAATCTAGTTCTGTGACCTGCTTGTAAAGAAATCTACGTTGACCCTCTACCAGAAAACTGGAAGACTATTGAAAATATTGCTCATGGTGACTTGAGAGCTGCTAAACTCTTGAAGGAGGGAAACTTCTGTCTGTATTTTTTAATGAAACGATGATCTAGAGTTATATTAATTTTCAACACAATAATCCTTTCATTAAATACTATTCAATAAGAAAGTCACAGAAATTTTTAATTATTTGATATACTGTTTTATACTCACTAAGAATAAAAAAGTATTCAGCTTCTAACTGTATTGTCAACTTACGCCGTACTCGGTTATCTTTCCCCAGTACTGGGCAAATACAGTTTTTACAAGAAAATAATTGTGACTGAAAAGGCTATTTATTAGTACATGGAAAGAAAAACAAAGCATCTTCAAAAATTAATTTGTTAAATATGCTTAGTCCCCAATTACATCAGCTTTCCAGTCTCCCTAACGTGTAATTATTAAAATGAAATGTCTTTGTTGTGTCTTCCAAAGAACGAGATACCGTGGCAAGTTTGGTACCTCGTGTCGGAACCACAGGTAAACACAGGCGCTGCCAGAAGCAATGACGAATGAGAAACGGAGACATGGACACGCCCAGAGGTGTTTCCACACGCCACCGCCTCAGCACGCTTGCTTACAGCACCCTGGACTGACGCTCAGCACAGTCGGGTGTCGTCGCCGAAGACACAGCTTCGCCTCTCTGCCGAGCCAGCAGTATGACAATTGTATTGGATACAACCCTGCATAAATGTTTATCGTCAATTGTACTCTTTGAGAAGAGACTACTATCTTGTTCTGTATCAAGGGATACGTTAATATTCAGTGAGAATAATAAATACTCATGACATTTCCATGGATATGGATTATAATATAGTTAAATATTTCGTCTCGGATCTGTTATAACAAAGAGATCTTTTATATATTGTAGCACCATCTCTGCAACCCCCCTCCTCCTCCCCAAGAATAAAGGTAAGAACGCACCATAGTACAAACGAGTGTTATTTTGTATCGAACTAAGACGCTTGTGAAACTAACCTAAGTTGGCATCTCTTGCACAAACTTGCTGCTGCTGGTGACAAGAATAACGAATGAACCATGCAAGAACTCTTTAAGTAGATGCTTTTTTATACACACACATCAAAAAGTTTTGCATCACCTCGGCTCCGAGAGCTCTGGAACCTGTACAGGAAACTGGAATAGAGATCAAAGTAAACATCATTTCCGCCCATTTTATTGCTCATGAAAACCAAACACTGCATGTTGTACCACCACACAGCGAGGCCTTTAGAGGTGGTGGCCCAGATTCATCAAGGCTCTATTGGTCCAGATTCTCCCATTCCTCAACGGCGATTCGGCGTAGATCCCTCAGAGTGGTTGGTGGGTCACGCCGTCCATAAAGAGCCGTTTGCAATCTATTCCAGGCATGTTCGATAGGATTCATGTCTGAAGAACATGGTGGCCACTCTAGTCGAGCAATGTCGTTAATCTGAAGGAAGACATTCACAATATGTGCACGAGGGGGGGGGGGGGAGGGGGAGGGCGAACTGTCGTCCATGAGGATGAATGCCTCGCCAGTATGCTGAAGATATGGTTGCACTATCGATCAGAGGATAGCATTCAGGTATCGTACAGACTTTACGGCGCCTTCCATGACCACTAGCGGCGTACGTCGGCTCCACACAATGCATCCCAAAACAGCAGGGAACCTCCACCTTGCTGCACTCACTGGATAGTGTGTCTAAGGCGTTCAGCCTGACCGGGTTGCCTCCAAACACGTCTCCGACGATTATCTGGTTTAAGGCATACGCGACACTCATCGGTGAAGAGAACGCGATGCCAATCCTGAGCGGTCCATTCGGAATGCTGTTCGGCCCATCTGCACCGCGCTGCATGGTGTTGTGGTTGCAAAGATGGACCTCGCCGTGGACGTGGGGAGTGAAGTTGCACATCATGCAGCCTATTGAGCACAGTTTGAGTAATAACAAGACGTCCTGTGGCAGCACGAAAAGCACTATTCAACATGGTGGTGTTGCTGTGAGAGTTCCTCCGAGCCATAATCCGTGGGTAGCGGTCGTCCACTGCAGTAGTAGCCCTTGGGCGGCCTGAGCGAGGCAAGACATCGACAATTCCTGTCTCCACGTCCGAAAAACATCGCTTTGGTTCACTCCGAGACGTCTGGACACTTCCCTTGTTGAGAGACATTACTGGCACAAAGTAACAATGCGAACACGATCGAACCACGGTATTGACCGTCCAAGCATGGTTGAATAACAGACATCTCGAGTCGTGTATCTCTTTCCTGGTGGAATGTCTGGACCTGATCGGCTATCGGATCCCCTCCGTCTAATAGGCGCTGCTCACGCATGGTTGTTTACATCTTCGGGTGGGTTTAGTAACATCTCTGAACAGTCAAAGGGACTGGGTCTGTGATACAATATCCACAGTCAACGCCTATCTTCAGGAGTTCTGGGAACTGGGATGATGAAAAACTTTTTTTGATGTGTGTAGTTAAATATCTGACTTTGTGCATTGCCAAGGCATATCCGTATTTAAATTTCCAGTTGCCACCAAATCTCAGAGAGATAACGTACTGAAAAGTGACCATGTATTTCTCTCAACAGGAATTGTCTTCAGGAGGATTATCTACACTTACGCATACCAAATGCATCAATTTTGACAAGAGAGAAATGCATACAACTTGAGCGGTAATGGATTTCGGAAACAGTTTTTCAAACTACTGTCAATTTTCTGTGGGATACACACAGTACTTGCGCCTTCACTACTTAAATTTAGTAAGTTAGGCATGATTTTCTGTTGCTATTAGCATGAACAAAATCACAAGAGAGATTGCAAAATTCTTAGTTTTGGTGAAGAAAGAAATATGCCTGTTATGCTGGAGCCTTTTATTGAATAACTGTAATATTATGCAGTCGAGATAGACCCCTTCTTGAAACTCTGTCAGTCTGTAATAAACAATGTTTAATTACGTACAGACCTATTGAAACTTTTAGCGTCACTGCAAGACGGCAGACGTCGGCAGCCTGCAGGCACACTGCAGTTCTGCGCCCCGAGACCACAGCCCTACGTCCAGGTAGTGTACTGTAAGATTTGCGTCAGAGGCCAAGACAGGGGTTGCTAGAAGACGGAAACAAAGATTACCACCTCTGTACGTCAGAAGATCACCACTGGCTTCAGAGACCAACAGTAACTGTCAAGAATGACAGCTGTGAGTAAAGACCAGGATTGGAAATCTAAAAATGCGTTCTGAAAATGAAGTGACCTGATTGAATTTCACCTGCACCAACTACATTGGTGTCCAGAACTCAAGACTACCACAACACTATCGAGTAATATACATCTATAACGCTTCTACCATATATACACTAATGGCCATTAAAATTGTGCACCACGAAGATGACGCGCTACAGATACGAAATTTAACCGACAGGAAGAAGATACTGTGATATGCAAATGATTAGCTTTTCAGAGCATTCACAGAAGGTTGGCGCCGGTGGCGACACCTACAACGTACTGACATGAGGAAAGTTTCCAACCGATTTCTCATACACAAACAGCAGTTGACTGGCGTTGCCTGGTGAAACGTTGTTGTGACGCCTCATGTAAGGAGGAGAAATGCGTACTATCACGTTTATGACCATGATGAAGGTCGGATTGTTACCTATCGCGATTGCGGATTATCGTATCGCGACATTGCTGCTCGCGTTGGTCGAGATCCAGTGACTGTTAGCAGAATATGGAATCGGTGGGTTCAGGAGGGTAATACCCAACGCCGTGCTGGATCCCAACAGCCCCGTATCGCTAGCAGTCGAGATGACAGCCATCTTATCCGCATGGCTGTAACGGATCGTGCAGACACGTCTCGATCCCTGAGTCAACAGATGGGGACGTTTGCAAGACAACAACCATCTGCACAAACAGTTCGACGACGTTTGCAGCAGCATGGACTATCAGCTCGGAGACCATGGCTGCGGTTACCCTCGACGCTGCATCACACACAGGAGCGCCTGCGATGGTGTACTCAACGACGAACCTGGGTGCACGAGTGGCAAAACATCATTTTTTCGGATGAATCCAGGTTCTGTTTACAGCATCATGATGGTCGCATCAGTGTTTGGCGACATCGTGGTGAACGCACGTTGGAAGCGTGTATTCGTCATCGCCATACTGGCTTATCACCCGGCGTGATGGTATGGGGTGCCATTGGTTATACATCTCGGTCACCTCTTGTTCACATCGACGGCACTTTGAACAGTGGACTTTACATTTCAGACGTGTTATGACCCGTGGATCTACCCTGTGGAACGCTGCATTTCATCACGACCGCATGATGCAGGTCTTTCTAGATACATAAAATGTTCGAATGCTGCCCTGTCCAGCACATTCTCCAGATCTCTCACCAACTGAAAACGTCTGGTCATTGGTGGCCGAGCAGCTGGCTCGTCACGATACGCCAGTCACTACTCTTGATGAACTGCGGTATCGTGTTGAAGCTGCATAGGCAGCTGTACCTGTACACGCCATCCAAGCTCTGTTTGACTCAATGTCCAGGTGTATCAAGGCCGTTATTACGGCCAGAGGTGGTTGTTCTGGGTACTTATTTCTCAGGATCTATACACCCAAATGAAGGAATCACACGTCAGTTCTAGTATAATATATTTGTCCATTGAATACCCGTTTATCATCTGCATTTCATCTTGGTGTAGCAATTTTAATGGCCAGTAGTGTAAGAAGAAGTGCTACAATATAGTACAGAAGATGAGTGAAAAAAAATTACTCAATGAGACGAAGAGGAATGACACTTTTCTTCAACGACAGTAATTACAGTGAAGTGATCGTGATTTATGATGGCCCTCTGTACATGATAAAAACCGGGACATAGCTCTTAATAGGCTGCGTGATCAATCCAGAAGGCAGGGCATGCGCTGTAATGTGTTCCAGTGCTGCTCACAAGGCTGACAGGGAGTTCTCGTGGCAGGGCGTTCCATTCTACCACCAGCGTGGTTGATAATTGAAGGATGATCGTTTGCGCATGTGGATGTGCAGCAGTACGTCCTCACAACGCATCCCGCGGTTTCTTGATGGAGTTCACCGAAAATCCTCTCGCTAAAAGAGCTGCACCACCTGCGCTGTTCGGCGTGGTTGCGCGCTGTTACCCCTAAAAATGAAGTAAGGTTGAATTTACTGCTGGAAAGACGTAATAGGGAAAGAGTACAGTGTTACAATAACGTTAACCGATGACCGTATCGAGTTCAAAGATCTGTAAGTCCCTACACCCATGCAACACTATGCCTCCACACACCAAAATCGCCTGGACCACCAAAACGATCCCTGTTCGATAATGTTCCTGAGTGCATTACGCGTTTCCGTCTCTCGCCGTAAGAGGCACGACCATAATCGCTACTCATACTGAATCTACTCTCATCCGAGAAGAACACGCGACCCCACTTCTCGTTGGTTGTGCTCTTGGCGCCATGGCAAAGATCCACTCCCTGTGCTCTGTGCACCATCGCAAACGGTGCCGCTGATGTGCGGGTGTCCAAGAAACACAACGTTCTGCTCGACGAGCAAAGAAACTACACCCACGCAGCCACCGTGCCACCGTCGACAGCGAGATTGCGTGCCTTGCAGTCCTGTTAAATGTCATTGCAGTTATACCCGCTGTTTAACAAGAGTCCCTCCTTGCGTGTTGTGACGGTACAAACCCCCGTTACTAGATGAATATTTCTAGTGTGAAAGTATTGTTTTGTAGAGAGCGAGCGCGCTACATGGTGCGCGATTCGCGGAAGCGCGTGGCGCGTCCCCGTGCAAGATTTGTAACGGTAGGTGGTATGATCTCCGGCGGCCACATGGCCCGCAGCTTGGGGCATTGTTTGGTTACTCGCGCATTACACGAAAACTATGTAACTTACGGTGAAGAGCGATGCGGCAGTGGATTTTGGTCAGCGATATGCACCTTCTCAAAGATCGATCGTTATTTCGTCACAAGACGCAAAAGTTATAGTATCCTCAAAATTGGTTAACATCACGAATACTGAAAGATTATTAAAAATAATAAATACCAACTTACAGGGATGAGCGAGCAGTCATTAAAAACGTTTCGTCATATCAGATCGAGCGCCGCAGTCATATGTTAAGATTCATAAATAATTAAGCCCGTAAAGAGCTATAAACAAAGTTTGAGGGAAAACTGTTTATAAAATTCAATAGAAAATTCATGGCGTAAAGAACGGCACTATATAATATTTTGGGTGGCATCACACGTATTTTAAACTAGTTAAGCTATACTATACATGTAACTTGCAATAGTTTTCATTGTTTGCAAATTATTATTAACATTTATCGCCCATAATTAATCAATTATTATAGATATGAAGATTTTGAGCAGCGCACTGTGTAGATCGCTATAGATTACGTCTAAAAACGGTGCTGTATGCAGTCCTATGTTAAATCTTTGCAGCACAGATGTCAACAAACAAATTGGCGCTAAGTGGCGAAATTTTACAAAAACCAAAACTTGATTTACAGGCGACAGAATAATCCTAGAAATTAATGTAACATAGTAAATAAGATGTACTTTTCAGCGCGGTTCCGATGGTGTACTTACTTATGTCGAGGGATACATGTATCAAAATTTGTAACCTTAAATGGTGATACTGGTACTTAAATAACCAAGGGGTTGGACATTCGAGCCCATATAAGCTAGCGGCCATCTTGGCCAAGGGTCAGTCGTTGGTCAGTAGTTTTGGAGGGTGGATGGTGAGCAGGCCCCACGAGAGGGTGGCTCATGTGGTCGTTTGAGAATTCTTTTTCGCGCCGATTTATTTCGACAAAAAGTATTGTTTAATAGTGCAAGTCTGCAAGCATATATTTGGTGAACTGGAAGTGCTACGATTATTTGTGTGAGTACGATTTACGAGGTATACATCATCGTGTGGCGAACTGTGATTTCGCGCCAAAACTGTTAGAACAAAGAGGACAGTGGGACTTGTGGGTCTGTTCTAATTTTTTTAATAATTTTCGTTAATAGCAGCTTACATTACTGCTATTGGGGTCTCGGAGTCAAATTGTTATTAAAGTAAAACTGAAAACCGTCTCATCAGTGCTAATTTCATTGTGTGAAAGAAAATAACAACGCCAATAAATAGTGATTGAACTGTGTCGTGAAAGACTCATTTTAGTATAATAATCCCCTAATTCCTGTTCCCTAGCGTAAACTGTACTTGTGTCTGAGTGAATAATTAATTCAAAAACTATAACAAATGCGCGGTTGTGGAAGTGTACTAATGCACCAAGTGAGGAAATCATCCCCTGAGACTTACATGAGAGCCAAAATTCGCAATAACATTTTCTAACCAACATTTGTATATGCCATTCGTGAAAACGCTGCAACCGCACTTCGTCTTTATATTTAGCGTTCCGTCGCATTGTTCACACAATGTACCGGCCTGCAGTTCGGATCCCTTCCTATGAACGTGGAACAGTGCTGTGACCAATAACATACGCGTCACACTTCGTCCTTCCTCCACCTTCTAGATGATTCTTTCCAGTGTGAAGTCATTCAAATGCTGTTTACAAGCCATATTGTAATGAAAAAAATCATCACAATGCACCAAATGCGCTCCCTGACTCACACACGCACGCACACTCACACACTGTCTTTTCCCGTTCCTTCAACTGCTTCGTGATGCGGTGCCTGCCCCATTTGGCGCTGTAGCCTCGCTGACTTCTAGCCTGTGACGTCCGGCTTTCTGTGAATGCTGGAAGATCTCTGACAACATGCTCCCATACTTTCATTCGTTTCAAGTTAATTCGTTAGGTTACTTTATCTATCTCTTTCTTGAGTTTTCCAGAGCAGTGTAGAATGATTGCATACGTTCATTTTTTATGCGGACGAGATATTAGAAGCACCTCAGCTTCTTCAGAATGTGACCTGATGGTTTTCGTGTCACCAGTCTGGCTCTGTTAAGCCTGTAATTACCCCCTTAACTCATCTAATCATTTTAATATTACACAATGAATTCAGATTATTTCCGTCACGTATGAAATTTTTTTTGCCTATTCACTGTCTTGTTAACTCTGTTGGTGGAGCTGTTCTTGAGCAGCTGACGCCTTAAACAGGTATTTTTGCAATTTTTCAGCAACTGGCGTCTTAAACAAGTATTTTTGGAATAACGTTTGTTAATGCTTGCATCGAACTATCAGTTTAATAAGTCACAGCTGCAAAATACTAACGCGAATTCTTTACAGACGAATGGAAAAACTAGTTGAAGCCGACCTCGGGGAAGATCAGTTTGGATTCCGTAGAAATGTTGGAACACGTGAGGCAATACTGACCCTACGACTTATCTTAGAAGCTAGATTAAGGTAGGGCAAACCTACGTTTCTAGTATTAGTAGACTTAGAGAAAGCATTTGACAATGTTGACTGGAATACTCTCTTTCAAATTCTGAAGGTGTCAGGGGTAAAATACAGGGAGCGAAAGGCTATTTACAGTTTGTACAAAAAGCAGATGGCAGTTATAAGAGTCGAGGGACATAAAAGGGAGGCAGTGGTTGGGAAGGGAGTGAGACAGGTTTGTAGTCTCTCCCCGATGTTATTCAATCTGTATATTGAGCAAGCAGTGAAGGAAACAAAAGAAAAATTCGGAGTAGGTATTAAAATCCATGGAGAAGAAATAAAAACTTTGCGGTTCGCCGATGACATTGTAATTCTGTCAGAGACAGCAAAGGACTTGGAAGAGAAGTTGAACGGAATGGATAGTGTCTTGAAAGGAGGATATAAGATGATCACCAACAAAAGCAAAACGAGGATAATGGAATGTAGTCGAATTAAGTCGAGTGATGCTGAGGGAATTAGATTAGGAAATAAGACACTTAAAGTAGTAAAGGAGTTTTGCTATTTGGGGAGCAAAATAACTGATGATGGTCGAAATAGAGAGGATATAAAATGTAGACTGGCAATGGCAAGGAAAGCGTTATCTGAAGAAGAAAAATTTGTTAACATCGAGTATAGATTTACGTCTCAGGAAGTCGTTTCCTAAAGTATTTGTATGGAGTGTAGCCATGTATGGAAGTGAAACATGGACGATAAATAATTTGGACAAGAAGAGAATAGAAGCTTTTGAAATGTGGTGCTACAGAAGAATGCTGAAGATTAGATGGGTAGATCACATAACTAATGAGGAATTATTGAATAGGATTGGGGAGAAGAGGAGTTTGTGGCACAACTTGACTAGAAGAAGGGATCGGTTGGTAGGACATGTTCTGAGGCATCAAGGGATCACCAATTTAGTATTGGAGGGCAGCGTGGAGGGTAAAAATCGTAGAGGGAGACCAAGAGATGAATACACTAAGCAGATTCAGAAGGATGTGGGTTGCAATGGGTACTGGGAGATGAAGAAGCTTGCACAGGTTAGAGTAGCATGGAGAGCTGCATCAAACCAGTCTCAGGACTGAAAACCACAACAACAACAACAACAACAATGCTTGCATGACCGCATTGCACAGAACAGCGTATATAAATATCAAATGTCAAACTAAATTACGCTCACCCAGTTTTAGAAGAGTTGGCCTTTGTTTATCGCAATGTACTGCTCGTCAGTGGCCATTTCATTAGTATTTATTGAAAGGGCTGCTCACGCTAATTATACGTCTGCCGTATTAACCGTATGTTGATGAATATGTCGAATATGTGAGTGAATGTACCGTTTTCATTTCAGTTTCCATGACGTGGACTAATCTGCGTTGTGTTATAGCTGCATTGTCCTAAATAAGAGATGTGAATAGTTCGGTTTTCATTGATCTGTATTGGTTACTGATACCGTCTTGTTAAAGAATGTAAACTGAGTTGACCATAGTGAAATTCAGGGAATTGTGTAGTGATATTTACATGTTACGATCATGGTAAGTACACTGTTCTATTTTATTATTCATAATCTAGTCCATATAGTCAGATTGTCATTGAATTAAATGACTGAATATACTAAAACTCACAGGAAAAAATAATTAGCATCCCAGTGCACACACATAGTTGAATCGTTAAGAATATTTACTATTAAAAACAGTCTTGATCACGATTTATTTATTAAGGTTACCGGTTTCGACCACTACTGTGGTCATCTTCAGACCACTGAGTAGGAACATCTTACTGCTGGAGAATCACTACTCTGAATCTCCAGCAGTAGGAGGTTCCTACTCAGTGGTCCGAAGCTGACCACAGTACTGGTCGAAACCGGTCACCTTAATAAATAAATCGTGATCAAGACTGTTTTTAATAGTAAATATTTGTAACTCATGATCAGTGCTACTCCCATAATGTATTCTAAAGTAATGAATCGTTAAGCATTTACAGATGGCACAGCGATCGAGTCAAATGCTCAGTCATGCACGCACATCCTCCACGTGAACGTAAGACAACAGCAGTCAGTGAGACATTCAAACGGACGTTGTACATAAACATGGATAAATGTAAGGACATGACATCATCATCATCATCATTTAAGACTGATTATGCCTTTCAGCGTTCAGTCTGGAGCATATCCCCCCTTATAAAATAACTCCATGATCCCCTATTCAGTGTTAACATTGGTGCCTCTTCTGACGTTAAACTTATTACTTCAAAACCATTCTTAACTGAATCCAGGTACCTTCTCCTTGGTCTGCCCCGACTCCTCCTACCCTCTACTGCTGAACCCATGAGTCTCTTAGGTAACCTTGCTTCTCCCATGCGTGTAACATGACCCCACCATCTAAGCCTGTTCGCCCTGACTGCTACATCTATAGAGTTCATTTCCAGTTTTTCTTTGATTTCCTCATTGTGGACACCCTCCTGCCATTGTTCCCATCTACCAGTACCTGCAATCATCCTAGCTACTTTCATATCCGTAACCTCAACCTTGTTGATAAGGTAACCTGAATCCACCCAGCTTTCGCTCCCATACAACGAAGTTGGTCGAAAGATTGAACGGTGCACAGATAACTTAGTCTTGGTACTGACTTCCTTCTTGCAGAAGAGAGTAGATCGTAGCTGAGCGCTCACTGCATTAGCTTTGCTACACCTCGCTTCCAGTTCTTTCACTATGTTGTCATCCTGTGAGAATGTGCATCCTAAGTACGTGAAACTGACCACTTGTTCTAACTTTGTTCCTCCTATTTGGCAATCAATCCGTTTATATTTCTTTCCCACTGACATTACTTTCGTTTTGGAGATGCTAATCTTCATACCATAGTCCTTACATTTCTGATCTAGCTCTGAAATATTACTTTGCAAACTTTCAATCGAATCTGCTATCACAACTAAGTCATCCGCATATGCAAGACTGCTAATTTTGTGTTCACATATCTTAATTTCACCCAGCCAGTCTATTGTTTTCAACATATGATCCGTAAATAATATGAACAACAGTGGAGACAGGTTGCAACCTTGCCTTACCCCTGAAACTACTCTGAACCATGAACTCAATTTACCGTCAACTCTAACTGCTGCCTGACTACCTATGTAAAGACCTTTAATTGCTTGCAAAAGTTTGCCTCCTATTCCATAATGTCGTAGAACAGTCAATAACTTCCTCCTAGGAACCCGGTCATATGCCTTTTCTAGATCTATAAAGCATAGATACAATTCCCTGTTCCACTCATAACACTTCTCCATTATTTGCCGTAAGCTAAAGATCTGGTCCTGACAACCTCTAAGAGGCCTAAACCCACACTGATTTTCATCCAATTGGTCCTCAACTAATACTCGCACTTTCCTTTCAACAATACCTGAGAAGATTTTACCCACAACACTGATAAAGAGATACCTCTGTAGTTGTTACAATCTTTTCTGTTTCCATGTTTAAAGATTGGTGTGATTACTGCTTTTGTCCAGTCTGATGGCACCTATCCCGACTCCCAGGCCATTTCAATTATCCTGTGCAGCCATTTAAGACCTGACATTCCACTGTATTTGACGAGTTCCGACTTCATTTCATCCACCCCAGCTGCTTTATTGCACTGCAATCTATTGACCATTTTCTCCACTTCCTCAAATGTGATCCTATTTCCATCATCATTACTATCCCATTCTACCTCGAAATCTGAAACATTACTGATCGTATTTTCACCTACATTGAGCAACTCTTCAAAATATTCCCTCCATCTGCCCAAGGCATCCACAGGATTCACCATCAGTTTTCCTGACCTGTCCAAAATACATGTCATTTCCTTCTTACCTCCCTTTCGAAGACTGCTAATTACACTCCAGAATGGTTTTCCAGCAGCTTGACCCATAGTCTCCAACCTGTTTCCAAAGTCTTCCCAAGATTTCTTCTTGGATGCTGCAATTATCTGTTTGGCTTTGTTTCTTTCTTCAACATAACTTTCTCTGTCTCCCTGAGTTCTAGTATGTAGCCATTTTTAATACGCCTTCTTTTTCCTTTTACAGGCTGCCTTGACTGTGTCATTCCACCAAACTGTTTGCTTCATCCTACTTTTACACACTACTGTTCCAAGACATTCTTTAGCCACTTCTAGCACTGCGTCCCTGTACCTTGTCCATTCCTTTTCCAATGACTGTAAATGACTACATTCAACTAACTGGTACCTTTCTGAAATCGCTGTTATGTACTTGTGCCTGATTTCCTTATCCTGAAGTTTCTCCACTCTTATCCTCCTACATATGGACCTGACCTCCTGCACTTTCGGCCTCGCAATCCCAATTTCACTGAAGATTAAATAATGATCAGTGTCATCAAAGAATCCCCTGAATACACGTGTGTCCCACGCAGCCTTCCTGAATTCCCGATCTGTTATTATATAGTCAATGACAGATATGGTTCCCCTGCCTTCCCAAGTATACCGGTGAATGTTCTTATGTTTAAAAAAAGAGTTTGTGATTACTAAGCCCATACTGGCACAGAAATCCAAAAGTTGTTTCCCGTTCCTGTTGGCCTCCATATCCTCTCCAAATTTACCCATAACCTTTTCATACCCTTCTGTTCGATTTCCAATCCTGGCGTTAAAATCACCCATTAGCAGAATACTGTCCTTGTCCTTTACTCTAACATCTACATCACTGAGTGCCTCATAAAAATTATCCATCTTATCTGTCCCTTCACAATGCGAATATACTGACACAATCCTAATTTTCTTGCTAGACACTGTCAGATCTATCCACATCAGTCGTTCGTTTACATACCTTATTGCAACTACGCTGGGTTCCATTTCTTTCCTGATGTAAAGCCCTACTGTGCTATTCCTGCTTTGACTCCTGACAGATAGACCTTGTATTCTCCCTCTTCCTCTTCTTTCTCACCCCTTACCCGAATGTCACTAACATCTAAAACGTCCAGCCCCATCTTACTTGCAGCCTCTGCCAGCTCTACCTTCTTCCCAGAGTAGCCCCCATTGATATTAATAGCTCCCCATCTCATTACCATTTGTTTGCCAAGTCGTATCTTAGGCGTCCCTGGTTTGTCAGTTAGAGGTGGGACTCCGTCACCTCCAAAGGTCCGAGGCATTTTGCTCTGAATGTTGCCAGCATCATATTTAAAGTACCAGGGAAGCAGGCTGCTAGCCTTTCTTGCCCCGAGTCCCATTGGGTTTTACCCCTAACGGCTGAGGGACTAACCGGTGGATTTGGTAGTCTTTGCCGTATGAGCACAAAGGTGACCACGACTCAGAATATGTCCGAGATGCCCAGCCTTATTCCAAAGTAACTGGTATCCCGACTATCAGGACCACTTACTTGGCCACTCATACGTTGCCCGTGGTTCATGGACTAGGACATGAGTACAGGAACCCACTGACAGATCGGCAAAAAAGTGCAATCGTTTTTAGCCGTGCCCATGACTATACGGGGTGTGAGGTTGTTAGATTCGATATTGTTTCACGGCGGACTGTTCAGAGTGTCTACAAGTTCTGACGTAAGTCATGTGACCACGAAAGACGACGTCAGAATTGTGGTCGGAAAAGACCCTGACTGAGAGGTATCGGAGCCGCGTATCATGGTTTGTGAATCATAACCGTTTCCAAATCCGGCAGGAATTGCTGCAAGCAGTGAGTGAAGGTCCATCATCCTAAACTGTTAGTGACAGAATTTGCGGCTGGAGATGCATGCAATGAACATTAGTAAACGGTCACCTCGCAAGAGGCTATTGCTCACACGTGCACATAAAGATGACAACGGCAAAATTCATCGCGCTGGAAGAATACGTGACTGATTTTCTGAACACTTCAACATTCTATTGCATTTCGACTGGCATGAGACGTCACCTGACTTGAACCCCATAGAAAATCTGTGGGACTTTTTGGAATAGCGGGTGAAAGGCCGACATCAGCGTCTCCGCAATTTGGTGGAATTAGGTGTTCATATCCTCAGAGATTGCGGTAACCTGGATGCGACGTATTTGTCCAACTTTGTGGACACACATCGTAACCGAATCCAGGCAGTTATGAAATCCAGCGATACAATAATATAGTTCTAAATGAAGCTTGTGATGATTTCTCTTGGGAAGACTAATTTTTGGTCCGGTGAGCTTACTAGGGTGGGATGGCTATTTATATGTCCACAGATAATGTAAAAATGTAACAAAGACTCTTATTGTGCTTTAAAATTTCGTGGGAGAAATGCGTATAAATAGTGGCTTCAGACAGTTTTTGAGAAGACAGGGGCCGAAATAGACAGCAGTAAAATTAAGTATGAAATGCTATATTATTTTTTTCAAGTGCTCCTTTGCAAAGGAAAACTAAGGACTGTTGCTGTGCCCCTCTAAGTGGCCGAGTGGTTCTAGGAGCTTCAGTCTCGAACCGCGCGACCGCTACGGTCTCAAGTTCGAATCCTGCCTCGGGCATGGATGTGTGTGATGTCCTTAGGTTAGTTAGGTTTAAGTAGTTCTAAGTTCTAGGGGACTGATGACCTCAGAAGTTAAGTCCCATAGTGCTCAGAGCCATTTGAATTGTTGATGTCATTCAGCGCCCATACCATTGCAATGGTCGATATATGTCATACTGACGAACAGCTAAAACCCACCAAGAACACAGGGCGGTTTAATGGCGTTCCTATCAGTTCGTAAGCAAGCTTATCTAGTCATTCAGTCACCACGATTCGACACAAATACTTGAGCAGAGAGCTGTCCTCCGTGACTGGAAGAGAGCGTTAGTCATACTACAGAAAATGCTATCGCCTGCAACATCGGCTACCATCAATACAGGGGTGGGAAGCTGGTTGCCGAAGCTCCAGCCCCGACGGCGTCTCTACTGCGGTACCTCAGTACTATGGGCAGACCGAAATACGCCATTTGGTGTCAAGAGGAGTTACAGCAATCTCAACGGAAACAGGCAGTGCCCAATTCAACACAGAACAGTGTTAATATCTCTGCTGGAGGCGCAACATTCGTAGGCACTACTTCGTATCTGCCAGAGTCATGTGCCCACCTAGTGCAGAACAGATATCCTTCCACTGGGCGTTTATTTAAGATGGCACCTTGCCGACAGCAGACACTTCGGTTCGCTGAGCCAACCAGTTCCTTGATGTTATAGCTCTGCAGCGATTACGAACGGCCAGTCGACAATCATTATCAATTATCAGTCGAGAAGATCGTTAGTTTGTGTTCAGCTGATCTGCGAACATTAATTATGAGTCATTAATTTTATGCTTAATAAAGTATTTCTGGTTTATCTCTATCTGAGAATTTTGTGTGGTGTGCACGCAAATAAGGTCAAAACAAATCAAAAGACGCAAAAACTGATCCACAAAAATTCCACCCTTATTATTCAGCGGCATTCCAAGTTTTGTATTTCCACACATAATGATCTACCTCGGATGAAATAAACTCTATGACAGCTATCACAGTTTCCCAAACCATCAAGTTTGCGAATCACAACTGGCGTTTTCCTTCTGGTAGGTCTAAGTTAAGAATTATGGACGCACAAAAACAGACGAGGTCGGAGTTTGTAGATTTCCAGAAAGCTATCGATTTTGAATGACACCGGTTTCTACCAAAGAAAATGTGACTGTAGGCCCTACGACGACTATATTAAAATCTTGTAGCATTTGTTTCGAATGGAAAGCCATTCCTAGAAGCAAAATAAACTCTGGTGTGGCAACAGGAGGGGTAATAGAATCATTACTGTTTCTGCTATGTATTAACGCTTAGCGGATATAATCTGCGGTTTTTCGTGATTTTCTAGAAAGGAGTACTTATCCATCAGAGACTCCAGAAGTATTCTATTAGCTTCTGATATCACATCAGCAAGTGACAACGACTAACAGCAAGGTCTCCGTGATGAGAGACGTAAAACTATGCGCCTCGCTAAATGTAAAGGACATACACCATTTTAAAAGGCTAGTAGTGTGTCACAACTGGAGTCATCCACATCTCGTAGGTACCAGGAAGGAATAATTTGTCAACAGGAACGATAGCACAGGCTCAAGTTGTCGCTAAAGCAAATGATAGGATTCAATTTATTGTATTAAAACTGAGAAACTTGAGTTTTTCTAGCAAGAAGATTATTTAGAAAAAACTTTTGTATTCCATACTGTAAAATCCCTCATCCCCATCCGTATCACTTCGAACATGCTGGAGGCAACAGGCTCACAGGGGTGGCCAGTTTTGTCTGGCCAACAGAAAGTGTCACAGCACTATTGAAACACGTTTCTAGAAGATACCAAGAACAGACTTTCTGGACGTAGCCTCAAACTTAGATGGCATTATGTTGTGAAAACACATTACTACCCTAACAACAGCTACGATAGGACTTCACCCTTCCCACGATTCATCAGTATAGAGAACGGGAAGAAATCTTAAAACCTGATACAGTGATAAGTACCCTCTGCCACATTATAGTGATGAAGTTTATAGCATAGATGAGGATGCACGTGCAGGTGTAAATTAAAATCGCAGTGCATTCTACTTTTTGACACAACATGATCGCTTCCGTAATGTGACCGACTCCCTTCTTTAAGCAATTACGTCACTTTCTTGGAGATTTTAATGTACAATCTGCCGTAAGGCACTTCGAATTCCCGATTCAATAGTTCCCTTACCAAATATTTGTACTCGAATCAGATGCCATGACAGTAAATGACCTGTTTACGACTTCCTAATTTTTTTACACAGTCTTCAAGCGTTAAAATGAACAGAAAGTCCTTATTCCAGGAACCATTTAACATGGATACTTCCACCGAAAGTACTTCCAATGAACCAACAAAACCCCATCAGGGCAATAAGGAAAGAAGCTTGGACTGATGCCCCATGTATCCGTTCCTTTTATGTCTGTTACACAGCCGACGTTCCTAACCTATCCCGCCTCGTGAACCAACCTCAATTTTAGTTTCACCATGTTTGGGGAGCCTTCTGGTGCTAAGTATACATGAAATGAAACTCGATCAAAAGTTAACTTGGGGCCTCCATCTAGAAGCCATCCAGAAGATAGCCCATGATATAATAAAGTTATTAACTGCCGGACACTGCGATTAAATTCCCTGACTTTCAGTGTCGTCATCTGTACCATCCTCACTGCACTCGCACTTATATTCCATATCCACTTACTCTCCCCTATTCGTGACCGCTACCAGCTGTTCTCACATATTCCCAACTCATACGTTCCACATATATAAATCTCCCACAAGACAGGATCTCAATAACTTATTGTATTCGTCATGCTTCATAGCCCTGGTCTGCTGCGGCGCCTGTGTCACACATAACTCCACACATTACATGTCCTTTCCCAAGACAACAGACATGTTCAGTCCCGTAGTTCACCAAATCGAACTGTGGAGGAAAAGACATGGACTAGCCCACGTCCGACACATGCTTTCAATCTCACAGAAGTTTCATAGCAGCGCAGGCTCGCTTGCAGTATGAAAGATTCAGTGCGCAGGAAGAAGAGGAAGTCAGTTAGTAAGAAATAGATTCTGCAGTAGATGCATGCAGAACTTGAGAAAGCATTGTATTCTTTGTTATAAACTTTCAGATTTCTCGAAATTTACGAGATTTAGAGGAATTACTCAATTATGTGATACGGTGTCAAAAATCTTTGTGAAGCAAACGACACGTTTCTATTAATTGCAAGGAAATAGGGAAACTTGATTTTGCCTACGAAGAAAATTACTTAGAAAAAAATGTTTATGTTCCTTACTGTAAAAGCGCCACATTCATCCGCATCACTTCGAACATATTGACAACAGGGTTACAGGGAAGGGCAAGACGAATAATCAGGTTACGTATTTTCACCTTGCAAACTGACGTTCAGACTGTTCTTGTGAGACGGAACGTCCACGAGAAATGCAAGGTCTCATATCCAGCAAGGGTCTCCTAATTTCGGCTGACTCTTTCTCTTCCCATATAAGAAATGTACTACGGCCAAATGTAAATCAAAACATATTTTCAACATTTTACCTTGCCTGAGTCATCGCACTTCCTCTTCTAATACATCCAAGAACTGCCGAAACTGGCGATATGTAAAGCCCTGTGTCTTCAGATAGTTTGCGGCACGCACAATTTGCATGACGTTTTCTAACGTTATTGATTTTGCACCAAGCTCATCTCGATGTATAATGCAGTCAATTACAGATAACGTCTGTGCGTCCTAGCTTTTTGCACATCTGTGCTATCAGTCCTTTCTAGAGGCTACGCATTGTGGGTTCTTCATCCGTGGTCACTGAGATTAACCGATTCCAATTCTTACAGGCGCTATGAATTGCTTCCTCGACAGTTTTGAGTAAGTCTACCCCTGTCGCAGTCCCTTTCTAAGTCTCTAAGTTCAAAACTTCTTGTGTTACATGGAGACGTTTATCGACACGTCGTATGTATATCACTACATGAGCTCTATCAGTAAGATCTGTTGCTTCATCCAGTGCAACGTAGAAAGCAAAAAGTCTTTAGCCGTAACTGCCTGTGCACATCACCGGCTATAGCATTGCACGTCGTATCACTCTTTGTTTGGAAAGGCCGATTTCTTGAAATCTGCTAACGTTCGTGGGACACATAAGTCGTGCAACATCAACGAGACAGTCTTTTGCAAACTTTACCGGATCTTGCTAGTCTTAATGCAATTTTTGAATTGCTCGCATTGCAGATGTACAGTGATTGTCATTCTGAAAAACTGAAAACAGTACATCTTAAATTAAAACTGAAACTAATAGAACACACGAAACGAAGAGTTCAAGACATGTTAATTATTATGACTTACAGTAAAATCCTGTTCACATGTTTCATCCGTTTCCTTAAGCGCACTTAATTTAGCTTGCCTCTATTCGCTGTTCAGTGCACTACACTGGTCTTTATGAAATGAGCTGCAGCACCTTCCAATCGTGAACTTGCAGTATCCGCCAATTATTCTGCGGCTCAGAAAACACCGTGAGTTTTCACCTACTGTTGTAAATACGAATTGCAGTTCCCAGTCGTGGTGAAATGATTGAGAACATAGATCTCCCATCCTTTGCTTTTTTACGATACTCGCCATTACTTAGTCCGTCTCACGTGAGGCTACCGTCTCCAGAGGCACGCAAGACTGGGTTTGCTCAAATGGTTCAAATGGCTCTGAGCAATATGGGACTTAACATCTGAGGTAATCAAATGGCTCTGAGCACTATGGGACTTAACATCTGAGGTAATCAAATGGCTCTGAGCACTATGGGACTTAACATCTATGGTAATCAGTCCTCTAGAACTTAGAACTACTTAAACCTAACTAACCTAAGGACATCACACAACACCCAGTCATCACGAGGCAGAGAAAATCCCTGACCCCGCTGGGAATCTAACCCGGGAACCCGGGCGCGGGAAGTGAGAACGCTACCGCACGACCACGAGCTGCGGACATCTGAGGTAATCAGTCCCCTAGAACTTAGAACTACTTAAACCTAACTCACCTAAGGATATCACACACAGACACGCCCGAGGCAGGATTCGAACCTGCAACCGTAGCGGTCTCGCGGTTCCAGACTGAAGCGCCTACAACCGCTCGGCCACTGCGGCCGGCTGGGTGTGCTTCGGTCCTCTTGGTACCGCGTAAACAAGGAAGCGGAACCGTCGCCGCTCATTTGGTATACGCGTCTAGTCACATATGTCGCTCTTCCGCTTTGCCCCCTGGCTGACATGTGCGTACCTGTGCCGCACGTCCGCACTTTTGCACAGTGTGTAGTATTTGACCGTCCCTGATCTAGGGTCTGAATTTCAGCATTTGAAGCTCGTATTCAGATGATGATAATGATATTCGGTTTGAGGGGCGCTCAATTTCGTGGTCATCGGCGCCCGTTCAAAGTCCCAACTTTTTCACGGTCCTATTTTTTTACACATACCAATACAGTCACAGCCATGGATGATGATGAGGAGGAGGAAATTATGAGGACAACACAAACATCCAGGCCCAAGGCAGAGAAAATCCCCAACCTGGCCGGGAATCGAACCCGGGACCCCGTGATCCAGAGGCAGCAACAGGCAGTCGTGTTCAGAGAAAATGATTACAGCAAGGGAGAAATCGCTAAAGATTACAAGTGCCACCGACGAAAGATGCCCCGTGAATGGGCGGAAGACGCCAAAACAGCTGCATTCCTTCCATACTGTGAAGCAACTAATAGCAAGATAGGGTGCGTGTTGAAGACACATGGAGTGAGACCAGTGTTCCGGCCCGTCTCCAAGATAAGACATACGTTACGTCCCGTTAAAGTCAACATTGGTCTTCGAGTCCCTGGCGTGTATGGTTTCCTCTGCAAGTATGATAGCATTTGCATAGGTCAAACCACTCGCATTATTGCCGACGTTGTGCAGAGCATTCGCGAGATATGAGACATTGCCTAGAAAAGGGGTATAAAATACAATTTGGGAAAACGAGAGTTTTGGCTCAAACCACATCCTACTGGGATTCTGTTATCAAAGAAACGGCCGAAATTAGAATAAATAGCAACAGTTTTAACGGAGACCAGGGATAAACTTTTGTACGGCATGGGGGCGAGCTTTTGGCATTGAGCGAAAGCAAAGAAGAAGGCTTGAGACTTGTAGGGACGCGGGAGCGGCAGTGACAAACGTGTCGCCTGTCGCTCGTGCCATGTGACGTCACTCGGTCGCGTGGCGAGTCCTTCGAGAAAGACAGGCCGCTGCGCCTACGTCACGAAGGTAGGTTCAAATGGCTCTGAGCACTATGGGACTTAACTTCTGAGGTCATCAGTCCCCTAGAACTTAGAACTACTTAAACCTAAGGACAGCACACACATCAATGCCCGAGGCAGGATTCGAACATGCGACCTTAGCAGCAGCGCGGTTCCAGACTGTAGCCCCTAGAACCGCTCGGCCACCCCTCACGAAGGTAGGCCTGAGCTCGCTCGCTCTGTCAACTCAGCAGACAAACTCCGTTTTTACACCTGTTAACTCGTAACTAGGTGTGTACGTACAAACGATAAATGCATCTGCTACTGGAATCCGCTATTATGGGGTCTTACTGTTATTAGTTCTACAGTGATCGGAAGTCCATAGGCTTTCTTATAATGTGTAACAGCTATATTGGGGTACGACAAAATTAAAATTATGCCAAAATGATTATCAGTTGCATAAGGCACCAATTCTTGTATGGAATGAGGACTGTTAGGCAGAAGAGAGTAAATGCTATAAACAAGCCGTTTTACCAATTATATCGAGTACTGAACTTAATTTAATTCTTTTTGTAGTGCTGTTAATCAGTAAGACTTCATAACAGCAGATTCCAGTAGAAGGTGCAATTTGCTTAAGTACGTACACGCCCAGCTGCGAGTTAATTGGTTTAGAAACACGTTTTGTCTGCTGAGCTGAGTGAGCGAGCGAGTTCAGGCCTGTCTTTCTGGTGGGCCTCGGTCTCGTGGCGGGTTGTAGCCGCCAGTACCTACCCAACCTGCCTTCCGTGCATGGCACGCTCTGGAATGTTCCAGAGGCTCCAATACATTTACATAAGCAAAACCCCGTGCCACCCTCGGCAGTCAGTGGTTTCAAGTCCTGATGACGACGGCGGAGACAGCTGTCGAAAGCTCCAGTGTTTCATGACGCGGCTTGTAAACCGAAGAAATTTTACTGAAGCATGCAACCGCGAAAGACCCCGAGGACAGGCCGTAAAATGCGCCTGCCATCCAGATTCTCGGCTATCGATGAACTTGATTTTCTCAGTAGTGGCACCGTGTTCATCAAATTTTGTGGAAAAATGAACAACATGGAAATCGTTGATTTCGAAAATATTGGTACAAACTAACGTATTTCTTTTCGTATGTGCCTAGTAATAAACTGTGTACAGGGTGGTCGATTGATAGTGACCGGGCCAAATATCTCACGATTAAGAATCAAACGAAAAAACTACAAAGAACGAAACTCGTCTAGCTTGATGGGGGAAACCAGATGGCGCTATGGTTGGCCCGCTAGATGGCGCTGCCATAGGTCAAACGGATGTCAACTGCGTTTTTTTTAATAGGAACCCCCATTTTTTATTACATATTCGTGCAGTACGTAAAGAAGTATGAATGTTTTAGTTGGACAACTTTCTTTGGCTTTGTGATAGATGGTTCCGTAATAGTCACAAACGTATAAGTACGTGGTACCACGTAACATTCCGCCAGTGCGGACAGTATTTGCTTCGTGATACATTACCCGTGTTAAAATGGACCGTTTACCAATTGCGGAAAAGGTCGATATTGTGTTGATGTATGGCTATTGTGATCAAAATGCCCGACGAGCGTGTGCTATGTATGCCGCTCGGTATCCTGGACGACATCATCCAAGTATCCGGACCGTTCGCCGGATAGTTACGTTATTTAAGAAAACAGGAAGTGTTCAGCCACATGTGAAACATCAACCACGACATGCAACAAATGATGATGCCCAAGTAGGTGTTTTAGCTGCTGTCGCGGCTAATCCGCACATCAGTAGCAGACAAATTGCTCGAGAATAGGGAATCGCAAAAACGTCGGTGTTGAGAATGCTACATCAGCATCGATTGCACCCGTACCGTATTCCTATGCACCAGGAATTGCATGGCGACGACTTTGAACGTCGTGTACAGTTCTGTCACTGGGCACAAGAGAAATTACGGGAGGATGACAGATTTTTGCGAGCTTTCTATTTAGCGACGAAGCGTCATTCACCAACAGCGGCAACGTAAACCAGCATAATATGCACTATTGGGCAACGGAAAATCCACGATGGCTGCGACAAGTGGAACATCAGCGACCTTGGAGAGTTAATGTATGGTGCGGCATTATGGGACGAAGGATAATTGGCCCCCATTTTATCGATGGCAGTCTAAATGGTACAATGTATGCTAATTTCCTACGTTATGTTCTACCGATGTTACTACAAGATGTTTCACTGCATGACAGAATGGCGATGTACTTCCAACATGATGGATGTCCGGCACATAGCTCGCGTATTGTTGAAGCGGTATTGAATAGCATATTTCATGACAGGTGGAATGCTCGTCGAAGCACCATACCATAGCCCGCACGTTCACCGGATCTGACGTCCCCGGATTTCTTTCTGTGGGGAAAGTTGAAGGATATTTGCTATCGTGATCCACCGACAACGCCTGACAACATGCGTCAGCGCATTGTCAATGCATGTGTGAACATTACGGAATGCGAACTACTCGCTGTTAAGAGGAATGACGTTCCACGTATTGCCAAATGCATTGATGTTGACGGATTTCATTTTGAGCATTTATTGGATTAGTGTGGTATTTACACGTAATCACGCTGTAACAGCATGCGTTCTAAGAAATAATAAGTTCACAAAGGTACATGTATCACATTGAAACAAATGAAATAAAATGTTCAAACATACCTACGTTCTGTATTTTAATTAAAAAACCTACCTGTTGCCAACTGTTCGTCTAAAATTGTGACCCATATGTTTGTGACTATTACAGCGCCATTTATCACAAAGCGAAAAAAGTGGTCCAATTAAAACATTCATATTTCTTTATATACTACACGAATATGTAATAAAAATGGGGGTTCCTATTTAAAAAATCGCAGTTTGACCTATGGCAGCGCCATCTAGCGGGCCAACCCTAGCGCCATCTGGTTTCCCCCTACAAGCTAGACCAGTTTCGATCTTTGTATTTTTTCCATTTGACGCTTATTTCGTGAGATTTTTGGCCCGGTCACGATCAATGGACCACCCTGTATATAGAAATATCAGTTCCTATTCATAAGGTATCATTTAGTCTACCTATATTAGATATTAATGTTTGCTATGTGAAAGAGGGTTGTCATGGGCTCATGTTAAATTCGGAAGAGTGTTCAGTTGTGAGATACACTTTCACTGGTTTCGTTTATGATGTAAAGGTTTCCTCAGAAGTGAATGAGAAAATAATGCAAGATATATTATTCATATTGTATACAGTCTGCCAACAAAATACAATTCAATGTAACTTTGTTTTTATTAAGATAAGGAAACGCTGAAAACTTGAAGTGAGTATTACAGAGAGAAGAAGTTTGCTGGTTATAACGCACGTGATGACGATGTAGTTGTGAAAATATTGTGCGTACTGTTTATGATGTCTGCACACATGTGATATTAAATTTAATGACAAGGCACTGATGGAAAGAGGCAGAGATAGGAAATTTACTCTTATGTATAGATCAGAGAGATTATGGTGAGGCATATGTGAAAATATTGACCGTAATCTTTTGATGTTGTGTGTACTAATGTGAGATGAAGTTTAATGACGAAACGGTACAGTATTTACAGAGTTGGGATGTTGAGCAGTGTGTGTGTGTGTGTGTGTGTGTGTGTGTGTGTGTGTGTGTGTGTGTGAAAGAGAGAGAGAGAGAGAGGGTTCAATTTTCGCAATTCAGGTGAAGAATTTATGTATTTTTTGCATATTCAGCGGCATTGGCAATCTTTTTTTTGAAGATAGCAGCAAGTCATGTGTAACACCTTACGTATTTTTTTATGTGGAAGTACTGTAGAACAACAGGAAACTTTTGAATATGGCGCAAAAAATTCAGATACTTTGGAACATGGCGTTCTATAGGTACTGTTCCGTCTTAGGTAAAAAGGACTGTGCTGTCATTGGCTGTTTCATTTTAATAGAAGGCTATAAAGTATTTCGGCCATCGCCAAGTTGAAAGTTTTAAAATTCAAATTGTTTTCAGTTTCGATTTTTCAAATTTCCACCACTGGCATCTTCGACTTTTAAATTTCCCTGGCTGTGCCATCTTTCATTTTTAAATTTCCAGCAATCCGTCATCTTGATGACAGCATGCGTTCGAGTTCATTGATAATATAGTGAGTTTGCCCCTGGCATGCAGATGCCCTCGCTCTACAACTTGGACTTTCCACGTCATTCTAGTGCAAAGTTTGTCGGGACCACCATAGTTCCGGTGTAATACTCGTACTAATCAATGATTAGTTGTCAGGCCCTTACAACAGACTCTGTATCGGGAACCGCTATCTACTGGTAAACTGCATGGCTGGCTCTCTCTCTCTCTCTCTCTCTCTCTCACACACACACACACACACACACACACACACACAGAGACACACACTTTCGCCTCATGTTTGTATTTTAGAGTAATCACGGGCGCGATCGACCTCGGTCAGATGCATTAGCCACATGCCTTGTGATAAATACTGTATGGGCACTAATGACTACGTGCTTAACGTGTTGAAAGCCAGCTCTCATTATTAGCAACCGCTATCTGTAGTGGTTAATGTGTTGACGTTAGCCAACAGCAACTTCTTCTACGTACAACTTCCGACCACAAAACTTGCTGTAGGTTGCTTCTTAACACTTCCAAACAGTGAGAATATAGACGATAGATAATCACAAACAGAACCAGATGTTTCATTGCAGTACCAACGCCGTTCCCTGTTTGTTACTGACATACGGTTTTATGTTTGTTACATTCTGTTTGTGCCGTCAAATTTCTTAACGCGTAGCAGTGATCTAAATTTGTCCTTGTTCTTTAGTCCTCTAATCAAGCGAGGTGATTACGGCTCTTGCATCGAATGTTGGCGAATGGGATTTCAACCCGAAACCGGTAACCACAGAAGCAAAAATTGTATATTCATGCAACTGAGACGGACGAAATGAACGTAAAATTAGTCAAATTTTGCCAAAGAAAGTAGTTTTTAAGCAGCGCCCTCCAACGACCGACTTGGTGAAGATCAGAGTGGCCCTTATGATCACGTCAGCTCTTCTCCGAACTACATACTGTCACACCCATAAACGCTTGTACCGCACTGCAATAGACTTGTGTAAGGCCAGATCATCTTTCATACATCCTGACAAAAAAATGAGACCTGAAAAGGTGGGCGAACGTACACTTTAATGGTATAACGACCTTGTATCCACATTTTCCGCGTACCGAATGCACGCTGTTTCCATGCAAATCCTCTGTGCGTCCTGCATTTGTATGGTTACTCATTTCTTTTGAACCACGCCCCGAAGTATTTGAGTGCTAGTGGTAATTTTTCGCTGTCGTAGATGACTATTATTCTATAAACTGATGTATGTAGAATACCTTGAGGTGACATCTGGATGCTCGTGCATGTACTCGTACATATTCTGTAAATGCTCTGTGCCAGTGTGCAGTCCCTTTCTGTCGCTACGTTGTGAACTGTACGCTGGGGCAGAGTAAACTTACCTATACAGACTTCCGCAAAGTTTCCCACTCATGTGGCTTCATGAGAATAGTACCATCCCCGTGTCAGTTTTAGCATCCTATTCCAAAATCTTGTCCTAGAATCCTTCTCCGCAGTATGCTTTCCATATCACAGGGAGCATCTCATGGGCCCCATCGTTCGTCTGTTCTCAGTTGTCACCGAAGAGAATTTGTGGCGAGCACGCATTCTGATAGTATTGTCAGCATGGTTCCGAAAATTTAAGCAGAAAAAAATATTCGACCCTTAAAGACGCCCAGAAGAATTGAAATTACGTATTCGTCTAGAACATTTTGATCACATAACTCAAAAATTCTTTAACTTTTATCAGTCATTCATGCAGAAAGTCTGCTATGATCATTCCTTACGCTCACACTGCATTTGCGGTCAATTAAAATTTATCTTACGGAGATCTGTTTGACATGACTACATTGATGATTGTTAACATTATGACTACCGCGAGACTTATTACCAAGCTTGAAGTGATAAGGAAAGTATATAACCGGACATGAGACGAATGATGAATCATTATAACGACGATACTGGCCGCAAACTGGGACAGAAGCGAGTCTAACAAGGAGCTGATTATTACCTCCCAGGACGAGAAAACAAGTGTTTTGTAAGCGGCAACGCTGGTCGGCTGTTCACGTGCTACTGTTGTATCCACGGAAAGTTGTTGGGGGACGGTGAAATCAAACGCAGGCGACAAGCTGTTGGATGCCTACCCCCATCACAGGACGCGGCTCTCGGAGGCTTGTCTCCTCTGTAAAGTAGGATGGGAGGCGGTCTGTGGCAGATCAGACGATAGAGTACAGTTCTGGTCCAAGCACAAGGCGTTTCGGAGCAGACCGTTCAGCATATGTTGTTGAACATTGGTTCAGCAGCAAGACGACCCCTACGTGCTCCCTTATCGAGCCGAGAGCGACGCCTACTGCATCTACATCTACCTTGAGTACCTCTATCAGTTCTTCCTTCTATTCCAGTCTCGTATTGTTCGTGGAAAGAAGGATTGTCGGTATGCCTCTCTGTGGCCTCTAATCTCTCTGATTTTATTCTCACGGTCTCTTCGCGAGATATACGTAGGAAGGAGCAACGTACTGCTTGACTCCTCGGTGGAGGTATGTTCTCGAAACTTCAACAAAAGCCCGTGCCGAGCTACTGAGCGTCTCTCCTGCAGAGTCTTCCACTGGAGTTTATCCATCATCTCCGCAACGCTTTCGCGATTACTAAATGATCTTGTAACGAAGCGCGCTGCTCTCCGTTGGATCTTCTCTATCTCTTCTATCAACCCTATCTGGTACGGATCCCACACTGCTGAGCAGTATTCAAGCAGCGGGCGAACAAGCGTACTGTGACCTACTTCCTTTGTTTTCGGATTGCATTTCCTTAGGATTCTTCCAGTGAATCTCAGTCTGGCATCTGCTTTACCGACGATCTACTTTATATGATCATTCCCTTTTAAATCATTCCTAATGCGTACTCCCAGATAATTTATGGAATTAACTGCTTCCAGTTGCTGAACTGCTATATTGTAGCTAAATGATAAGCGATCTTTCTTTCTATGTATTCGCAGCACATTGCACTTGTCTACATCGAGATTCAATTGCCATCCCCTGCACCATACGTCAATTCGCTGCAGATCCTCCTGCATTTCAGTAGAATTTTCCATTATGAGATTTTCACTCTGCAGCGGAGTGTGCGCTGAAATGAAACTGCCTGGCAGATTAAAACTGTGTGCCGGACCGAGACTCGAACTCAGCACTTGCCCGCGAAAGGCAAAGGTCCCGAGTTCGAGTCTCGGTCCGGCACACAGTTTTAATCTGCCAGGCAGTTGCAATTTTCCATTGTTACAACCTCTCGATATACCACAGCATCATCCGCAAAAAGCATCAGTGAACTTCCGATGTCATCCACAAGGTCATTTATGTACATTGTGAATAGCAACGGTCCTACGACATTCCCCTGCAGCACACCTGAAATCAATCTTACTTCGGAAGACTTCTCTCCATTGAGAATGACATGCTGTGTTCTGTTATCTAGGAACTCTTTAATCCAATCACACAATTGGTATGATAGTCCATATGCTCTTACTTTGTTCATTAAACGACTGTGGGGAACTGTATCGAACGCCTTGCGGAAATCAAGAAACACGGCATCTACCTGGGAACCCGTGTCTATGGCTCTCTGAGTCTCGTGGACGAATAGCACGAGCTGGATTTCACACAATGGTCTTTTTCGAAACCCATGCTGATTTCTACAAAGTAGATTTCTAGTCTCCAGAAAAGTCATTATACTCGAACATAATACGTGTTCCAAAATTCTACAACTGATCTACATTAGAGATATAGGTCTATAGTTCTGCACATCTGTTCGACGTCCCTTCTTGAAAACGGGGATGACTTGTGCCCTTTTCCAATCCTTGTAACGCTACGGTTGTATTGGACATGGGAATACGAACTTCGACCGTGGATCAATGGCAATTAGTAACAACAACGACGCTGTACTATTGTACATACAAGTAATTTTTTTTCTTCTGATTTTTCGATAAACTTGTGTAATTGATGTTCTGATATCATTTCTTTTTTGTTTCATGTCATTATGTTAAGAAAACTGTATATACGTTTCAATGTGAATATTAATGTTTATGTCAAACGTCAAGCAATATTGTAATAGAATTGAAATGTAACAAATGTTGTAACTGTTGTAAGATGTTTAAAATTGTAACTGTGCGTCTGGTCCATACGTAGGCAATGTGTTAGGATATGTAGAATGAAAAACCTCGGGTGAATACCCGGTCTGTCAGGGAGCGGTAAAAGGTGGATGGCAGGTGAGCGCAGGAAAATGCACACGGGCACTGCACGGCACAACGCGCTCAGCAGCAGTAGTAGTTGGAGTTTGGCACTGGTTTGAGCAACACCTTCTGGAGCGAGGAGGCTCTCCTGGAAGACATAGCTTCACTAAGCCTCGGGTATGCCGTTCCATAGCCCACACAGCATGTCAAAATTCCATAGGCACTAAATGGAAAAGTGTTGCGACACTAAGAAGAATTAAAGTGCCGATACGTCAAGAGCCATAGCTGTGGTTGTATGTGTGCTCTATGCCCCGTCATCTCGCCGCCCGCCAACCGCCGCATCGACACTAGCAGGTTGAAACTTTTAGTACTGTATTCGTATGGATCAGAGAGTGAACTGTGCAATAATAACCTAAATTTTACCAGAACTTTCCCATCATTTAATTATCCTCACAACTAACCTACACAGGGTCCTTTCCAAATATTCTGCAATCCAATTGTCCCGAAATGAAAATTTAAAATTTGTGTTAATAACAATTATTTGAAGACCTAGCTATGTTAGAATGGTGTTTAAAGAAATGTTTCGTTACTGAACCAGTAAATGAATAACAAAAGTCTAACGAAGTTGAAAGATAACTTTGATATTGATATAGTAATGAAGTTTAATTATTTCGAGACAGATATAAAGGTATTTAAATGAGCAGTAAATATGATGAAAGGAGAAGTAACTTATATACTGGAAATCTTGAACGCATAATAAATTCAGTAATCATTTTTTTAATACAGTGATCATAAGAGTTTCAGTGCCCCCCCCCCCCTCCTTTTTATTCATTTGAATTCTGAAGTGTTCTAAATTGGTTTGACCAGCAAAAGTTAAAGTCAATATAAAAGTCAAAATTTATCAGTGTTTTATCTTTATCAAAACTGACATTTTGTGTGTGGCACGAAAGTGATATTTCTAAGGTAACCTATGCCCGATTTTAATCAGATTAATAGACAGTATAAAGTTTTGTAGTATACATTATAGTGTAGTATTAAGTATTCGTGGTTTATTCCATATCAGTACAGAACGTGAAACTATCAGTTCAATAGATTTTCTGGTGCTAAAATTCTACTATATTGTGCAGTGTTACTACTTGTTTTGCCTGAATATATACCAACTTGTACAGGGAAGAAACTCAGTTAATGCCTAATTTGGTTGGCGACCGTATTATTAACAAATTGGTAGCATCTTCAGGACTGCTTTTGGTCCATACTGACGTGTAATTGCATTTCGAACTTACTTGCCGTATCATTGTTATTACAGAGTGGATGTAAGTCTGATTTGCCACCATTCAGGTACACGCGGTCGATATCTATACGAAAATCCTTTCTCATAATGTGAACCCCGCTCACTTACCTTAGCACAGGCTTTAACGAGTACTGTGTCATGAAGAGATTACAAACTTATCACCTTGTGTGATTAACTACGTTTCGTGTAACATCATGCCGATGGACGTGTCTGGACACGCTATTATCCAGGAAAAAGGGCAGCTCAAAACATGCTAATAAGGGAGTACGTAGGGATCGTCTTGCTTGTAATCGGACGTCTTGGCCGTTCACCAGAGGAAGGCCCCGGAGGTCTGCATCTTCTATCAATCACGGCTGTTACCTATGAGGAGCGACGGGGTGGAGTGACGAATTCCAGCCACAGCCGGCAGGCTGCCGTCTCGCAGCCGAAGTCCTCAGACAGGCGGCAAACAGTACATGATGTCCGTCTCCATAGCGTAGCGGTAGCGTTACCGCCTACCAAGCAGGGGGCCCTGCCCTTCTTGCACTTGCTGCGTGGGCGTCTCACTGCCGCCGCCCAGGCTGTACGTGTACTGTCTTCCTGACCGGACGCTGTGTGCCCTCGGAACTCTGGGCTTACGCCTTCCCGGCACCCGCCATGCGGAAGATTCTGTGGGTTCAGGTCCAAGCACGTGTCCCTATTCTAGTAATCTGAGGCCTTCGAGTTCACCGCGTAATGTGCGCGGGCCGCCACACGGGGTCCCGCTGCAGCCCCTGCGCTCCTTCACTGTCAGGCCAAGAGTCAGTTTAGGTGCTGCCTCCAGCATTCGTCGGCGTTGCCTGAGCGAGAAGACTGGCCCATTTCCTGAGCACCGGGGAAGACAGTGGTAATTCTAGCAAACACGGTTATTTCAGACACCTCTGCTTCTCTGCCACTTTCGGGTGTAGGAATGAAACTCTCACTAGTCTGAGGGACTCAGCCTCCGACACATCGAAACGTCACCGCCTCACCTGTCCAATCTCGACACCCACTGACCTCATGACCCGGGGGCTGACCGTTATAGTGCAGTGCGTCAAGGCACAGGCCGATGAGGGCAGTATTATGCCACGGGCGACGTTCACGTGGGCTTCAGTAGGACCTCTGATGGAATGCACCACGACAGTTGTAGACTATCCGAACATTACTGCAGACCACCTGCATCCTGCCACCAAATTCACCTGTTGTGAACTCGATGGAACGCCATCTGGGACGCCAGAATCGTTACTCCGCGCACACGAACCACCGGCCTGTAATTTACGGGTATTGTGAGACCTGCACATTGATATCTTCTGCCACATACTACGTTGTTATAATGAAAATAGAGCTACCCACAGAGATATAGTGTGGGCTGTAATCATCGTACAGCAACGAAACTTGGTAGATATTCTAATGTGTTAATGCAGAATTGATTTATATATATGTCGGATGTACTCACAGTGCCTGAACTATTAAGGGAATCAGCAAAAAGCCGTGAGTAACGAGTAGAATGGGCAGGGGCACTAAGAATATAGTGCGGGACATTAAGTGGTAATGTGGGTCCCACGGGAGGCCTGCCAGAGATAAGTCCCTGCAGTCACACTATCCTGTGTGTTCTCGGTGGCTCAGCTGGATAGAGTGTCTGCCATGTAAGTAGGAGATCCTCGGTTCGAGTCACGGTCAGGGCACACATTTTCAATTGTCCCTGTTGACTTATCTCAACGCCTGTATGCAGGCAGGGTTATTCATTTCACTGTAAGAAGTGATTTATGCTAGGAAAAAATCAGTTCCAATTTTGTCCACCAGGTGCAAATCTGACGCTGTGAATGCCAGAAAGACATATAGATATGTTTCCATATGTAATGGATTAGGAACGGATGCGAGCAGAAAAGATCAAACAAGTGAGAAAGGCATAATGTTTATTCCATTATTAACTGCCTCATACACAGTTCGTTCAATATGAACAAGAGAGACGTCAACAAGATGATGACCGTCGCCAGATTTGCACCTCGTGGCCAAAACTGGAACTAATGTTCTTCCAGCGTAAATCGTTTCCGCATTAACGTAGCTTATTGGTGTATCTACCAAGTTTCGCTGCCATACGATAATTCATTTACATCTACAGCTATATCATATTCCGCAAGCTCCCTAATGGTGTGTGGCCGAGGGTACTTTCGGTACCACTATCTGATCCCTCCGACCCTGTTCCACTCGCCAATAGTGCGTGGGAAGAATGTCGGTAAGCCTCTGTATTGGCTCTAATCTCTCGAATTTTCTCCTCGTGGTCAATACGCGAGATGTATGAGGGGGGGGAAGTAATATGTTTTCCGACTCCTCCTGAAAAGTGCAGGCCCGCAGTTTCAATAGTAACTCTCTCCGTGATGCACAACGCCTCTCTTGTAACGTCTGCCAGTGGAGTTCGTTTAGCATCTCTAACGCTCTCTCACCATCTAAACGATCCCGTGACGAAACGCGCCGCTCTTCGTTGGATCTGCTCTATATCAGTCCTACATGATAGGAATCCCAGATAGATGAACAATACTCAATAATCGGGAGAACAAGCGCCTTATAAGCCACTTCTTTCGTGGTTGAGTTACATTTCCTTAAGATTCTTCCGACGAATCTGAGTCTGATGTCTGCTTTTCCCAGTATCTGTTTTATGCGGTCATTCCATTTAAGGTCGCTCTGGATAGTTACGCCTAGATATTTTAGGGCAGACTCTGTCTACAGCTGTTTGTCATTAATAGTGTAGCTGTACAGTAGTGGATTTCTTCTCCTCTGTATGCGCTATATGCTACATTTATTTACGTTCAGGGTCAACTGCCAGAGCCAGCGCCAGTCATCAATTCTCTGCTGGTCGTTCTGCAAATTGTTACTATCTTCTAGCGTTGCTACTCTGGTGTAGACAACTGCATCATCTGCGAGCAGCCTTAAAGAGCATCCGACGCTTTCTACTAGATCATATATCCCTGTGGTACTCCGGATATTAGCTTTACATCTGTCGATTCTGTTCCGTTAAGAGCGACGTGTTGAGATCTATCCCCAAGAAAGTCTTGAATCCAATCGCAAGTCTGCTCCGACACTCCGTAAGCTCGTACGTTTTCATTAAACGGCAATGCGGGGAGGTGTCAAATGCCTCACTGAAATCAAGGGACACGGCATCAACCTGAGCGCCGTTGTCCACTGTGCTGAGATCTCATGTAGGAACAGAGCGAGCTGAATTTCGCAGGGTCTCTGTTTGCGGAATCCATGTTGATTTTTATAGAGAAGGTGTTCATTTTCCAAAAACGTCGTAATTACTGAGCATAAGACCTGTTTAATGATTCTACAACAGACTGACGTCAACATATAGGTCTACAATTGTGTGGATCTGTCTTACAGCCTTTCTTAAAAACGGGAATGACCTGAGCTTTCTTCCAGTCGTTTGGTACATTTCGTTGCTCAAGCGATCTACGATAAATTACTGCTAGGAGGGGAGCAAATTCTTTCGCATAATCTTTGTAGAATCTTATATGTATCTCGTCTGGTGCTGACGCCGTTCCATTAGTAAGTCATTGTAGCTGCTTTTCAGTTCCGCGATCGGTTCTCTCAATATCTGCCATTTCGACGTTCGCACGACGATTGAAATGAGGGACAGTGTTACGATCTTCCGCGGTGTAACAACTTAGGAATATCGAATTCAGTATTTCGGCCTTTTCTCTGTTACCTTCCGTTTCGGTGTCTATGTGGTCGCCGAGAGAATGAATAGATGATTTTGAACTACGTACTGATATTACATACGACCAAAATCTCTTAGGGCTTTTACTCAGGTCGGTTGACAACGTCTTACTTTCAAAATCATTGAACGCTTCTCTCGTTGCTCTACTTACGCTCGTTTTCGCTTCGTTCAGCTTTTGTTTGTCAGCTACGTTTTTACTTCACTAGAATCTGGGATAAAGTGCTCTTTGTTTACGTAGCGCTTTTCTAACACGGCTATTAGCCCATGGTGAATCTTGACCACCTCTTAAAACCTTACTCGGAACATACTTGTCTATGGCATACTGAACGATGCCTTTGAATTTTTTCCATTTGTTCTCCATATCCCCGTCCTCATCACCGAATGATCCGGGAATGTGTCAAGGACTTGTCAGACCCATGCTACTCACAATCGCTCCTTTACTGAGTTCCAAAGGTTGTGCAACACTCTATGAATCAGGTGTTCATAACGTTTTACTCCTCGGTGAATGCAGCACCGTCTTTTGTCTCGATCCCCCTCCCAGCAGATGACGTCAGTGTTTACGGCTTAGGCAATGGCTATCACACAAGTTTCTCAATTCGTCAGACTGCTTGAAATGAACGGGATCATGGTCATATGTGTCTCATGGTCATACGTGACTAAGTGTGCCACCGCCTTTCAGCTCTCAGTAACACGGACGGAGAAGAACGTTAATCTCGTGGAAGAACTGCAGAAAATGGTTGAGTTATATCGGTACGACCATTCGGTAGACTTTATCTGGACACTAAGAAACCATGGCATGTAGCAAAATGATTGCGTGAAACGCACAAGGCACAACGGACACTAGGTGATTTCAGACTTCAATGCATGGGACGTGGTCCCATGTACTGAAGTCTGAACTTGAAGCGAGGGCATATAAAGTATGGAAAGAAGAGAGCAAATTAAGACGATGAAATGGAGGCGGACATTGCTTTAGTCTTACATCCACCTCCCCTTCCCCCCTCCCCCCTCCCCCTCCCCCTCCCCCTCCTCCTCCCTCCGAAAGTTCGTACTAACGGACTGCGTATGGGGCAGACGATACCTAAAGCCGTCCAGCAGGATGCATTTCCATCACGGAAATTTTCCCAGTTACCTCCATAGGACGGTCGTGAGAGACACTCCAGCTCTTCAGCTTGTTCGTGCGACCCGATATAATAAGGTGAAGTAGATGACGGTGTGAATCGTGAGGCCGTAGTTAGTGTCTAGCTTTTAAAGCAGCTGTCGGAATGAAGGTCGTTAAATATTTCGTTTACATTACGTTTAGGCCATGACCGCTTTGTCTCTAAAAGAAATTATTCTGTACAAAACCAACGAAAGGAAATGTGAATGTTAGCCCACATTCTGATACTTCCGTTAAAAAACACACACAAACGACGTAGCGGATTGAAATCATTTGGGAAGAACTGTTAGATGTGATTTGCACCGGGGTGTACATATGCGAGGTTTTTTTTTTTACATATTGTTCATTTTTACATATTTTTCACCTCCTCCCCCCCCCCCCTACCCCAGTTTCTCCGTTACTGTTGGAGGTGACATATCCTGGCTTTACGTGACTGAATGAACTGCGTATTTTCAAAGTTAGGTGATAGATAATTTAACAAGACCGAAACTCAAATCGGCAGCAGCGCTAGGAAGACGTAATGCTTAACGGAAAAGCTTAGATCTGAACTTAATTTCCGAGAGCGAATGCTACAATACCGTTTACCAAATACGTCCCACTTGACCTTTAAGTAGTCGCGCTGCTGTGCTGCATACATCACTCCTCCAGTTTCTCTTGTCCGTTGAAGAAACTGTGATGGTCAGTATTGGCTATTCACCTGTCATATCACTGAAGTCTACAGCAGACTTGCCTCGTATGGTAAGGTTTCGATTTATATCCACTCCTTTATATTATGTTTAATTGCTGGGCCTTTTTCGCTGAACTTTTTTTGTACAAACTTTACCATAAATAGCCGCAAATACATAATTTTAGACCCTAAACTGCGAACCAGGAGGCTGGTGTACACAGTATACCACGCAAGCAATAAAGATGGTCGATGAGCGTGACAATAAAACAAGAGAAACTGGGACTCGATCGAATGCGTGCTAACAGTTGTCCTTCCGCAAATACAATAGAAAGATGCCACACACAGTATTCTGCAGATTACGGATGCAGATGTAAATCTGATGGAAATGTTCAGCTCATCTCATTCTCTAGGAGCGGACCATAAGCTGCCGTAGGATTTCCCCCGCTTCTTTGCTTTCGTTTCATACCCTCCTCGAACAACATAAACACTACATTTCGCTGCATAATATCTTAACACGTACTTCCGCCCTATAAATATTTGCCGTGGACACTTCGTAACAGGTCGGCTGAAGGCAAACAGCGGACGACTGTATTAGAACCCTGCTGAGACAGAACTTGACGATGGTGTCAAATGCCTCTGAGCACTATGGGACTGTGGTCATCAGTCCCCTAGAACTTAGAACTACTGAAACCTAACTAACCTAAGGACATCACACACATTCATGCCCGAGGCAGGATTCGAACCTGCGACCGTAGCAGTCGCGCGGTTCCGGACTGAGCGCCTAGAGCGATGGCGTCCCCAGAGTCCAGAAGGCAGAGCGCGGGTTACACTTTGACCTATCGCGTGAGGAAACGTGACCACCAAAACCGCGGACACGCTACCTGGCGGTATCGCACCCGACTACTCAACATCAGATACAAAGTGTTATCCTTAATGTTGTTAAACTCATTCGTAAAGATTTCTGTATGGAGAGAAAGAAAGGAAGATTTTTGTTTACCGTCCCACCGACAACGAGGTCATTATAGACGGAGGCTCGGGTTGAAGAAGGACAGGGAAGCAAATCGGCCGTCCCCATTCAAAGGAACCAACCCGACATTTGCCTTGAGAGATTTGGGTTGATCAGGGAAAACTGAAATCAGGATTGCAGGACACGGGTTCGTATAGTCGCGCTCCAGAGTGCGAGTCCCGTGTGCTAGCCACTGCACCAGCTCGCTCGGTTATACCGAAAGGTGACTGATTACTACGGCTGAAAACATCATTGCCGAGGACACTACGATTTATAATCTGGATGCCAGAATTTGTCATTTAGACATTGGGTTTTACAGGTTTTGGACAATGAAAGAATTTCTTTGTCAAAGATTTATGTAACAATTTAATACTGTAAAGAAGACATTTATGCCCAAGCTGCGTTTTATTATTATGGAGTCAGAGTAGTTTCAAGCGTGATTCAGCGCCTTGCGTCACATGAATACAACATAGCATGTAGTTCTTGTCATCTGTCGAATGTACGTCTCTCAGATTACGAAGGATATGAAAATATATACAACCTTAAAAAAACGTTACAGTTTCATAAAAAATTCATATTTTATTCAAGAGAAAGAGCTTCATAAATATAGCATGTCAATAACGCATTGGTCCGCCTTTAGCCCTTATGCTTGCTGTCATTCGTCTGCTTGGCACTGGTTGGCAGACTTATTGGATGTCCTCCTGACGGATATCGTGCCACATTCTGTCCAATTGGCTGTTTCGATGGTCATGCCCATAATGCCCCACACGTTCTCAATTGTACAGAGATCCCGCGACGTTGCTCCCAAGGTAGGATTTGGCCAGCACGAAGACAAGCGGCAGAAGCCCTCTCCCGCCGAGCTTGGGCGGGAATCATCATGCTGAAATACAGAGGTTTGACTGACAAGTAATGCCTCCACCTTGGTAACTTGGTTCAAATGGCTCTAAGCACTATGGGACTTAACATCTGAGATCATCAGTCCCCTAGACTTAGAACCAATGAAACCTAACTAGCCTAAGGACATCACACACATCCATGCCCGAGGCAGGATTCGAACCTGCTACCGCAGCAGCAGCGCGGATCCGGACTGAAGCGCCTAGAACCGCTCGGCCACTGCGGCCGGCAGAGTTGGACATCCTGTGACATCAGACCACCGAGTTTCACAAGCAAAACGTTGACAGATTGATTCAGGATGATCGTCGTATCGCTCAGAAATAAACTGCAAGCACAATCGGCATTTCACAACAACGCGTGGGTCACATTATTACTTTTCTTGGCTGTCGGAAGATCTGTGCACGATGGCCGGAACTTCAGAGACTGAATCTCACCACCGTACGGCATCCTCCATGCAGTCCAGATTTAGCACCGTCTGACTTCCATCTGTTCCCGATAATGAAAGACGATCTACGGGGACATCATTATGCTTCTGATGAAGACGTTGAGAGAACTGTAAGACTGTGGTTGCGGAAACAGGGTGTCGACCACTTCCGTGACGGCTTCAGAAAACTGAATCACCGCTGGCATCAGAAATGTATCCAACTGGCTGGTGATTACGTGGAAACGTGAATACTGGTAATTAAAGATCACATTCTAAGGACTATTCCCTTTTGATTTATTAAATTATTCCCGTCCAAACCCTATTAACGAAAGTGGGCATTACTTTTCATTCAACCCACGTATAAGCCGGTTCGTGCCGCGGATGGCAACCAAAGGGGACTGCAATGAAAACTAATGGCATCCCAGACCATCGCTCCTGCTTGTTGGGACGTATGACGGGCGACAGTCGAGTTGGTATCCCACAGCTGTCCAGGACATCTCCTGACACGTCTTCACTCGTCATCGAGGCTGTTGGAAGCAGGACTCGTCACTGAAGACCATTCTATATGAGATTCCAGGAGGAATAAGTGTCCAAAGACGCCTCAGCCAGCGGTGGCCCCATTGGTTGCCATCCGCGTTAGCATTACAGCACAGTGGTACGTCGACGATATCCTGCGCCCCGTTTTTCGCCCTTCGTGGCGAGCCATCCTGGGGTCACATTCCGAAGAGACGATGCCCACCGCACACTGCGAGAGCTTCTACAGCTTGTCCTTACGCTTGGAAAACCGTACCTCCGCCATCTGGGTCACCGGAAATCTCACAATTTGAGCAAGTTTCGGCAATTACGGGCAGGCACATCCTACCAGTTCGGTATTTTGACGATCTAACGCGCTGATTGGTCATAATTGTGCCCGACATCCCTCAGGAGAAAGAAATAAACGAATAATTGCTTGCACAGTAGCCATAGTCGGACTACCGCGTTCTTGACTTGCAAATTTCGTGAAGCTCTTTTTCTTGAATCAATCATCCCATTTGTCTGAATTGTGATCATTTGTTTGTGTGTACATATACATCGCACCTACCTACTTCCGTCTCATTCCGATAATTCGTTCGGGGTGCATAGGATCTCTTTTCTTTCCTTGCAGTGTTTTTAGCAGTACTGGTTTTCGTAGAGTGTTTTTACCTTATGTGGCTGTCGTGTATTCAGCATATTTTAATACAAGACTACGATGATACAGGGTTTAAATTATTTTTAAATCTAAGTGTTGTACGCTATCAGAATATTAAAGAAATTGCTGTAAAGCTTATTTTCAGGCAGTTAAACCATTTTTCCAAGATGGATATTACGTTCACTGTGATAAAAGTAATTCCATTACAGTGGTAGCACTACACCGTCGATCTGTCCTTACTGCTCTAGCACACAGCATCTCAGCTCGAGAAACAGACGGGTGAGCCAGATCTCCGTCAAGTACCCGCAGCCGATTAACGACTTCTGGGCTGATAGGCTTCTGCTTTCTAGGAGGTTTCCCACTTTCTTTTAGGTAGATATATGGATGGTCCCCAATCTTCACCTCAGAAAAAATTACAGAGGAACTGTTAAAACATGATAACATATACGACAAATTTTGAAACTTCCTGGCAGATTAAAACTGTGTGTCCGACCGAGACTCGAACTCGGAACCTTTGCCTTTCGCGGGCAAGTGCTCTACCATCTCAGCTCTACCATCTCCTGCGAACCTTGCAGAACTAGCACTCCTGAAAGAAAAGATATTGCGGAGACATGGCTTAACCATAGCCTGGGGGATGTTTCCAGAATGAGATTTTCACTCTGCAGCGGAGTGTGCGCTGATATGAAACTTCCTGGCAGATTTCAGGAGTGCTAGTTCTGCAAGGTTCGCAGGAGAGCTTCTGTAAAGTTTGGAAGGTAGGAGACGAGATACTGGCAGAAGTAAGGCTGTGAGGACCACGCGTGAGTTGTGTTTCGGTAGCTCAGGTGGTAGAGCACTTGCCCGCGAAAAGCAAAGGTCCCGAGTTCGAGTCTCGGTCGGGCACACAGTTTTAATCTGCCAGGAAGTTTCATATCAGCGCACACTCCGCTGCAGAGTGAAAATCTCATTCTGTATACAACAAATTTTGTTTCACAAACAGATGGCGTGCAAGACTTTCCTCCGTTAGGAAAGAAAGAAACGACATACGAACACGATGTTAATTAAAATAAACAGTAAAAAATCCGTGTGACTTTTTAGGGGTAGCTTTGGACCCTAAGCACAATTAATTGGGTATGAATTATAGATTAATACTGAAGACGCTGGGTACATCAGAAGACGAACGGGTAGCTTTGAAAGGTTAGGTATTCAAGGCAATACAGGATCAAATAGGTAAAATAGAAAATAAGGCCTTCTATAAATCCGTGCATATCACAGGAGCGATTGGATTTAACTAATGAAAGCAGAAAATATAAAAATGCAGCAAATGAAGCAGGCGGAAATGACTAAAAAATGAGACTGACAGGAAATTAAAAATGGCTAAGTGGGAATGACAAGAGGACAAACGTAAGGATGAAGAAAAATTGAAGAGGCGTTCGGAGAAAAGAAAAGCAACAGTATGAATAGTAAGAGCTGAGATGGAAAATCAGTACTAAGTCAGAAGAGGAAGCTGGAAGGCGCAAAGAGTCTGTAGAGGGCTATAAGAGGGAAACAAACGAGAAGGCAGTATTATAGAAAGGTAACGGGACGCAGATGAAGACGAGACAGGAGGTATGATATTGCAAGAAGAATTTGACAGGACACCGAAAGTTGAAACAAGAACCCTAGAGTAGACGACATTCCCTTAGAACTACTGATATCCTTGGGAGAGGCAGCTATAACTAAAATGTCCCACCTGGTATGCAAAATGTACGACACATACAAAATACCCTCAGACTTCAAAAACGACTGTAATAGTACCAACTCCAGGTGTGAATATTACCGAACCAACTGTTTAATAAGTCTTATTCACTTATTCTTCCGTCACTCCTTGGTAGAAGAATTATATATTTAAGGTTTAAAAACAAGTAAAGCCATAGTTGAAAAATACTAACGTTACTTTTTTACAGTAGAACGTAAAAACTGGTAGAAGCCGAACTCGGGGTCTATCACTTTGGGTTCCAGAGAAATATTGGAACATGCGCGGCAATACTTCTACGACTTATCTAAGGAGATAGGTTAAATGTAGGCAAACCTACATTTATACCTTCTGTACATATGGAGAAAACTTTTGACACCGTCGACTGGAATACACTCTTTGAAAGTCTGAGGGTAGTAGGGGTGAAATACAGGGAGCGAAAATTTGTATACAACTTGTACAGAAACCAGACAGCAATCATAAGAGTCGAGGGGCATGTATGAGAGCAGTGGTTGAGAAGGGAGTGAGACAGGATTGGAGCCAATCGCTGATGTTATTCAATCTGTACATTGAACGGGCAGTGAAATCAAATCAAAGAAAAATTTGTAGAAGGAATTGAAGTTCGTGGAAATAAAACAAAAACGCCACGGTTTGCCGATGACATCTGTCAGAGACAGCGAAGGACCTGGAGGAGCACCTGAACGTGCCGATGGCATCTGTCAGTCACAGTGAAGGGCCTGGAAGAGCACTTGAACAAGGGTAGTGGAATGTAGTCAAATTAAATCAGGCGATGAAGAGAGAATTAGATGAGAAAATGAGACACGGATGTGTTTTGCTATATAGACAGCAAAATATCTGATGATGGCCGAAGTAGAGAGGTGACTGACGGTGGCAAGTAAAGTGTTCCGGAAGATGAGAAATTTTTTAATATCGATATAGATTTAAGAGTTACATAGTCTTTTCTGAAGGTATTTGCCTGGAGTGTAGCTTTATATGTAAGTTAAAGTTGGACGATAAACTATATGTATGTGAAAGGTGGACGATAAATAGTTTCTGGTGCCACAGAAGAAAGCTGAAGATAAGGTGGGTAGATCACGTAACTAATGACGAGGTACTGAAGAGAACTGAGGTGCAAATAAACTCCTGGCGTAACTTGATCACGTGATAAGCCACATTCTGAGACATCGAGGGACCACCAATTTAGTATTGGAGGGAAGTGTGGGTGATAAAAATTGTAGAGTGAGACGAAAAGATGAATATATTGAGAAGGTTCAAATTAATGTATGTTGCAGGAGTTATTCGGAGACGAAGAGTTTCCCACAGGATAGACCTGCGGGGAGAGCTGTATCAAACCAGTATTTCGACTCAAGACCACACCAACAACGACTTTGTCCACAAACCACTGCCTCACAGGTGATGCCTCATGACAAGTTGCATTGTCACGTTAAAATAAACTACAAACGTCTCGAAACTTTTACTCTTCAGTACACAGTACACAATATTGTAAAATGTGATCATATCATTTCGTACTTTGCATTTTCTTAACGCGATAAGGGGTGGACATCCTAACCACGAAGAACACACCCACACAGTAACACCACCTCCTCCATACTTCACTTTCGTCTCTTCGGCAGGTAACGTTCTCCATGCATTCGACAAACCCAACCCCTTTATTCGGCTCACCTCAGAGTGCCTGATCACACCAAATCTTTCGTTTCCAGTCATCTTCTGTCCAGTGGCGTAGATCTTGAATCACCTCCAACGTCGCTTACAGTTGACTACAGAAGTGTGTGGCTTAGAGGAGTTGCTGGACCATTGTACTCACTGTGCTAGCTGGATTGCTGGCAGTAATCTAGAACTTACGCGTGATTCCTTCCACTGATTTCATGCGATTTCTTACAGCCATCCTCTGCTGTGCTCCACGGTCCTCGTCCTTCAGTACGTGAAGTCTGTCTGGTCTTTCACTTGTAATTGTTCCTTCATGTTTCCACTTCACAACAGCAGCACCAACAGTCGATTTGGTCATTTGTAGAACGTCGGTTGAAATGTCCCGTGTTGATTTGTTACTCAAGTGACACGCACGTTCAAAGTGACTGAGCTCTCCTGGCTGACCCACACTCCCGCTACTGCTTCCCTACTGACGACACGACACCCCCGCCGCCCTGTATACTGGCGGGTCTTCCTCTCGTGACATTTAGTTTACATTACGTCCGACGACGTTTGCAGCATCATGGACTATCAGCTCGAAGACCAGGGCTGCGGTTACCCTTGACGCTGCATCACAAACACAGACGAACCTGGGTGCACAAACGGCAAAACGTCATTTCTTCGGATGAATCCAGGTTCTGTTTACAGCATCACGATGGTCGCATCCGTGTTTGACGACATCCCGGTGAACGCACATTGGAAGCGTGTATTCTTCATCGCCATACTGGCGTATCACTTGGGGGGGATTGTATGGGGTGCCATTGGTTACACGTCCCGTTCGCTCTTTTTCGCATTGATGTCACTTTGAACAGTGGACGTTACATTTCAGATGTGTTACGACCCGTGGTTATACCCTTCATTCGATCCCTCCAAAACCCTACATTTCAGCAGGATAATGCAGGACCGCATGTTGCAGGTCCTGTACGGGCCTTTCTGGATACAGAAAATGTTCGACTGCTGCCCTGGCCAGCACATTCTCCAGACTTCTCACCAACTGAAAACGTCTGGTCAATGGTGGCCAAGCAACTGGCTCATCACAATACGCCAGTCACTACTCTTGATGAACTGTGTTATCGTGTTGAAGCTGCATGGGCAGTTGCACCCGTACACGCCATCTAAGTTCTGTTTGGCTCAATGCCCACTCTTATCAAGGCCTTTATTACGGCCAGGGATGGTTGTTCTGGGTACTGATTTCTCATTATATATGCACCCAAATTGCGTGAAAATGTAATCACCTGTCAGTTCTAGTATAATATATTTGTCCAATGAATACCCATTTATCATCTGCATTTCTTCTTGGTGTAGCAATTTTAATGGCCAGTAGTGTACTTTACACAGCTTGAGTACACAGTTCTCCTTCAAAAGTTAACCTCGTAGTATTACGCTATGAAGATTACTATCTTAGTAATGCGATCAGCCTAATTTACGTTATTGTCAGACCTCGTACGTTTCTAACGGGTTACCGGAAGAACTGTAGGTGGTTACAAACCACATAGCGTCACTCGCAATCTGAGGTTTTTCTCGTGGAAAATATTTTTCTATTACTCCCAGGAATACCCAACGTCGATCTAACTGTATATGTTAGTCAGATTTATACATTTTCTCATGTCGAAAAAGAGAAAGAGCAATCTGTTTTACTTGGTAAAATCTCTATAGCCAAGATCAGATGAATGCTTCTTTATTATCGGCGATTGCCTTCAACATATTTTTCTGTCATCTGTCGCTCTTCGAAACTTTCTAGTACAAAACGTGTTCATTGTGAGTTGGAACCTCGGGCCAAGTTGTCATATTAGTGGATAAAATTTACCACATATACCGTCTAAGGTGTATCATCAATGTATGGAGCGTGTCAAACTAACGTAAACGGATGTGCTAATGTGCATATATTATGATCTTTAAGACTAACCAATCATCTGCGAGCGCTATGTATACGGACGTAGCCATGTGCACATGGTGCTTTTGATTGTGAATGTTTTATTTCTGACTAGCCTTTGTACAATGTTCTGCATGTTATCCACTAACATGACAACTTTTCATGAGGCTCCAACTCACCATGAACACATTTTGTAATAAAAATTTTTGATGACGAGAAGATGACAGCAAAACCTGTCGAGACCGGTTCTTTGTAATAAAGGAGTATTTATGCGAGCTTGGCTTTAGAATTTTTTTGCCGAATACCTTTATCCTGAGATTTGTTAATGATTGTACTGCATTATACCTGGGTGCTTTTACTTGTTTACGATAAAATACCATATCGTAATTATTTTTAAAGCTGTAACCGTTATTTTACTGTACAACAGGTTTTATTCCACACTCCAGATTTCGGCCTTGGGCTATTTTCGAGTGTTACAAGTATCAACAAATCATTGGACTTGAACACAAGTCACCGTCAAATATGCTTCTTCGGTTACATAAACCAATTCTGTCAAAAGTAAATAGAAGAAAATTTTTGTAATCAGATAATTTATTTTCGGTTCGCAAGACTTATTCACGTTACATAAATATTGTCTCATTTACTTTTAACAAAATTGGTTTATAAAACCGAAGTTACACATTTGACGAGGACTTGTGTTCTACTCAAGTCTTATGATTTTCGATACTTGTAACACTTGAAAATGGCCTAAGACCGAAATCCGGAGCGTGGAATAAAACCAGTCGTACAGTCAAATGGTGATTCTATCTCTCAAAAGGTTTTATGTGACCGTGGCTCCACACCACAGTAACATCGACATTTTGTTGTTCTTGTTTTCGTTTCTAGGATGTTTGCGAAATAATTGTGGCCTTTGTAACTCTTCCTTCTCTAAAGCATCATTTCCCCTTTTGTCTCCGAAACATGTTTCGGCACGCACAGCCGCGCGGAGTGGCCGCGTGGTCTAGGGCGCCATGTCGTGGATTGCGCGGCCCCTCCCGTCGGAGGTTCGAGTCCTCCCTCGGGCATGGGTGTGTTTGTTCTTCTCAGCATCAGTTAGTTTAAGCAATGTGTAAGTCTAGGGACCGATGACCTCAGCAGTTTGGTCCCTTAGGAATTCACACACATCTTTCGGCGCGCACAAAACGATGCACATAACACGAAACAACTGCATAACAAATGCAAAGGCAACATACTTTTGCAGAAGATGATATTATTATAAGCAATACATTAATGTTTGTTCCATAATAGTGTCGGAAGTTCCATGCGGCTTTTCGCGGATGATGCTGTAGTATACAGAGAAGTTGCAGCATTAGAAAATTGTAGCGAAATTCAGGAAGATCTGCAGCGGATAGGCACTTGGTGCAGGGAGTGGCAACTGACCCTTAACATAGACAAATGTAATGTATTGCGAATACATAGAAAGAAGGATCCTTTATTGTATGATTATATGATAACGGAACAAACACTGGTAGCAGTTACTTCTGTGAAATATCTGGGAGCATGCGTGCGGAACGATTTGAAGTGGAATGATCATATAAAATTAATTGTTGGTAAGGCGGGTACCAGGTTGAGATTCATTGGGAGAGTGCTTAGAAAATGTAGTCCATCAACAAAGGAGGTGGCTTACAAAACACTCGTTCGACCTATACTTGAGTATTGCTCATCAGTGTGGGATCCGTACCAGATCGGTCTGACGGAGGAGATAGAGAAGATCCAAAGAAGAGCGGCGCGTTTCGTCACAGGGTTATTTGGTAACCGTGATAGCGTTACGGAGATGTTTAATAAACTCAAGTGGCAGACTCTGCAAGAGAGACGCTCTGCATCGCGGTGTAGCTTGCTCGCCAGGTTTCGAGAGGGTGCGTTTCTGGATGAGATATCGAATATATTGCTTCCCCCTACTTATACCTCCCGAGGAGATCACGAATGAAAATTAGAGAGATTAGAGCGCGCACGGAGGCTTTCAGACAGTCGTTCTTCCCGCGAAACATACGCGACTGGAACAGGAAAGGGAGGTAATGACAGTGGCACGTAAAGTGCCCTCCGCCACACACCGTTGGGTGGCTTGCGGAGTATAAATGTAGATGTAGATGTAGATAATACGTCACTGCGAGACACATAGGCTCATACCTGTAGAGATCTTTTTACACCCAAAACTTACTAACAGAAAAAGTGAAGAACTTCATAGTTCAAAGTATTAAATTTACGATAATTGTCATCATTCCCATAATTTGTAAACCATCTGCAATGAAATGATGGTCAAATGCAGGAATCTGTCACATCAAACAAATGTCATGTTAAAACGTAACTGTGTATATCGTCCTAGCATCGGCATTATCCCTACGGGAAGCTTACGCGGCCTAAGTCCGCATTCTTCCCTCTGTTGGCAACTGCAGAAGGCATCAGTACTAAATTCCACCGCAACAGTTCCTCGAGTTCTTGGGAAACATAATGCCGCGCGGGATTAGCCGAGCGGTCTGGGCGCTGAAGTCATGGACTGTGCGACTGATGCCGGCGAAGGTTCGAGTCCTCCCTCGGACATGGGTGTGTGTGTTTGTCCTTAGGATAATTTAGGTAAGTAGTGTGTAAGCTTAGGGACTAATTACCTTAGCAGTTAAGTCTCGTAAGATTTCACACGCATTTGAACATTTTTTTTTTTTTGGAAACATAATATGCTGCTACGTTGTTGCTTAATACGTTTCCATAACGAAACCCATGTCAAAAGAGTGAGCATATAAATAGGACACAAACGGTGTAAGTATTTGCAAACTTAATAACTGCCAAGAAAATGGGAAGGTGCACGAAACGTGCCACTAGGAGAAGGGACCACGTTTTTGTAAGGAATGTTTCCGAAGTTCCTCGAGAACCCTACGTTGGACGCAAGAGTAGTTTATAGCAATAGAATGTAGACATTAGGTTGCTCGTTGTAAAATTTAGATGTTATTGTTATTCGTCCATGCGTTGCATTGCCACGTTTCTTTTCTGAGTAGGTACACGAATAAAAACCAAGCATATTCACAAGTACAAAATAAATGAGAGGCGATGACTTTTTATGCCTTAAGTTTTTGTCCGCACTAGTGAGCACCTACGCTGGTATTACGGACAGTTGCTCTTAACGAGGACCAGATACAACTGTAGCGACGCACGTCAGCTGGAGCTTGTGGCAGCAACGGTCCGCCTGTATTTTAGACCTTTGCAAAGCAAACACACATGTCACGTATGTTTTACGCACAAAAACACACATACAAAGAGAGAAAAATACACAGAAATATTTCATTCGTACGTCTAGCGAATTTCGCACTGCGGTTTCGTCTAAACTCTGCGGGAATACGTAATTTCGCCAGTATCTGATTACGAGGAAAGGGACTGTTGCTGACAACTGTTTGATTCTCAGCTTTTTGACACCATACGTTGTCTGATTCTCCGCTGCATGTGACTCTAGAGGCGATGTTAATTGTGTCTGTGACACTGAGCTGTGTGATGTAATCTCTGACCTCGAAACACGACGTGACTGACGCATCAAACAACGCAAATGAGGGACAGATTGCGCTACATACTTTTAAAGTACTGCAAGTCAACTAAGCACATGGTAGAAAAACGAACATGATCTTTTCGGGCGTTCCTACATGTCACCAACTTTCAACGCCAACTCAGCGCCTACCCTAGTAGGGGTACCTTACTCCAGCTGTATTTTTACGCAAATAATCACTCGTGTGTATAAAAGATTAGGTTTATAACTTCACCAGGCGTTCCTGAGGTAAGTTTCGATGTAGCAACGTTTTCATCCTTAGCCCCATAGAAACATTTGCGAGTGTGAACAAAATTATTCATCGAAGTTTCATCGTAATGGGATGAATGGTATAGGAGTGCATAGAAGACGAACAAACAAGTATTCATTTTTGTATATTAGGTGTGATGTTGAGTGTCTTGTTCGTAAAATTATTGTAAATGGCGTTATTTCTATTGCTATTAGTAACTCCATGTAATTATGTGTTCCACAGACGTGTGTAACCACATTTTCGTGCTATGGATTAACAAAAAATTGGCCAAATGTGCTCTGAATGTTTCGTACGTACTTAATTATGTGTCTCGACAGTTCATCCATCCCGGGAATCGAAAATCTCGATAGCTTTTGCCCTTTATCGATATCAATACTGGAAAATCATCGGTTCTGGGAATTTCAATTAATTTTAAGTTTGAAGTTTAAATTTGTTGTATAGTTTCTCATTTACTATTGTAATTCCAGATAGAACGGGCTCTTAACAGACGGACAGACAGTCGCATAACAAATGACAAAATAAATATTTTTTTCGTCTGATATAATCAGAAATTAAGAATTTTCGGGCTATTTGCTTTATTTGTACTGTGAAACCTTGCCTCTTACCAAATTTCATGAATCTAGGTCAACAGGATGTACTCTATAGGTTTTGATCAGTGAGTTTGAGGGTGTCAGATTATACGATATAAATGGCCGTATCTTTTGAGTGCGTTGACTTAGAAGCTCAAGTTACTTTTTACACTGCGAAGAACCATAGACTGTACATTGTGACATAAAGTTGAACTTGATACATCTAGCCATTCCTGAGAGAGAGGGGTCTTAATAGACGGACAGACAGACGCATAACAAATGATAAAGTAAATATTGTTTTTGTTTTTGAAAATTACAAATCAACAATTTTCATATTTTTTTCCTTTACTTGTAGTGTGAAACATTGCTTGTTGCAAAATTTCATGATCCCACGTCAATAGAAAGTACCCTGCAGGTATTGTTGAGTGAGTTTCTGAGTGAAAAAAATGCACCTGCATAGAGATAGAAACTTAAGATCTTACAACACCAAGGGACCACGAATCTTAGTATGTGATATAAATTTTACTTGGGTTCCTCTACCGGTTCCTGAGGAAAAGGTCTTTAAACAGTGGGACAGACTGACATGAGATGGACAACAAAGTGAGCCTGTAAAGGTTCCGTTTTCGCCGACTGAGGTACAGTTCCGACTGTTGTGGCGCGTAACTACTGGGTGTCGCGAGACGCACCTGAAGGTGAGCGTGGTGAGCGGCCGGTAGGACTTGTGGCTGGCGGCGTCGCCCATGGGCGTGCCCCAGAAGTCGTCGCGCAGCAGCTGCGCCAGCGACGTGTGGCCCACGACGTCGCGGTTGCGCGTCACGGCGGGCACGTCGTCGTGCACGAAGTCGCCGCCCAGCGCGTTGGCGTAGGCGAGCAGCGCGGCCGCCAGCACGGCGCCGTACAAGGGGCGGCGCTCTCTCCTGCCGTCGCCGCCCGCCGCGGCCGCTCCCGGGCCCGGCGCCGCGTGCTGCGCGTCCCGCCGCGGCCGGGCGCGCCGCCTCATGGCCGGCGTGGGCGGCGTGGGCGGCAGAGCAGGGGCGGCGCTGCGGCTGCACCGCGACTGGCCCGCGCGTCGCGCCGCCCGCGCTTATAGCGAGCGCGCCTCGCCGGCGCAGCGCCAGCGCGCGCACGCGCGGTCCTCTGCTGAATGCTCGGCCCCGTTCTCTTAAGAACTGTCTGCTCGCCCGGTAAGTAGCCCAGAGCGCTACGACCCCAAGTGGAGCATACAATCGACGGGTCATCGACTTTGGTTGTATTTCGCACGACTGTAGTAGGTTCCCAGTTCTAATAATCATTTGAAAGATATCGAGGATCTAAATTTGACGAGCTTGTTGAGTACCATACAAGAGCCACAGCCTTTCCACAGTGCCCTTATTGTACGATTAAAAAGTCACTGCGGAAGCACTATGAAACCGATAATAGTGCCTAACGGGAAAAAATTCTAACAATCAAGGAAGTAAGGAGCCACTAGGATCGGCCGAGGAAGCAGGGCCAACTGCTGGTAGAATTAACACAACACCTTACTTCTAATGCATTTGTTAAAACTAGCTAAAATACAATATACAATCTGCCATGATAATGAATATGGGGAAAATCAAACCTTAAGTAACTAGTTCATCAACAATTTAACAATGTACCACGCAACATAGCACTGCGTATGCCTTAAGGGCTCCAATGGCAAGGAAAGCCTGAAGGGCCAATTTAGCAAGAATACATATAACGTGTTCAGCCTGAAGGGCTGTGCAACTTCCAAGTAAGGGGCCTGAAGGGCCAAATTTACAAGAGGGCCAAATTTACAAGATAAGAAAAACTTACAAATATCAACTGTAAAATAACAAGTGCTTATTAACAACTCGACCTTAAGGGCCAGGTCATAAATGAAATTAGTCAAACAAATTCTGCAATAAGTAAGTAAATGGGCAGGAATTTATCAGGAAGCCGGCCTTAAGGGCCCCAGTACGCTAACAAGGGACGTTAAGTATTAAAATAGAAATTTCAAAGCCTTAAGGGCTGTAGAGCTTCCAAAAGGGGGGGGGGGGGGGAGGGGCTGAAGGGCCAATTCATCAAGGTACTTAATAAACAGCTCAGCCTGGAGGGCTGGCCGATGGTTAAGGTTAGGCAATTTCTCAAAAATAGAAGGCAAATCAACAAATTTATCAGTAATCGAGCTTTAAGGGCCATAGTACATTTCGAATCCACATTAAGCATTAAGAACTATCATACAGCGAAGCAATTCCCTAAAACGTAGCAGCCTTAAATAAATCAATTAATATCATCCAGGCCGGCCGGAGTGGCCGTGCGGTTCTAGGCGCTACAGTCTGGAGCCGAGCGGCCGCTACGGTCGCAGGTTCGAATCCTGCCTCAGGCATGGATGTGTGTGATGTCCTTAGGTTAGTTAGGTTTAAGTAGTTCTAAGTTCTAGGCGACTGATGACCTCAGATGTTGAGTCGCATAGTGCTCAGAGCCGTTTGAACCAATACCATCCAGCTTAAATCCTAGGGACAACAATACATGCATTTACTTCTAAAAGGTAAACTTGCATACAATTTAAATTCAAAAATGCAAACAATCGCACACCAACATGGCCAGCAAATTTACAAAATTTTAACCACAGTTGCTGAGTATGAAATACAAGCAGCTGCAAGGCGAACAATCAGTCATCGTGCCCCAATAACATTATTTACAATCTTCAGGTAGTACGAAACATGAAAAATACAAGGCGAGCCCCAAAGAGAAATTAAATGATGCCCTTCAATTACAAATCATTAGACTGCAGCGTAAAGCTGCCACATTACACAAACTGGCGTAAAAGCCACCAGATCAATCGACACTGTTCATATAGGCAAACATACAAATAAAATTCTCTAATACTGCAAAGTTTTCATTCTAAGAGGGGGGCTGATAATAACATACGGTATTAAAACAATCTTTAAGATAAACACATGCACCAACAACCTTTAAGGTGTGCACAGCCACGTACTTCACAAATTTCTTTTCTTTCTCTCACGTACATAGAACATGTAGGCTTGGAACTGACTACCAAATTGGTCACAAGAATCAATAGATAGCCACCAATACATCAGTACCTCACAGTCTCCTAGTGTGACATGACAGAGCAGCAGTTCACATTCACAGCCTTTGATTCAACGTGTTCTACTGTCTCGTTGTACAGCATCGACCATGCCCGGAGTGCCACCTGCAAATTTTAACCAAGCAGTTCACGCTCAAGGCGATACCTAACCGAGGAACCAGCCCAGCAGTACAAGAACAACTTACGCAGTCGAAGTCAAATTCCGCGAACGCAGTGCAGAACTAACGTTCAACCTTTTCCTTCATAGCCCGGGTTCCCGGGTTCGATTCCCGGCGGGGTCAGGGATTTTCTCTGCCTCGTGATGGCTGGGTGTTGTGTGATGTCCTTAGTCAGGTTTAAGTAGTTCTAAGTTCTAGGGGACTGATGACCGTAGATGTTAAGTCCCATAGTGCTCAGAGCCATTTTTTTTTCCTTCATAGGTTCAGAAGCGGCGAGCTAAACCGGAGGACGGAAAACACACAATGTCGGCGGCACCAAATAAAGGAAGTCGTAAACACCACCCTAATATAAGGCAATAGCGAAATATACTCAACTTCAGTCCCGGAGGAAAACCTGCCGCCCTCAGTGCTCAAAACATTCCCGGAGCAACCATCCTTCCGACAAGAACAAGCATAATCGGAGCTAACGGCTTCTCCAAGTCAGGCACGCTATGCCGTAGAACCTCACGGTGGAATGAACCGGCCGACACCACACAAACTTCCGGAGTCGATGGCGTACTGCCACGCTTCACCGCTCAGTCCCTCCACTCCACCGACCTAGAGGGCGGGGCATGAGACGAGGAGAACAGACGGAGTCGCCACGCGGAAAAGCGCCGGCGGGAAACCAAGGCGTAACTAGGGCGCGTGTTTAAACGAGACGGACAGAAGCACGTCTCACACTACTTTTTCGAAACCTCTTCATTGGCTCCCATTGTGAAGCATATGTTTCAAAATTTGGTTCATAGGTGCCTACAGCCTTCCTTTATAACTATGCAAAAGCGTGGCACTTTGCGACTTCAACCTCAGCTCGGCAACGCTTCAAACAGCAAGGTGTCGTCACGTGCGAAAAAAACGGCAGAAGGTCCATCTAAGACCCATCCCCTCCATTCTCCCCCCCCCCCCCCCACCACTCTCCAGTTCGGCAACACGCTCTGAGCCTCTCACGCACCTTTGTTAACTACTTTAGGAATGTGCCTTCAGAAATTTCGACATCAAATCAACTGCTGTAGCGCCATTAGGCTAGGCAACCCCTTCGACACCCCTTAGATGGATTTGCCTTTCTTCAGGCAATAAAGCAGCTCTTTGGACAACATGGTTGTGGAGAGAATCAGCGATTAGTACGATTAATCAATAATTCAAAAACAGTCTTAATCTTCTTTATTATTATTATTATTATACCGCCAACCGGTTTCAACCCGACGTAGGGGTCATCTTCTGGTTGTTTACACCATTAGTCGACTGCTGGTGGTGTCACTCCTGTCTACATAACGGCAGGATAGTTTGTTGGCAGGATAGCTTATTGACTAAAGCAGCTGCCATGCTGAACTAGTGGCGAAGTTTCTGACACGTACATTTTCACGTGCTCAACAAAGCTGCGTGTCAGACACCGAGGGTATTACCAAACTAGTGGGTCTTAAGGGGGGTAGAACGTCAAACGGGCCGACTTGGAGCAGGAGAGGCACCACAGGACATTTTACTTTCTACTGTCTATACTTTTACAAATAAATTCATAAAACTTTGTCAGCAAGACCAGGAAGGATTCAGGATTCACACTCATAGCAGTTGAAGTGCAAAAGCTTAACAAAATAATTTTTTTTTAGATATGAAATTTCATCATTTTTTCGCTTACTGTTGGCTGCATTTGTTGCTATAGGCACATTTTTCTTCACAAGTAAGAGAGATTGTTTGATGAATTTTGCACAGCATACAAACCATACTTACAAGTGTATGAAACTCCAGAATTTTGCAAATCTTTTAAAAACTGTGGTAAAAACTGAGATAAATAATTAGAAAATCTGATTTTCTTCTAAACATAAAGATTAAAACGTAAAAGCTCATTCATTTTTTCATAAATTAAATAGATTCTAGAGTTTCAGACACCTGTAAGTATGGTTTGTATGCTGTGCAAAATTCATCGAACACTCTTACTTATGAAGAAAAGTGTACCTATAGCAACAAATGCAGCCAGTAGTAAGTGAAAAAAATGATGAAATTTCACATGTAAAAAAATTATTTTGTTATGTTTTTGACCTTGCGCTTGTCTTTTTTTCGCATGTGTCAACACCTTGCTGTCTGAAGCGTCGCAGTGACAGAGGGTGACGTCGCAGGCGCCACGCTTCTGCCCCATTACTGAGGACGCTCGTACGTGCCTTTGAGGTAAAGTTCAGACTTTTGAGTCTCAGTGGGAGACAATTACGAGATTCCGAAGAAGTGATCTTTTAATTTTGTTGAGCAGTCTAGTTGGCGTTTCGCAGCTACACTTTGTGATCAGAAGTATCCAGACACCCACAAAAACATACCTTCATACCTTTTTCATATAAGGTGCATTATGCTGCCACCTACTGCCAGGTTCTCCATATCACAGACCTCAGTGGTCGTTGGACATCGTGAGAGAGCAGAATGAGGCGCTCTGCAGAACTCACGGACTTCGAACGTGGTCAGGTGACTGGGTGTCAATTCTGTCATACGTCTGTACGCGAGTTTTCCACATTCCTAAACATCCCTAGGTCCACTGTTTCCGGTGTGATAGTGAAGAGGAAACGTGAAGGGACGCGTACAGCATAAAAGCGTACACGCCGACCTCGTCTGTTGATTGACAGAGACCACTGACATTTGAAGAGGGTCGTAATGTGTAACAGGCAGACACACAGGAATTTCGAACTGCATCAGGATCCACTGCAAGTAGTATGACAGTTAGGCGGGAGGTGAAAAAACTTGGATTTCATGGTCAAGCGGCTGCTCATAAGCGACACGTTATGCTGGTAAATGCCAAACGACGCCTCGCTTGGTGTAAAGAGCGTAAATATTGGACGATTCAAAAGTGGAAAAACGTTGTGTGGAGTGACGAATCACGGTGCACAGTGTGGGGATCCGACAGCATGGTGTGGGTATGACGAATGCCCGGTGAACGTCATCTGGCGGCGTGTGTAGTGCCAACTGTAAAATTCGGAGGCGGTGTTGTTATGGTGTAGTCGAGTTTCCCGTAGAAGGGGCTTGCACTCCTTGTTGTTTCGCGTGGCACTATCACAGCACAGGACTACATTGATGTTTTAAGCACTTCCTTGCTTCCCACTGTTGAAGAGCAACTCTCGAATGGCGACTGTATCTTTCAGCACAATCGAGCACCTGTTCATAATGCACGGCCTGTGGGGGAGTGGTGACACGACAATAACATCCCTGTAATTGACTGATCTGCACAGAGTCCTGACCTGAATCCTGTTAAACTTCTGGATGTTTTGGAACGCCTACTTCGTGGCAGGCCTCACCGACCGACATCGATATCTCTCCTCAGTGCAGCATTCCGTGAAGAATGGGCTGCCATTCCATAAGAAAATTTGCAGCACCTGATTGAACGTATGGCCGCGAGAGTGGAAGCTGTCATCAATTCTAAGGGTGGGCCAACACCAACTGAATTCCAGCATTACCGACGGAGGGCGCCACGAACCCGCAAGTCATTTTCAGCCAGGTGTCCGGATATTTTTAATCACATAGTGTACCTCCCGTCTGCCATTGTACCTGCAAGTTGTTGCTGAACCGTTCCAGTACGAGATTCGTATACCCACGTTTAGTTTCGCGTGCCTTGCGCTGTGCGATAAAAGCCTTTAGAGGAGCACAGGGTATAGATTATAGTGAAGTTTGAATTTCCTCATGACGTTTTTTGTGACAGTGTAAGTGTCATCTGTGTCGGCAGTTATTAACTGTGACGACAGGCATTAATGCATGTGTTAGTTTTCAATACTACACTGTTTTCGAGGTGATTCGGCTTTCTTTGTCGGTCGTGTGATCCGTTGATTGCATGGGAACAGCTGTTTACACATGACGTGACCCTTTTAACCCACATGTCACTAGTGTGGCACATAATGAACAAGTATGTGGGTAAGGGGGGGGGGCGGGGGGGAGGGTGGAGGAAATCTTGCCTGGTGGCCAAAATCACTCACAGAATGAAGTTACTGTGACTGCGATTTCCGAGTTAACACTGCACAAATGTAACGGGCTTGCTGAGAAATAATACCTCCGGGCTTTTTATTCTATTCTCAGTATCGGTTCAGGTATTGCACGTCATGCATATTGGGCCGTCGATTTTTCCGCTTCGCTGACCCAAGTTCCAACCCTCTGTCACTAGATGGCTCCGAATTGTGAAGATTAACAAGGCGGTGTGTCACGTGACTACGTCGGTGAGTGAGAAACAGCGTGCTGAAATCGAGTTTATAACCACAGGAAGAATGCCTCCCATTAAAATCCATAGAAGAATGAAAGCTATGTGCGGTGAGGATTGTATGGACATAACCAATCTCCGATTTTGGGTCGTTCGTGCTGGTAATGAAGGTAACGGTGGCGGTAACCTCAACATGTGTGAGAGAGCTTGGACTGTTTCCAAACGTTAAAGAACACATCAGAGGACTTCACTTCGACAGCGGGAAGCGGCCCAAGAGGAGGCGAGGTTGTGGCTCCGTCAACAAATTCAAACAATCTACAGAGACGGCGTCAACGAACAGGTCTGTCGTTGGGAGAAATGGTTCCGCCCCAATGTGACTATGATGAGAAATAAATAAGAATCCTAAAGATTAAAGATGTAGAATGTTAATCAAGTTCGTTTTATTTAAAAAGTTTCAAGGGTTTTCACTTAAAACCTTCTGAGGCATTACTTCTCAGCACGCCTTCGTAAAAAGAATTAGCACTTTTTACACTGGTGCGAACCATTTCTTCTCCTGAAATAACACAAAACACAACTGACACACCTTCAAGAACATAAAACAACAGTAACTTACAACAACTTTCAGAACTCTCAGTGCTCAGACGCCAGTAGTAGTAAACACAAAGTGATTTTACGAGTTCAACAGTGACTTACCGAAAGTGATGACGGACTACCTTTTATTACTGGAGGTAGATTTCTGAATTGAAGGTCATGTGTGGTAATTTCTCGTACATATTTTCATTTTTTTCAGTAATTAAATCTGCAGAATATTTAAGTTAAGCGACCGAAGAATAACCAATATACAGCATTTTCTAGCATTTCCACATGGTATGACAGATGACAGTTCTCATCAATTTTGTATAAATCCGAAATAATGCCAATCCCAGTAGTGTCCTTTTACATATTGGCAGCGAACACCTGGAGCACATCGCACCGTTTAAATACTGAATGGTAACTGATAGAAGTGATGTGAAGTTGGTCGAACAGATAAAATCAGTATTAGAGATGGGAAATTGAAAATGGAAATGCCATGTGGCTAGGGCCTCCCGTCGGGTAGACCGTTCACCTGGCGCAAGTCTTTTGAGTTATCGCCACTTCGGAGACTTGCGTGTCGACGGGGATGAAATGATGATGAAAAGGACAACACAACACCCAGTCCCTGAGTGGGAAAAGTCTCCGACTCAGCCGGGAAACGAACCCGGGCCGTTAGAAGTGACATTCCGTCGCGCTGACCACTCAGCTACCAGGGTGACACGGGAAATTGAAAATATGATTCGAAGTGTTTTGAGAAAGTGCAGTGCATCTGTAAAGAGACCGCATTCAAGTCTCCTTTGTCCGATTCAGGGACAGTGGCGGCTCGCTGAAGTAGAGACACGGACAAGGACCGCGTTGTTGCTGGTTCCAAGCGACAGTTGCGAAACGCGCAGACACGCACATTGCACTTGAATAGAGCGTGAATCCTGCAAACTACGTCTGTCGCTTGTTTGTGTAAAATTTGTCACTTCCTACCACCATCAGCGATAGCAACTCGCGTCGCAACAAACTGAATGAAAATTTCACTAAATAGCTCGGTACGAATGCATTTAATGCCCACACCAGCTACGATACTCACAGCAGAGCACTCAGAACACAACTGAATTCTCGTTGGCTACTGGACAATGCATGATTTACATAATACCGCCATCGTTCATGACTCCAGCTGCCTTGAAAAACATGTTAAAGGGCGTGGGCGGCCAAGAATTCGGCCTGTAAGCCATGCCCTGGTACGAGTGCCGCAGCGCTCAACCTCGCTGCTCACTTCCCCCATGGCTAAGACACAGCGCCTGTATGTGAGTAGGGAGGATAGGGGGAAGCTGCTAACGTGCCTCATTTAAAAGTCAGTGCAGACACACTGCATATGACTTGGTTTTATGTTTCACATGTCTCAACAAGAGAAATGTAAAACAAAACAAATTTTCCATATTACTTAATTATTTTTGATGTGCTGAAGACATAATACGAGGTGTGGCTAGAAAAAAACCGGACTAGTACTGGTGAAACAATAAAACGAATGCAATAAGGCTGAAAGTCGCGTGGCCGGTCATGTGACTCTCGCTCCGCCTACTGCTCGAGTTTCATCTGCCTCCTGCACTCAGTCTGCCCGTGGCGTCTGTTTTAAGTAGTTGACGTTTTGTCTGTGCGTCGGAAAATGTTGAGTGTACAGAAAGAACAGCGTGTTAACATCAAATTTTGTTTCAAACTTGGAAAATCTGCAAGTGAAACGTTTGTAATGTTACAACAAGTGTACGGCGATGATTGTTTATCGCGAACACAAGTTTTTGAGTGGTTTAAACGATTTAAAGATGGCCGCGAAGACACCAGTGATGACACTCGCACTGGCAGACCATTGTCAGCAAAAACTGATGCAAACATTGAAAAAATCGGTAAACTTGTTCGACAAGATCGCCGTTTAACAATCAGAGCAGTGTCTGAGTTAACAGGAGTTGACAAGGAAAGTGTTATTCTTCATGAAAGTTTCAACATGAACAAAGTGTGTTCAAAAATGGTTCCAAAGTGTCTCACAATTGAACAGAAGGAACACCAAAGAACGATTTGTTCTGACATCCTGGAAAACATTGAAAGTGATCCCACCTTCTTACAAAATGTTATTACTTGCGATGAATCGTGGTTTTTTACTTACGATCCCGAAACTAAACGCCAATCGATGCATTGGAAAACTCCTGGTTCTCCACGACAGAAAAAAGCACGAGTGTCAAAATCGAAATTCAAGGCAATGATGATTTTTTTTTTTTTTTTTTTTTTGACATCAAAGGGATTGTGCACTTTGATTGGGTACCAGAGGGACAAACAGTGAATCAGCATTACTACATTAGCGTCCTGGCTACCCTACGTGAGCGAGTACGGAGAAAACGGAACGATGTGTGGAGAAAAAAGTCATGGATCCTTCACCAAGACAACGCCCCAGCTCACAGTGCGTTGTCAGTGAAGACGTTTTTGGCAAAACACAACATTCCCATCTTAGATCATCCACCCTACTCACCTGATTTGGCCCCCTGTGACTATTTTCTTTTCCCTAAAGTCAAGCCCGCTTTGAAAGGAACTAGATTTGAGACTGTTGAAGCAGTAAAAGAAAAAGCGACGGAAGTAATGTATGGACTTACCGAAAATGATCTGCAGCATTGCTATGAACAGTGGAAAATTCGTATGGAGTGGTGTAGAGACCGAGGAGGAGAGTACATTGAAGTAGATAACATGAAATTGTAAATAATTGTAAATAAATGTTTTTTTTCAGCATCAGTCCGGTTTTTTTCCAGCTACACCTCGTATTCTCGTCATTTTTATCTAGTACGAACTGTCGGCATATAGGCAGTTGCAGTGTCACAGATTTTCACGCTGAAGTGCGAAAGTAATGGAGACTTACATAGTTTCATAATCGAAATAAGGTCTTTCATACAAACACGTCGATCGAAATATTGAACACTTTGGCAACTTCATTACGGAGACGTGGAAACTCTACACGAGGAAAACAATGTAGACCTCCTGGACAGCTTTGAAGTAAATGAATTTGCCATTAAAAGGAAATTCTCTTGCTGGTCCGTCGGTTACATTTGCACATTCACAGAGGTGTTTTCAACTGAAACGACAAACGTCTCGAAAGCGGCTCTAAAACAGTTATAAGAGTGTCAGTGTCCTCTAATCGCTTAGAAACCTAACCTAGTAATTCTTCCAAGGCCGCAGTGAGTACTTCAAACCTTGCGCTTTCTTTATGGCGATGAACCTAGGGGACTGGACTGTGTTTCTCAGAATGTTTCTCAGAATGTGTCCCCCGTCATACCGGAAAGTATTTGATTCTCACCTTGCAATGTCTTATTGTGGGCAGTGCGGAGTCAAGTCCACTTAAAATACAAGGTCTGCAGTCCGTCCTGGATGTTTTACTTTTCGTTCCTGCACTCCTGCTTCGTTCACAAATTCGTCAGTAACAAGTTTTAAATCGAAGAACCGCTTCAGATATTCCCCTTGACTTAACCAACGTACTTCGTAGTAATATACGAAGTCTCCATACTCTTCGTCCAGTTCCATCGAGAACTGTTGCAACTGAAATGGAATAATGTATACGACTTCAGAAATTTTACTTTTCATGCCACTAATTTCTTCACGTCCTGCCTGCCTTGCAGGTCTGCTTGGCATGACTCGATGTACTGAACGATGAATCCCATTTGTCAATCGTTGTAATTTTTTGCTCTTTCTTTGCAACCTAAATCTTTAAATCATTTCTTCCTGCTTGGTATTGTAACAAAGTTTCATAGCAAATTTGCAGTACCCGTCGCCTGTGCGACTGCATAACACACAGAGTGAGTCAGTAAAACCAGCAGCGCAAATATTGCAGAAATCTGAAGTGTTACTGATGTGCTGTTTTCACAGAATGGATTGTAAGTAGGCTGTTTAGGTTTTCTTATTGGTAACGCCAGTAGCGCTCTGTATGAAAATCACTGGCTGTGCTGTGTGCAGTCTGTGGCTAGTTTGCATTGTTGTCTGCCATTGTAGTGTTGGGCAGATGGATGTGAACAGCGCGTAGCGTTGCGCAGTTGGAGGTGAGCCGCCAGCAGTGGTGGATGTGGGGAGAGAAATGGCAGAGTTTTGAAATTTCTAAGACTGGATGTAATGAACTGCTTTATATATTATGACCTTTGATGACTATTAAGGTAAATACATTGTTTGTTCTCTATTAAAATCTTTCATTTGCTATGCCTATCAGTATTTAGTGCCTTCAGTAGTTTGAATCTTTTATATATCTGGCAGTAGTGGCGCTCGCTGTATTGCTGTAGTTCGAGTAACGAAGATTTTTGTGAGGTAAGTGATTTGTGAAAGGTATAGGTTAATGTTAGTCAGGGCCATTCTTTTGTAGGGATTTTTGAAAGTCAGATTGCGTTGCGCTAAAAATATTGTGTGTCACTTTAGTGAATGTTTGAGTACGTTCAGTTTTGCTCAGCTGTTTGAAAAGCAAATAATGTAAGAGGTTTATCAGCACAGTAGTTCTAAAATTGTTCTAAGGGGATGTTTCAGGATTAATAGTCAAGGGATCGTATTGTTAGGCAGTAAACAGATTGTAATAATACTTACAAAGTGTACTTTTTGTGCAAACATACACTTTTTTAAAGGAAACAATGCCAATTGGCACTAACCGACTAAACGTGGGTGAAATTCGAGCGACAGTGGTGGCTGTTGCAGGTTTCCAGTGCGAGTCGTTTACGAGATACCGTATTTTGAAAAGTTTCCACACCGACACTTGTTGGTGCCATTTTACCTGCGTAGTTGCTAGATACATTGTTCTTATGTTTCCTTACAGTGCGACTGTGTGTTCCTTGAATGCACTGCGATTTGCTCGTCAGTTATTGTGTGACTGCCCAATGCCGAAAAGGCCGGCATCTTCATGTGTAAAAAGAACGCAGTTTGTTGTTTGTTCTTGTACTCTATATGCAGCAAGATATCCCAAGAGACGTCAACCATCGCGGCAGTTATTTAGCCAGTCAGGAGAAAGTGATAGAGTACACCGAGGCAACTTAACAAAAGGAAACAAGTGACAACAGGAGAGAGGAAAATTAACGCTGTTGCAGTTGATCCACGCTTCAGCTCCCGCGCAATCGCATGAGGAAGTAGCGGGATTTAAGCAAGTCTCCTATGTATTCTCTGTCGACATAGGTTCCATCTCTACCACATCTCTCTCCAGCAGGAGCTGCATGGAAACGATTACGAGAATTGAGTTAACTTCTGTAGATAGGCATTACGACAGAATACTGCAGATGTATCATGTATCTTGTTTAGTGATGAACTCACATTTACCAATCATGGCCAGACAAACCGCCGAAACATGCACTATTGGTCTTTTGACAATCCCCGTTGCCTCGTAACAGACCATTTTCCACGGAAGTTAGAAGGCGTTGCTCTGCAGACTATGTGGAATCTGTGGTACGAATACGACGGCTATCCAGCCTGTATTGCACGAAGTACTGCAGCACGTCTTGTTTCCAAGTCGTTGGACTGGACGCAGAGGACACGTGGAGACTTTTTTCAGTGGATAAAGCTGAAAGACGTTGTCTAGATGAAGATGCAAACTACACCCGATGATATGCAACGACTCATTACTGCACCCCGCTTGGACATCTCCCCTGAAATATTAGCATGTGTGCAGCAGTCGTTCCGTATTTAGCCTGTTAGCGTGTATTGCCGCCACCGGTTGCCATTTTGAACATACACAGTGATGATCTATCGCCTCGTTACTGGTCATAATCCACATAACCAATGTGTGCACTTTTGTTGTTTTCCAGTGTGTGCTACCATAGGTATTGTACAAGTGTCGGCGTGGAAACTTTTCAAAATACGATATCTCGTAAACGATACGCACTACAGTCCTGCAAGAAATGCCACAGACATCCTAATTTACCTTACTTTTAGTTTCTAAATGTCAACAGACATTTTTCCATTTAAAAAAGTGTATTTCTGCAAAAAATACAGAGTTTATTGTTGCAGTCTTTTTTATTGGCCAACAATACGACCCCCTGACTACCAATCTATACTGTGAAAACCACACATAAACAGCACTTTCCATTTCCCCAATATTTGAGGGGCAGGTTCCAGGTGATTCACCTTGTATATCGAGAATCCTCGTCCCTGTCTTCTGTCATTCCCATTCATTATAAACATTTGTGACGACAGATCACTAGACTTCCTGTTTTTGTGCATACAGCCCCGATTCTGCTGAACTGAGGAGAGTTGTGCCGACCGAAAAACGACATACCGCAGTACTAACGAAATGTCGCGTGTAGCGAATACTTACGAGCAAAGCGGGGACAGGCTGAGCCGTGGTCCGCACATCCAACCAGAGTGAAGTTTGTCACGCCGGGTGTGTCACTTGTTTCTAATACTGACCCAGTGTCTAGAGTTTTCATCAAATAATTGTGATGACCGACATCGAGCAAATTCAGAAAGGTGCAGTTAGAATCGTAACAAGTTGGTACGGCCCATAAGAAAGTTTAGCACGAATGTTTGGGGATCTTAAGTGGTAATCTCTGGAAGAAAGGCAATGTAGTTATCGAGAAACCCTTTTGGGTAAATTCAGAAAACCTGTATTCGAAGCGACCATTATGCTGCCACCGTTGTACGTCTGGCATAGGAATCTTGAGAATAAGACTTATTATCGGAGCCCGAAAAATTGGCATGTAGACAGGCATCCCCCCCCTCCCCCCCCCCCCCCCTCACTCTAATGGAAAAGAATACTCCGGACGCAGGTTCGAATACTGCCTCGGGCATGGATGTGTGTGATATCCTTAGGTTAGTTACGTTTACGTAGTTCTAAGTCTAGGGGACTCATAAGCTCAGATGTTAAGTCCCACAGTGTTTAGAGCCATTTGAACCAGTTTTTTTAAAAAAGAATAAAAATAATCGCTAATACTGGCGCGATGTACGCTCCACCATGCATTTTATAGTGGTTTGAGTGTCTTTATATGCAATATGATTCGGCCAATCGCATCAACACAGGTTGCTTTTGGAATGAGCCTCCTATCGGTGGCTCACTCGCTCTCGTCTCTGCATAGCTTACTACAGGAGGTGGCAACTGGACCCAAATCAGCAGGGAGATGACATATTTTGTCTCCATTATACGACGTTCATGAATCAAAAGAAGCGACACTACTATTTTTCTAGAGGGAATATTATATCCTGTGATACATCGAATGACGATAGCAAAATTGCAGTGCTGTGGTTGAAGCACTGAACTTGCATACAGGAGGACAAGCATTTAAATCCTCATTGCCCATTCGATTTCAGGGTTTCTGTGGTTTCCCTAAAGTGCTTAAGACATACGTCGAGATGTTTAGTTTCCCGTTGTTCCCTAGCTGAGCTTGTGGTGCGTCTATAATGGCAATGTTGCCGACTGCTTGTTACAAGCTAGCTTCCCTTTCCTCCCGCGATGGTTCCCTAGAAAGTAGTCATAGCCAGTAGCCTGTCCAATGGTGATGTTATCCGAGTTTGCAATCCGTCTTTACCAACGAGATATTAGTAGTCAGTCATCAGTCATTCTGGTCCTCTTGGCGCTCACGAAACAAATGTCACTCTTCCGGTTAAGAATATGTCATCGATGGTAAGTTATTTGAAATCCATCGTACTTCCAAGGCTTTCTTGTCTAAGCTGTCTGTGGGAACAAATATGAACAATTTTAAAAACAATCTATCTACTATCCTCTTCTTCTTCTTCTTCTTCTTCTTCTTCTTCTTCTTCTTATCCTCATATATAAATTACGGTTTGTGGTTGATCTCAGGAAGAAGTGTAGAAATCTTGATACTGTTTTCACCAATAGATAGACTGATTCACGAGGATGGTTTGTGCATATAACTTACAAATATTTCTTGCAAATTGGTTGAAACATGATGAATTTAAGTCCCACCCCACCGAGAAGACGATTCCATTGACATCTTGTGGTGAATGGTAGACCTCCTTGGAAACATCCATGCATATTATATGTTAAATCCCCCCCTCTCGCCGCCAGGTTTTTTGTCTTTATGTGAAGGCTAACCTGAGGAAATACTGTAGGGATTTTGATACAGTTTTCGTTAACACATCGATTGATCCACGTGCAAGGCTTGTGGACACAGGGAATAGGCGTAAGGCTGTCGGACTGCAGTGACAGACCAAGAGTCAATTGCCAGCTACCACGAACTTCCATAGCCATTTGCGATGCCGTTTAGGAGGTATGAAGGCAAAGACCGCACAGAAAAAGCAGCTGGGTCCGGAGCCAGCCACTTGGCAGGTGCCCATTGGTGCCACTGAACTGGTACTGCAGTTGGGTGGACCAGGGGGCGCGGTACTCCCACCTCCCACCACTTCCATGAGATGTCACTCCGAACACCAACTGAATATGGAACATATAACATTCGTGTCTCCAGAGTACTTTCCTGGCGTGCACTGATTAAACCGTTTTAAGTTATACGAAAGTGCAGACATTCAGTTACCTAACGCCGTGCTATTAATTTTCATCCTAACTTTATGCAGTGGTTTGAATAAAAAGTTTTTAGTGCAACACATGCAAATCCTGATAACTGGTAATTAATAAAAGTATTTTCCTAATGGCGCATTGTAAACAGGACAGGAATTGCCTCACAATGTCTTGCAAATTAATTGCAGTGTCTGGGGGTTGAGATAGTAATTTCCGAGTTACTTAGTGGATGAGCTGTGTGTGTGGTTACCAAAAGTCAAATTATGCAAATGACCGTGTCGGTTTATGTCGAAATTTTCCACAACATACAATTTCAGAATAAGAGAGGGAGTATACTAACATAAACGATTGAAACGAAACGAAAATGATTTTAAATATGGGAAGCTATCTGTGTTATCACTCATCGAGTTCTTTTATACGTAAACCTCTACAAACGAGTACAATCAATATTTGAAATTTTATTAATCAAAAGCAATGGTTCCCAATCATTCTTAGGTCACTACCATAAGTAGAACCAGGTATTAATTAGTGGAACTTCCCCCCACCCCCACCTCCGACCACCACTATCGCCAAATTCAGCACGTAAGTATACTCTAGAATGAAAAAATTCTTTGAACAATTATTTGTAAAATAATCAACGGTAAATGGCATTTAGTTTTTGCAGGTGCTTTATTAAACTACGAATTAATGGCTCAATGAGAAAAATGGTACTACTTATATCTAGCAATCATTTTTATATTCGGATTGTTCTCAGTCGCGCACATCATGTTGCAGATTCATTCTGTTCCTTTTTTATTTTCATTGGTATCACGGTAAAAATCTACTTTTACATTTATAAATCATGAATATCACATTTTCCCTTCATATGTGTGTGCATGTGTGTGTGTGTGTGTGTGTGTGTGTGTGTTAGAATGAATGGTTAAGCAATACCTAATGTATAACGAGTGCTACCTACAACTTCTTCTCAGATAAGAAAGTTAACTGTGCACAGTGATGGTAGAGACTTATTACAAAATACTCTTGCAGCGCGGGGTAGCCCACGGTCTCGGGCGCCTTGTCACGGCCCGCGTAGCTCCTCCTGTCCGAGGTTCGAGTCCTCCCTCGGGCATGGGTGTATGTGTTGTCCTTAGCGTAAGTTAGTTTAAGTAGTGTGTAAGTCTAGGGACCGATGACCTCAGCAGTTTGGTCCCATAGAAGCCTACCACAAATTTCCAAACTTTCCAAAACATGCTTTCCCTGTACTACAACTCTTCCTAGCAGCATTTACTTCACCTGTACCCTACACTACCATGTAAAATTAAACACTTTACTAAATAGTAGCCCTTTCATAATTACTTTTGTGTTGTACTATCAGTTAGTCCATTTATCTGTTTTGACATAAGTAATGAAGCACTTTCTTGTCTGATGCCATAACTATCTACATTTTGGAGAAGAAATTTCCATGAGATATTGTAAGTAGGCTGTTTAGGTTTTTTTATTGGTAACGCCACCTCTGTATGAAAATCACTGGCTGTGCTGTGGGCAGTCTGTGTCTGCTTTGCATTGTTGTAATACTCGCCATTGTAGTGTTGGGCAGCGGCAGCTGGATGTGAACAGCACGTAGCGTTGCGCAGTTGGAGGTGAGCCGCCAGCAGTGGTGGATGTGGGGAGAGAGATGGCAGAGTTTTGTAATTTGTCATGAACTGCTATATTTATATATGATGATATCAAGGTAAATACATTGTTCGCTCTCTAAAAAAAAAAAAAAAAAAAAAAAAAAAAAGCCATTAGCCTTTCAGCGGCACAGGTAGAAAAAAAAGGGAGGCCATTATCCTGGCTATTGACGTTCTTTTGTAGAAAGCATCGCAAATATTACACGCTCATTACCTGAAAACATATGGTTACTCGTACTTTGTGCTAATTACTGAAATGCTTATGAATTGATGGGAAATATTCGTACATCTGCACACCTGATTATGACAAGTGTCTTTCTACGAGAGTTGAGAGCTACTGAGTTACGAAATGCCACATGACTATTGAATGATGTTTTTATGCTTTGGTTTGCGTAATTGCTTATTTCATTTGACATCTGGTTTCCAGCTGTGTTGCAGCATTGCTTTTATAAAATAAAATGCATTTGCTAATGTGAACACTTTCTGTCAACAGATCTATAAAATAATAATTTTGTAATCCACATTCTTTAAAAAAGGAGCACTTGGAAAGGAAAGGACAATAAGAAGGGACTAGTAACAGTAACTGGACACATAATTCTCTTTTCAAGTTCATGGTAATATTTTTTTTTTTATAATAAGTTGTTGTGGTGCACCACTTTAATTTACATAGACATTAAGATGTGAATATACACTTCCCTTATCTGCATTGTTGTTTTTACTGTAATATCTTTTCTGCTTGAGCTTTGTCATGTATAGATATAAGTTTTATATTTTTTATATTTGCTGCTGCTGTTTGCCAGGCATAGTGCTACTGAATTTTAAATTGTGTTACTCTGTTAAGCTAGTTTTACTACTGACTTATTTTTCTTGCTACTGTACATTGGCTCATATTAGTTGTAATGTTGCATTGCTTGGTAATTTATATTTACTGTAGCTTGCTTTGCAATTTTCCATTTTTTTTGCATTGCTGTTTGCGTTAATTTGTTATGTGCTGCTGCATTGCCTCGTCCCTTAGTTTAGCATCTGAGCTCAGTAGATTTAAGTTAGCTCAAGAGGGGGTAGACTATATAAGAAACTAACTATTATAAATTTATAAGAAATAGGATACTGTACAGTGGAGAACAACAATTATTGACTGAGGATGTGAACAAAATACAGAAAGCAGGTATAGATAGGACTTTTTGGGGATAATGATGAACAAAGGGAGATCTCCATGCAAAATACTGCAGTAAAACAAACCCTGTCCTTTCCCTTTTGTGTTATCCTACTATATGTTTGTGTACCCTTGTGTATTTGTTTTCTTCTTGTCTCTGTGTAGTTTCATAGAATTTTTTCCTCTTTTAATATTAAGCTACATTCACTATGATGAGGAATACTGTTATCCTCAAATATAATTTGCATTAATAATATGTTATTTACTTTGTAAAGATGTTAGACATTATTAATTCTGTTTTGTTTTAATGCTCATGTGTGAAGTTGATGTTTCAAAAGTTATTGTGATCTTTTATGTATGTACTCATGTCATAATTCCACTGATGTATATGTTAGTTTGATTCTTTTGTAAAGCCTGTTTTACTACAAATGTTATCTGTATTGTTATGTTCTTTAATGATGTATTTTGTGCCTTTGTTATTGTATTCTTATGTTATAAAATTGTAATTGTCACCAGTTCATGATATTATTAACTTGTTAGTTACATTTCACTGCACACGTTTCTGTTGGTCATAGTATATGGACAATATGTGAGAAGTAGGGACTGATAGTGTTTGCACGTGTGTTAATGATTCAGCAAGGGACTGGATAACAGCATTGCTGGTTCTAAGGACAATTTCAAAAACTTTGTGAGTGCACAAGTGGTGGTTTACGGACTTGCTATATTATCCGCAAGACTCTTCAACGGTGATTGTGCACCTGCACAGTCACAACAGATGGCTGCCGGCTATCTCTCCAAGGACTACAGTGGGTCTACACCTTTGCTGATTCACCAGTACCATTATTTCTACAAGGCCTGCAGTGGGTCTGCACCTCTGGTGGCCCACCAATACCATACTCTCTACCAGAACTACAGTGGGTCTACTCTGTCATGACCTACCTACTAATATTCTTCAAAACGTCGAATGACTCTGCTGTGGGTTTGCTCTGTTGTGGCCCATTATCTGTCAGCATGTCAAGAGTCAGCACTGTCTTTCCGTTGGAAGGACAACGCTACTTCTTCAAGACTGCATGGAAATCCACTACTTCTGTTAGCAATTTCTTTTACTGCTCAGACTTTGAGAAAAACTCTGCATTTTTACTGTGACGAACAATCTGGACTGTCTTTATGGACTGTGAGAAATTTTTAGCTTTTGACCAACATTGTATCAATAAGTGTGTGCATTTGATTTCTTTGTTATTGTAATTATGAAAAATTTTTTTTCAAATCTGTATTGGCCACTGCCCAATCCAATTTGTAACAATTTTTTGTGGGGAGCATGGGGGCTATGTAAGTAGGCTGTTTAGGTTTTTTTATTGGTAACGCCACCTCTGTATGAAAATCACTGGCTGTGCTGTGGGCAGTCTGTGTCTGCTTTGCATTGTTGTAATACTCGCCATTGTAGTGTTGGGCAGCGGCAGCTGGATGTGAACAGCGCGTAGCGTTGCGCAGTTGGAGGTGAGCCGCCAGCAGTGGTGGATGTGGGGAGAGAGATGGCGGAGTTTTGAAATTTGTCATGAACTGCTATATTTATATATGATGATATCAAGGTAAATACATTGTTTGTTCTCTATTAATATCTTTCATTTGCTAACTATCCCTATCAGTAGTTAGTGCCTTCCATAGTTTGAATCTTTTATTTAGCTGGCAGTAGTGGCGCTCGCTGTATTGCAGTAGCTTGAGCAGCGAAGATTTTTGTGAGGTAAGTGATTTGTGAAAGGTATAGGTTAATGTTAGTCAGGGCCATTCTTTTGTAGGGAATTTTGAAAGTCAGATTGCGTTGCGCTAACAAAATATTGTGTGTCAGTTTAAGCACAGTCATGTATAATTGTTGAAAGGGGACGTTTCAATATTTAGCGTCTGTTACATACAAGTCTCATTTTACCGTCGTCAAAAGATGGTACAAAGCACAAAGCATATGTGTAGTGGATGGGCTATATGCAGAGCCCCTAACCTCCACTCCATGGTGTCACAAATTAATTCTAGTAATTTAGAAAAACATAACTAAGGATAACTTACAAATGTATCTACCAAACCGTAATTTTAATCCATGATACGATGATAGAGGACCTTGTTTCGAACAAAAAATTGTTAAACAATTTTTCCATATTCGTCACCATTTCAGATCGCATATGTAACGCCAAAACAGGGAGTTTCTCTTTCCTTTGAATGCCAGTCTCAAGAAACGCATTTCCCATGTAATTAATTCTATTTCATTCATCTAATTCCTTTAATAATTACATTGTCCTTGGTTTGTCTTCGTGCAATCGCAGCAGATGGTCGAAACGTCCCCCCATCGCACGAACACAAGCTTCAGCAACCCGCCTGATCTCTTGCAGAACGTTACCAAATACCTGCTGTCGTATGGCAACGTTAACAATGAATCTCGTTTGGAATGAGGAGGAACCCATTATACGAGCATTTTCATCAGCATAGATGCGTAAGTTGCGTCTGTTCATAATGCCATCCCTTATGAACTCTGATTCGACAGTCCATAAGAAGTGGTTCCCGAAATCTAGTTGATGATTAATAATCTATAATAACCAGCAACTGCAGGCGAGACGATGTCCATGATTATGTGGCTTTCATTCTTGCACAAGGTGCAGACGGTATGGATGAAGACCTTGCCGATGATGTACTCGCCAAACAGAGGAGAGGTGAAGTCTCCACATGTTGCGTCAGGCCTCCCCGATAGCTCAATGGTCAGCTTGACGGACTACCGTCCTAAGAGGACCGGGTTCAATTCCCGGCTGGGTCGGGGTTTTTCTGCACTCAGGGACTGGGTGTTGGGTCGTCTTCATCATTATTTCATCCCCACACGGCGCACAGGTCGCCCAGTATGGCGTCGACTGTAATAAGACCTGAACCCCTGCGACCGGACCTGCCCCGGAAGGGGCCTCCGGGCCAATGACGCCAAACGCTCATTTTTTCCATGTCACCTAAGACGCCTTGGACTGATAACTTGGATGAACGTGCTTCTGCAATATCCAGAATTTCTTCTTCACTATCTGGAGCATGACCTGGTCGACCAACATGATGCATAGGTTGTAGTATTCCTGTATCCCCCCTAGATGACGTCGTTGCGGAAACCTTTCTCAGTAATCTCTTTCAAGCGCGGCTGCATTACCGTTACAGAAACCGTAAACAAAGCGCATGTCGTGATATTCCTCATTAGTAAACAATGTGGATGTTGTACTGTAGCGGCCTGTAAACGATAGTACTGTTTACGCTTGAGATGTTACATCAGAGCGAGCCCTTGTACAAAAGTCACACCGTGTTTAACTAGCTCCCTGTTGCGCTACCACTTGGGTATCTATGCTGTCCAGCACAAGAGAAATTTAATTATACGTAGAATGATTATAAGAGATGGTACTGTTATCTGGCACGTCTAGCGGATCATGTTATATTCCAGGGTCGTTGAGCATCCTGATACTTTTTGAATAAAAGTTGTGGAGTAAATAAACTCATTAATTACAACAGCGAAGAATGTACTTTACAGTCCTCCACTCTTTTGATAAGGAGACATATAGTTGCTTGAAAGGAAGGGAAACTCTAGCTATTACGAATGTATAAAGACACTGTACTCAGGTCCTACTCGAGACTGATAAACAGTTAACAAATCTGCTCAACTCAGAATAATATTAGGAATTAACATGTTTTATAGGAGAACATTCAGTTACGAGCAAAAACTTTAAAACTCTTCCTAAGGTAATATATCCTCTCTTTTCTTCAATTTGCTAAATTCCATGGAGGTAAAAAAAGAAGGGACTTGTCATTACTTCACAAACTTGAAGCCGGTGTCCGCCATCTCATATAGCCCAAAAGATTAGATTCACCGCATTTACACCTCCTTGATTCACCGCCATGATACATCCCCATGATGTCACTTTGACGTGCCCATGCCCGGTTTCCACCGATGGGAATACCTATGGACTTTTGTGGGCGTATCACAAATTTGACTGTGTGGAGGCGTAGTTGTTTCAACAAAAACACCAGCTTGGGTCGTTTACAGGTGTACTAATCGATCTCACCGTCATCCAAAATTTAAAGAAATCCCGTTTCATTCGTAAGTGGAGCCGTTCAATCAATATTGTCTTTTGTATACATGAATTATGGTTGCGCTACTTGCTTTTATTCTTTCCTGTGTTTTTCATTGCCTTCCCAAATGCAAACGCTCCGACATCCGAGCCACACTGTATCAACGGTCTCGCCCCCGCACAAAACACGACTACGTAACCGCGCTAATTGTTGGTGCAGCATCTCATGCTTAAATTCCTCTGTCTTCAAAAAAGATTCTGGCTAGAACAGCCGGAGAGAGTGGTCATGTGAGTGTCTGTGTTGTCTGCATTACTGTATAAATGTGTGTGCTTTGCTTCCTTTCTGAAGAAGCTTTCGACAAAAATTTTGGTGAACACCCTTTTCGTCGTGTCTGCCTGCTGCTCGGCTTGAGAGTAGCAGTCTAACCGCTTCACAGTATAGTTATTCCCTCGTGAAGTTCGTTATACAGTAAATAATCTACTGCGCATGAATAGGAACAATGATAGTTATAATTACAATATCAGAAGGAAAAAATGACATTCATTACGCCACATTAAGGCTGCTTGTAGCACAAACAAGATTTTTTATCACTTATCCGGTGATATTAAAAGCTTCACAGACACAAAAGTAAAATTTGAAAGTAAACTGAAAACGTTTCTCTTTGTCACTACTCCCATTTCGCGGGAGACTATCTATTATTTTAATGTATCAATGCTGATGGCTCGGAATTACTGAATAACATCTATCTGTTTTTAATTAAAAATAAAAAAAGGGAATAAATGTGCAACGAATAATATTATATTAACATCTTTTTTGTTTTGCAAATATGCCATCGTGCTGATGGCATATTTGCAAAACAAAAAGATGTTAATATAATATTATTCGTTGCACATCATTACGGTTTGGCGTGCAAATGATACATGTAACATGAAACTCACTAACTAACTATATATCTATTGGTATACCGCAAAGCATGGTATAGACTGACCGGAAAAAGCAACAAATAGGCTACTGTTAGGAAGGTAGGCCTATATGATACACAGGTTAGGCTATCATTACTAAAAAAATTTACGTACATGTTAAAGCAAAATATACATTTTACGTGGTCTAAGAGTTCGAGATCATTCCCTTAACCACATTTATGATGTTGCACAATTCTGGAATATGTAAAATCGTATCTTTTTTTACCCAGTAAACTAGTATTGTTGATCACACATTTAATGACGCATTATAGGTAAGAATTCAAAGTAGAAGTATAAAATACAGTAAAAATAAAGCACTGACAATGTGATAAAACAAGAACTCTGTTCTCCATAGCGTTAGTCCTCTACGCAGTTCTGCGTCTTTGACATTCAGTAATCGTTCACTTTGTTGACATGCACAACACCTCTTGCGTCCTTCCTCATTACCCGATGCCTAGCAAAGAACACGTAGCTCAGTTTTTTGCGAACATAAGTATTTAAACTGCTGTGCATACGAGTTTAAAGGTGATAATACACACATCAAAAAACGTTTTTCATGGCCCCGATTCCTTGAACTCCTGAAGATAGACTTTGACTGTGGATATTGTAACACAGACAGCCCCTTTGAGGGTCCCGAGATGTCATTAAACTTGCCCAGGATTTTCTCTGCCTCGTGATGACTGGGTGTTGTGTGATGTTCTTAGGTTAGTTAGGTTTAAGTAGTTCTAAGTTCTAGGGGACTAATGATCATAGATGTTAAGTCCTATAGTGCTCAGAGCCATTTGAAACTTGCCCAAAGATGTAAACAGCCGATGAGTTACAGTCATTCCACTAGGAAGAAGGTACACGGCTCGTGTTGTCTGTAGTTCAAGCATGCCTAGGCGGTCAATAACGCTGTTCAGTCGTCCCCGCATTGTTACTTTGTGCCAGGAAAGGAAGGGCTCTCAACAAGGGAAGTGTCCAGGCGTCTCGGAGAGAACCAAAGCGATGTTGTTCGGACATGGAAGAGATACAGAGAGACAGTAACTGTCGATGACATGCCACTCTCAGGCCACTGTAGGGCAGCTACTGCAGTGGATGACCGCTACCTACCGATTATGGCTCGGAGGAACCCTGACAGAAACGCCCCCGTGTTGAATAATGCTTTTCGCGCAGCCACAGGACGTCGTGTTACCACCCAAACTGTGTTCAATAGCCTTAATGATGCGCAACTTCACTTCCGACGTCCATGGCGATGTCCATCTTTGCAACTACGATGCTATGCAGCACGGTACAGATGGGCCCAACAACATGCCGAATAGACCGCTCAGCATTGGCATCACGATCTCTTCACCGATGAGTGTCGCATATGCCTTCAACCAAACAATCGTCGGAGGCGTATTTCGAGGCAACCCGATGAAGGTGAACGCATTAGCCACGCTGTCCAGAGAGCGCAGCAAGGTTGAGGTTCCTGCTGTTTTGGGGTGACATTACGTGGGGCAGATGTACGCCGCTGGTGGTCACGGAAGGCGCCGTAACGGCTGCACGATACGTGAATGCCATCCTCCGACCGATAGTGCAACCATATCGGCAGCATATTGGCGAGGCATTCGTCTTCACGGATGACAATTCGCGCCCCCATCGTGCACATCTTGTGAATGACTTCCTTCAGGATAACGACATCGCTCGACTAGCGTGGTCACCATGTTCTCCAGACATGAACCATATCGAACATGCCTGGGATAGATTGAAAAGGGCTGTTTATTGACGACGTGTCCCACCAACCACTCTGAGGGATCCATGGCGAATCGCCGTTGAGGAGTGGGACAATCAGGACCAAGAGTGCCTTGATGAACTTGTGGATACTATGCCACGACGAATACAGGCATGCATCAGTGCAAGAGGACGTGCTACTGGGTAGTAGAGGTACCGGTGCGTACAGCAATCTGGACCACTGCCTCTGAAGGTCTGTATGGCGGTACAACATGCAATGTGTGGTTTTCACGAGCAATAAAAAGGGCGGAAATGATGTTTATGTTGATCTCTACTCCAATTTCCTATACAGTTGCCGGAACCGAGGTGATGCAAAACTTTTTTGATGTGTGTACAACGAACAAGTAGCAGTACCAGTAAGCGAGCAATCATTGGTTTCGGAATTCAAGCTTCACTTGGTATCGATAGAAATACAGCAAATATTGAGTTTAGTGAATTACGAAAGTATACTTACCACACCACTATCTTCTCTCTATTGTTTTGGCCTATTTAAGATGACGGCAGGCAAATTCCATTTTTTCATTTTAGCATTGTTAACACATTCTGGGGCTGTATTATGAACGTAATACAAGTATTTTCTGCAACTTTTAATGCTATGTAGATGCCGTCTGATCTGAGAACGAAATATGAAATAAATATTTAGCGATTTCCGAATGCGTGGCTAGATAGGAACCTAAGAGGACAGTTTAAATTGCTGCGAATGAAACAAGCAACAATAAAATTCATATTTTTCCTTTTCACAAATATTTGGATCTTTATTTCTGAATATGTGGCGATTTCCGTGAGTGTGTAGTTAGGCACGAATGTAAGAGGACAAATTAAATTGCCGCGAGTGAATAGAGGAGCAATAACATTCATATTTTTTCTTGTCACAAAGTTGATAACCTATCATGCGGTTATCGGTATTACACGTGACGTCAAAATGACGTCACGATGCGAGAACTGTTGTGAAACGAACATCAGCCAATTAGTCCATAGCGCCCTCTCCCTTCTTCTTTACCTCCATGATAAATACTGTCTCCGAAAATAATGATATCTTTGTGCTCTCAGTCTGAGTTGATACTCAACTGCTTCTGAGTATCAGCGATTTAATCTGGTGCGAAACATTTTTCCCTTAATGCTGTATGAAAATATTTTCTTTTATTGTAGAAATGGATTTCCTGTATTCAGAATATCTGAGAGTTTGTTATTGGTCGTAATCACAGAGAATGAGTATTCTGTCTCTTTGGTCCTAATTTGACCAAACGATAATGCAACCTCTGATTAATTGCGATTACGTATGAGAACTATGGAAAGAGTTACATAATCAACCGTTCTTTTCTATACAATACACAAATACTGATTTACAGTGACTTCAGTTCTTTTCTTTTAACTAACTTTTTCCTCTGTCGTTAAACACGCAAGTAAGTTTTCCTTCCTCGCATTAGGTATGTTAGTAACAGAACTTATACCCACCTGACTTCTCACTAACCAAATTCATGAATACGCTTTATTTTACTTTAAATAATTTCTGTTGTTGGCTTTCCTTACAGGTTTTTTGAGCTTTTAGTGAATTTAATTCATCAGTAGTGATGACTTTAGATTTTCTGGCCAAGAGTGATATTTGTTAACGTCTTTTCCTTTAGCAAAAGCGCGTTCAGCTAGAACGTAGTATCAAAAACTTCGTTCTAATTGTAAGACGAGAAATATGTCTGTCTACTGAAATTAACAATCAACGCTAGCTCTTCATTTTGTTTTATATTTTTTCTAGCGTACGTAGTTTCTTTTATGTTCAACTTTAGATATTTCAATAAACCTGAACGTAGCTCATATGCGAGTGCAAGCAACAAAACTAATAATTCCTCCTATGAACTATAAGGATACACACAAAATAAAGGGAAATAAAAATCCCAAGTGCCACTGTCTCTTTGGTCCCTGAAAGCTATACAATTCCACAAAGCTATGCCTTTGCAGGCGTCGGCAATTTGCGACCCTCTATAGTTTCTTAAATGAAAATCGGCGACTCGTCATTAATAACCAAATAAGTACCATTTTCACATTGTTCTCCTCGTTCAGTGATTCCTCTTTACTGCATTTTACTTTAAACAACTGTCAAGGGCACGACCAGCTCAAACGATTGTTAACAAAGTCAGTATTAACAAGCCAAGTAATTTCTGTCGCAATCTGCTAGTACCTATACATCCCCCATTACGCACTCGAGTCAATACTTCGATCGAGGCACCACAAAAAACCCAATTCGCCACGAAATAAGAGCAACAACTATGGGAATGTTATCAGTCAACCAACTAACAGTACGGTTCATCAGTAGGTACAGCTGTGTACTGTACGTGACAGCGAGCACAGTATTATTAATTGGCATAAAACAAACTACATGCATATACACAGAAGCATAATTCCCAAAATAGTAGTTGCTTATTGTTGTACGCACTTCCTTTATTCGTCATTGAAGTGCAGATGCTGAGTTTCTTTGACGTGTGCTCACTGTTCCGTTTCCCTGTGTTTTAATTACATTTGGACGTTGTCGCTTGATGAGAAATACACCTTGCCTTTACAAGTTCCCATAGCCTGGTGACAAGGAGGACGTGCTACAGCACCTCATCGACCAATCCATCGCTCATTAAATATTTCTCTTACGTGCTGTCGTACGAGGCGCAGAAAATGAGATGGTGTCTCGTCATGCATTAGCCAAATACGTTGAATTACTAGAAAGGTACCGTTCAGAAATCACGCAGATACTTTGTCCATATGAAATTAATGATTATTTATTTGTCTTACCAAAATTATGTATAAATGTTGACATAATTTTACACAACAGGAGACCAAAAATTGGACACTTCAAGCGCATTTGGTGTAGCTCTCATAAGATCTTGCATGGTGCAGGTGGTTGGCGATGTGGAACACTAAAGGAAGTGGCTGTTAGTCTGCTCAACCCCGTAGTGGCAAAGAACTGAGTCCACAGAGAAACCCCAACTCCGCTGATTGGTCTTGCATCTCGTTGTGTTTGATCGTAATCTATGGAAAGACTTCCATATTGACCACTTCTCCGAATGTCCACTGGGGCGTTCTTCCTTTGGAGCCATCCATTCTCCCAAATACCGACATTTCTCCCGCCATCGCGAGATCCTTGCCGCATGATACTAAATCGAATGTGATGCTTCACTTCCACGAACCTTCGAGAATTTGCATATGACAAAACGTGGTTAATTTTGTAATTTATTATACTAATATGCGTGAACCCATCTTAACTTGTATATAAAACTGGGGAAATAGATACTAAATCCTCAGCGTTCCGTCATGGAATGAGTTGGTACAACTGTAACTTGCTTAGTGGTTCTTGGGGACTCGGGGCTTGTGCACGCTGTGATTAGAAAACGAAACTGCTAGCGCAGAGCAAACCACGTAAGAGCGTAGTGTATACATTCAGCAACTATATTTATTTGTGCATTTATCTCAGGACCGTCGTCTACTCGTAACAATCCTAGGTCCTCCTTATGCGACGTCAGAATCGTGTGAGATCCATCAGCGTCCCATAGCCATGTTGTAAATGTTCCATTATATGCAAGTCGCTTGATAACCTAATTTCATCTCCAGATTCTATACGACGATGAGTATGTCGTTCGACGTACTCGAGCCGTGTCTGTCGATTATCACCTTGTAACTTTCTTTTAAAAATATGTTTCTTTGGAATATTTAAGTGAGAGCGTATGCACATATCAAATATGTAACTGTCTTTAAATATTATTGAATGAATGCGTTACTGAGGAATGCATACAAAACTGGAGTTACCGTGTAGCGTGTTGTAACTGCAAGCGGTGACCTTACTCTGTGTTATTGTTAGCAAAAACTTTATACCAATCGATTGGGCAATGTAGCTCCCAATACCAATAAAGAAATACAGTCACTGCAAAATACATTCAGCCCCTCAGGCACTGAATCCACTGGTCCTATTCAAAACTGATACCTCTGGTCCCTGTGCACATAAAAAATAATTTGAACTGTGTTACCTCTAAAGCAGCAATGGTGGAACGCGATATATTTTGGTCTCTCATAAAAAAATATGCTAGCTTCCAACGTCTTTGAAAAACATTTGAGCTGCGCAGGGAGGCGGTACTGATTGTGGTGAATTACTAACACTGATTTTTTTAGTGAATTATATGCCACGTTAAGTTTGGCTTTTCAAAAACATCTGACAACTGAAATTACATTACTTAGGAAAATTACATCCTTTTTTACTAGTTGATTGACAAAGAATGAGATTTATACAGCAAGTATATCTACCCTCACTAAAAAGCATAACTACAAATCATCAAATTACATATACCTATGTTAACAAACCTTAGGAACATTACAAAAGGGAAATATCTATCATTTTCATCAAATCGGTTTACGTATATTCTGGGGTTACTCAACAATTAAAAATTATCACCCTTCTAATCTATACCAACGCGCTGGCAAAACGAAAGTTATAATATTTTTTTAAATCTTTGCCTTGCTTGCGAGAAGACTTCTGCTTACATGTTCTCGCAATTCCTATATTAATCTATCACTTGGTGGCTTCACAGAGCACACCACAAAAACTGCCTACTCCATCCTCTTTCAGTCACTGACAGCTACCCACAACTGCGCGCCAAGCGCTCTCTTACTCCAACGCTACAATCTCAGAACAGCAACAGTATCTTTGGCTCTGCGGTCGTGCACAATCAGCGATCCGCATTATAAGCCTGTCAGAGACATACATCGTTTATAGTATCATAGTTTCATTTTAGTTTACTTTAATATTATTATTATATTCGGATGCCACATACAAGTGTGCTCCAGTACATACCTTTGAACCTTTTGCTAAACCGTAGCAGGATATCATGTGTACAGTTTCCTGCGTGGACGAACAGGACTCCAACTGATCTTTTGCGATGTTAATATTCTGAGGAATCTACGGCCTTCTGCTGATGCAAGTATAACTTCAAAATGATGTTACCAAGTGGCTAATGTACACCACAGCATCGCAGAGGTCTAAGTATAGAAACAGACACAACCAATAACAAATGAGCAATGGTCGTCGTGGGAAATGCAGCCTGCGCCACTGAGTACTGACCGAATCCTGATGGTGGAAGATATGTTCACTCCTAGTGTTTGGCCGCCAAGAGGAGGAGAGCACCCAGAGCACCAGACGTTCCGCCAATATCTCGCGGTGTCTCAGAAAGAGTGGCCATGTGATGACGGCTGTTCGAGAGTAATAAACTACGTTCTGACATCGGCTTTCACACTAACCCTTTTCCCATCCTCATACAAGGCAAACATGAAATCACACTACACACACACACACACACACACACACAGAACTACAATCAGAGGATACACCAAAGACCCAATCCACTCAGTTATATATTTTCACTTATTTATTTATTTAACCTGATCAGGTTAGGGCCATTAGGCCTTCTTTTTAATCGGACCGAGGTTCCACCCATAAACTACCGTTTTTTTATCACAGTTTCCTAAGAAATAACAACTCTGATATGACATGTAAGACTAAAATGATTTGATGGGCTGAAGTGGCAACGTGAATAATTAATACAGACTATGAACTAATGAAGTTAATGTTGACAGTACTTGTACTACTGCAGCTGCTGCCACTCGTAATAATAATAATAATCATCATAGTTGCAGACACAGAAAAAATTTATAGGTTTACAAGATAGATATTTTCTGATATGCCAATTCTGGAAATTTAGGAGACTGTATCAACTAAGAATATTTGAAAAACTGGAAGATGTGCAAGGGTAACGAGTGAGTAATACTGGCTCATGAAGAGATGCTAAGTGTTGATTTACTGGATATTTCATCAACTGTCTTCTAAAGCTGGAAATGTTGTTCAGTTTTCTAATATAGTGCTGGAGGTTATTCCAGAGTGGGATTCCTGTTCCTGAGAAGGTCTTAAATGTCATCAGCTGTCTTCTCAAGCTGGAAATGTTATTTTGTTCTTTAATATGATTCTGGAGGTTATACCACAGTCGGGGTCCTGCCACTGAAAAGGGCTTAGAGGAAGTGGCTGAACGGTGGAGTGGTACAGAAATGCTTTTGCTCCGCAGGGAACGGGTGTTTCTGCAATGTTGTTCAGATAGAAGCGTTAAGGTCGAGAAAAGATATGGGGGGTATTGTTTGTTGATAAGACAATAGAGAAGACAGAGGGTGTGAAAACCTCTGCTGTGTATAGCTGTGCATGTGCTGGTGAAAAATGATCAAACAGTCGAACATCACAGATATAACGAACACAGGTGCTGTGAACTTTCCTGAGAAAGGCCTTACAGGGTAACATCACTGCAGTCTATTTGATTGGAAGTATAAGAGTTTGTGAAAGCTTCTTTTTCCGGTCAAGACGGGATAGTTTTTTATATTTTTGTAGGGCATGAAGAGATGCTGATGCCTTCTAGCACATTGCAGTTGCGTGCAAAGTTCAATTTATATTTTCATCTGTTATTAGTGCTAGAATCTTTTCTGTGGGAGAGAATATGATATTTGTTCCATTTAAGGCTAAATATGGTAGAGATTCCCGATATTTCTGGTTAATGTGTCTAGAATGACTTGGGTTTTTGATGTTTTGAGCTTTAACCCTATATCCTACGCCAGGTTTGGTGGCACACATGGGTCGGTGCTGAAATTCTCGATACCAGTCTTCATGTACATTGGCTTTGCACATAGATACAACTGAAGGTAATCAGCGTAAGTGTGCTATTTCCAGTACAACAAAACTGAAGACACATCATTTGTGTACAAGTAAAATAGTATAGGACCTAATACCGAACCGTGGGGGGACACCTGATACTACCTGCCTCTGTTATGACTTCATAATGCCGTACACGACGCATTACTGTCGAGAAGCTAGGCGTGACGGAAATGTTTCCATTTTTATCCGCGAGAGATTTTTGCTCTAAGTATGGAAAGTAAAATGTCGAAGCGACGACGTGAAAAGCTTCGCTAAAGTAAAGGAAGAACATGATAGTCACCTGAACGTAGGCATCCATGGCAAGCTTCAAGTCATCTGTTACCTTTAGTAAGCCTGATGTTGTTCTGCGATGTTTACAGGACCCTGACTGGTATTCGTCTAAGAGGTTGTTTGTAGTTAGGTAGTCTGTTAGCTGGTCTTGGACTATTGTCGTCTAAGGCCTTAGGACAGTGCAGGAAGAATGAAAATATGTCAAGGTAATCAGTAGGTGGTCTGGAAACGTCATATTAAGGTAATGATTTAACTAGCCCCTGTTTCTGGGCCTTAGAGAAAAAAAGGTGCCATTATGAATGAAAGAAGGAAACCTTTCCAATTAGACAGCTGAACCTATCCTTCGAGGTATTCCTGTCAACCATCCCATATGAGAATCAAACAACTAGCTACACTAATTCTAGGAAGATGTCCCTCAAGTTTGTACAACCTGTGTGACATCACCCACAAATGCCTGGACTAAACTTAGTTCAACTCATGCATCGCTGTATTACTGTTTGTAAAATATAGCATTACATGTCGTAGGGTCTCCTAAGTTAATACGACCGTCTCTATTACACCACAGTCGGTCACATTAAAAAACTAGGACTTTTATGTTATGCTCTTTCCAACGTTTAACTGTAACTGCATATTTCTATGAGTATCGTACATCTCATGTTCAGTCTGAAGTATTGTATCCATAACAATGAACGCAGTCAGCCTTTCTGGATGTATGTGCTTTATAAAGATTAATTCATAATCAGTTCAATAGAGAGAGTTTTTGCACGACTGAATTGTTCTAGAGAATGCCACAAAAAATTCCACACACAAAAGCAATTCGCTTTTGTTCTCCCAGTTGCGGTTTTTGCTCTCTTCTGTTTCTCGCCTGATACTCCTACGGCAATGACGCAAAAAACTTGCATCGCCACACATGAAAGGAAATACTGTTTCGATACTGCCGCATAAGCTGGAGTCACTCTGTCTAAACGTCGCTCTCAGGATAGTTTTAAAAGCTGTTGTTTCCACTCGGTGCGACACTTGTAACGTGATTGGCTGTAACCTTGTGTTAGAAACACGCTGATATCATTCTATTTCCACTTTATAGTAAGTTGCTCCTGGACAGCATGAACGTTGATCTTTTGCAGTGAGCTTTTAACTGCTACACCATAAGCAAAACGAGGATAATGGAATGTAGTCAAATTAAATCGGGTGATGCCGAGGGGATTAGATTAGGAAATGAGACACTTAAAGTAGTAAAGGAGTTTTGCAATTTAGGGAGTAAAATAACTGATGATGGTCGAAGTAGAGAGGATATAAAATGTAGACTGGCAATGGCAAGGAAATAGTTTCTGAAGAACAGAAATTCGTTAACATCGAGTATAGATTTAAGTGTCAGGAAGTCGTTTCTGAAAGTATTTGTATGGAATGTAGCCATGTATGGAAGTGAAACATGGACGATAACCAGTTTGGACAAGAAGAGAATAGAAGCTTTCGAAATGTGGTGCTACAGAAGAATGCTGAAGATAAAGTGGGTAGATCACGTAACTAATGAGGAGGTACTGAATAGGATTGGGGAGAAGAGAAGTTTGTGGCACAACTTGACTAGAAGAAGGGATCGGTTGGTAGGACATCTTTTGAGGCATCAAGGGATCACAAAATTAGCATTGGAGGGCAGCGTGGAGAGTAAAAATCGTAGAGGGAGACCAAGAGATCAATACACTAAGCAGATTCAGAAGGATGTAGGTTGCAGTAGGTACTGGGAGATGAAGCTTGCACAGGATAGAGTAGCATGGAGAGCTGCATCAAACCAGTCTCAGGACTGAAGACCACAACAACAACAACCATAAGGTTATTGCAATCCTTAATGCGTGATCCTTTTATTTTTCCACACAGGATGCAGCAAGATTCGTTACATGCAACTGAGCGGCAGTATTCATGGTGTAAGTAGGCTGTTTAAGTTTTTATATTGGTAACGCCTCGTAGCGCTCTGTATGAAGATCACTGGCTGTGCTGTGTGCAGTCTGTGGTTGGTTTGCATTGTTGTCTGCCGTTGTAGTGTTGGGCAGCTGGATGTGAGCAGCGCGTAGCGTTGTGCAGTTGGAGGTGAGTCGCCAGCAGTGGTGGATGTGGGGAAAGAAATGGCGGAGTTTTGAAATTTGTAAGACTGGATGTCATGAACTGCTATGTATATTATGATTTTTCAACACTATTAAGGTAAATACATCGTTTGTTCTCTATTAAAATCTTTCATTTGCTAACTATGCCTATCAGTAGTTAGTGCCTTCAGTAGTTTGAATCTTTTATTTAGCTGGCAGTAGTGGCGCTCGCTGTATTGGAGTAGTTCGAGTAACGAAGATTTTTATGAGGTAAGTGATTTGTGAAAGGTATAGGTTAATGTTAGTCAGAGCCATTCTTTTGTAGGGATTTTTCAAAGTCAGATTGCGCTGCGCTAAAAATATTGTGTCAGTTTAAACACAGTCATGTATAATTTTTCTAAGGGGACGTTTCAATGGCCCCACTCTCTGTTCAACAACGACTCCGTCTTCCACTGTCTAGTAAGCACACTTCTATCCCAGCCATTAATGTCAACTTTCGAAATACTAATGATACTTATCCATCAAGAAGCTCATCATTTTTCTTATTCCTTTTGGCGATCACTTCGCTCGTAAACGGTTGTGTGGAACAAACCCCTTCTCAGACAAAGCCGTGCACGAGTGCTGAAGTGTAATACAGTAGCGGCAGGCTTGCCAACCCAGAGTGTGCGCTAACCATTTTTACCTCACAAAATTGCATATTTCTCTGCTTAATTTTAGCTTTTTTTAACGGTTCCGTACCTCAGTCGGTAAAAAAAGAAAAAATGAAATGATTGTATGGCATCGTTAGCCGAGAGGCCCCATCCGGAGAAGTTCGGCCGCCGAGTGCAGTCGACCCCACACTGGGAGACTCGGTTGCTGGTGATGAGGATGAGATGATGATGACGACAACACAACACCCAGTCCACGAGCGGAGAAAGTCTCCAACCTGGCTGGGAATCGAACCCGGGCCCATTGCACGGGAGGTAAACACGTAACCACTCTTTTCTTTCATTTCATTTTGTTCGATATTGTTCGTTGCATTTTTTCGGGGTGGGCGACCTATGACACCCATTCACGTTCATCGATGATCCGTTAACTCAGATTTTTTTTTTTTTTTTTTTTTTTGCAGAGGGCAGTTAACCCTCTGACCGAATACGCTGAGCTACCGTGCCGGCGTCAACTAAGCAGGTGGATGTAAAAAAAGGAACCTTTAGAGAACAGCTTTGTTGGGCGTCTGTTTGTGTCTGTCAGTCTGTCTGTCCGACAGTTAAGAACATTTCCTTCAGGAACGCCTATTAGTATCACGTTGATATTTATGTCACTTACTAAGGTATACGGTTTCATGGCGGTGTGAAAGCTTTACGCTTCTGTGTCTACGCAGTCAAAAGATACAGCCGTTAATGCCACACATTTTGACATTTGGAAACTTTCTCACCAAAAGTCATAGGCTACTTCCCATTGATCTAAAATCTTGAAATTTGGCAAGATGCTAGATCTCACAGTCCAAGTAAAGGAAAAATTCCGAAAACTGTTAAATTTCAATCATATATTACAAGTTACATCGTATTCATCATCCATCAGAAGCATAACAGAAAAATATTATTACATGCCAATTTAAAAGTGTACCCTGTAATCATGTTTTAGTAAATAAATAAAAATGTTTCATTAAATCTAGATATATAAACTGAAATGTCCTGCTCTTTTCTTTTTGTATGTCCGAACTAGTCTCAGGAACTATTGTACAGATTTTGATACGATCTCTGAATTGCAGGAACCGATATCTTACCAGTATCAATACCGATAAAAAGGAAGAAAGTCATCGACATTCTTGATTCCTCAGATGGATGAAGTATCTGTATACGTTATTAAGGTGGTCTGATTCCCACACAGCATGGTCTAGAGGTAGCGTCTTTAACTAGTGATCAAATCACCCTCGGTCCCAAGTTCGAACCTCACAAGTACTTAAATTCTGAATAAAAATCATCAGCAACGGCGGCCGAAGTCATCTTCGCTTTGTAAACCACCTCCTCAAAGAGAGCAGAGGAGCGGACAGAGGTTCAGGGTACTCTCTTGCTCTTGAGGTGGGAATCAGCCCCTAACAGGCGAAAGAATCAGCAATGATCAACGACATGAGGATGCAGAAGGCAACGGAAAACAATCCATTAAAGACACTTAACGTCTATGAACAGGAAGGTAGGGCAGAGAGTGAGTTACTGTGAACAGTTTAGCGACAGGGTTGTTCTCACCAAAATCGACAGAAAACCAACATCGAACACATCAGTTCAGTCGAAGGCGCAAGCAAAAGATGAACAGTAGGGCAAGTATATAAGGATACTGAACGGGTAATTCAGCACGTAAAGGGTGCTGCAAATATAATAGTCATGGGGCATTGGACTGAGGGTGTCGGGGAAGAAGTAGAAGAAAGGGTTATGGGAGAATATAGGTTTGGTAGTAGTCCTTCTCACATTTGGCCAGTTTTTTTCTTTTTTTTTTGTATAGAGATTTGTTTTAGCTTAGCAAAGAAACTAATATCACCGCCCTTTAGCTCACTCTATGATACAACGTTTAATATAAAGTTTAAATTTTACGATATTTCTGGCAGTTAACAACTACTAGTTTACGTCTGGGTTAATCAAGCTTCAATAGCCACCTTCCCACAGGAAGAGTGTTACTAAGTGCATTTAGTAAAAGAGAAGAAACCAAGGAACATTTGAGGGAAGCCTACAATGCATAGACTGTTAACGGTGATATTTTGTAAATGGTCGCCTTCCATGTTATCTTTGGACATACAATTTTGCCTGACTTTAATAATTTTACATTCAGATGTGATGCAGCTCTTTCCTTCCCAAAATCACTGAGATAGTCTTTAGCCAGAAGTACAGCTTTTCGCCTGAGGCCTGTAACGAACATTTCACAGGCTGAAATAGCCACCGATATTTACCACACTCTTTCCGTCAGACCGAAATAGCCAATGTAAATGACGCACCCATCTAAAGAGACTCAAGCACCAAAACTCGCTATGGCTTGTACAGGAGAGTATGCTACTCTGAGTGAAGTTTCTGCTATGTCTGTCATCAGACCGGCACGCGCTCTGGCCACATTTGTACGTAGCGCTCCGAGAGCTGCGGCGAGTGGGGGCTGTAAGCAGGAGCAGGGAGAAGCTACAGCTGGACGCAACCAGAGCGAGACAGTCGGCCTGTCACAGTCTACACAGCAGCAGCACTCCGTCTTCTAGCCACGAGTGGCCTACTGGGACCATCCGACCGCCGTGTCATCCTCAGTGGAGGATGCGGATAGGAGGGGCGTGGGGTCAGCACACCGCTCTCCCGGTCATTATGATGGTATTCACGACCGAAGCCGCTACTACTCGGTCGAGTAGTTCCTCAATTGGCATCACGAGGCTGAGTGCAGCCCGAAAAATGGCAACAGCGCATGGCTGCTGGATGGTCACCCATCCAAGTGCCTGCCACGCCCAACAGCGCTTAACTTCGGTGATCTCACGGGAACCGGTGAATCCACTGCGGCAAGGCCATTGCCCACAGTGTACACACCTGTAAAAAAAAAAATTGAAAAGTGGAGAACCCGCAACATTCATTGCGTATTGGAAATTGATTTATACACAATCAGACTATTATGACGTGGAAATACGTTCACTGGAACATCATTACAGTACCAGCCACAAACACTATATTACGTATTTGTCTTCTGTCGAAGAAGAGGGAATGCTGGCTGAATCTAAAGTGGTCATTAGGGAAAAAAACAAAATTTGGAATAAATGGAGCAATAACAAAATCTTTTATTCTGGACATCTCCATTTATTTGCTTTCATGAAGACTTTTAATGCAAGGTGAGAATCATTTGGTAATAGATATGGTGGGCAAGATTGATACCATAAAATAAAAATTAATCCTGTAGAAAAATCGGCTTCAGGTTCATGACATTTTATGGACCAGACGTGACTAACTGCATTTCAGCAATTGAAACATTTCATTGTGACTCTACAAACAGATTCGAAGATTTTGCACGTTGAAGACTGATTTCGACTTATCTGTCAGACTGTCCTCGCTTTTGGCTGCTTATGTACCTTCACATTACCCACAATTTGAGCTGCTAGGCGAACTGTGTAGCAGCTGGCTTGATGACCTGTTTGTCCAATCCAGAAATTTGCATGATTCTCATCAATGTTACTCCAAGAGCAATACTTTCGACTGCACAGACAAATCGCTTAAGTTATTCCGATATTTGGTTCAACAAACGTGGGTCAACCTTTCTTTTATGAAGTTGTCAAAGTCTCTTAATATTCCTTTTAAGACATTTTAATTTGCATAAGACGATGTGCTTGGATCACGAACCATAGTTTCACATATATTACACATTCTAAAATCGAAATGTGTATAAATTTGTAAACATCACAAATTAACGTTAAGTGCTCTCTATGTAAAGATTTCGTAGTTCTGTTCCATGTATCAGCTCTGTGTAATTTACTTATTTAATTTTATTGTTTTGGTGGAAAAATAAAAAGCTGAAAATAAAAAGTAGTGACAGAAACCAGCTTATGAAAGTATGTTGCACTATTCGCGCCTTGGAAGAAATCATACTGTGCTGCAAACACGTGTTCCTAAATTTGGCACGTGCGCAGCTTTCAGCATGTAGACGTCTCACTGGTAAACCTGCTCGGAATAACGCAGTGGTGGGGATAGCCGGCGAGCTGACGAGATTTGCCTCCGCTCGCAGAACTAGAACACGTCCTGCGAGCGCTAATCTTGACCAGACCTGATATATAGTAGCATTCAGAATTGATTCTACATGAATGGAAAAGTACTTAAGCTTCAAACGCAACAACTTCTGTGTCTGTAAAACAGGTAATATTTTTTTAAAAATCTGGATATCTAGCTGGCGAACTATGAATGTTAAAATCGTCATTTCCAGAGCTCCCCATAGTCCTTCAGCTTGAGGAGAAAAAACGCAAGAACAATAAACACCAAACTAAACATAATATGGAACACGAAAAAAAATTAAAAAAACACTGGAAAGATTACGGATAAATTGGTTCAGATGGCTCTGAGCAATATGGAACTTAAAACTACTTAAACCTTACTGACCTAAGGACATCACACACATCCATGCCCGAGGCAGGATTCGAACCTGCGACCGTAGCGGTCGCGCAGTTCCAGACTGTAGAGCCTAGAACCACTCGGCCACCCCGGCCGGCCCTTACAGGTAGATTCAGATGGAGCCTGTTAACTGCTGCCAGTTATGAGTACCTCCAGAAAAATATTATTACTTAATTTATCCTCAGCATTCTGTCAGGCGCCGATCCTATTGGCTTTCCCAAGTTTCTGTAAGCCCACCGATCGATGTTTGTGCCACTTATTGCATCGTCTGGTTACGAGATGACCGAATGGATCAGGTTTCGGAACCTTACAAGGATTTTCAGGGAAATACTCTTAGTTTCGGAAGTTACAGTATGAGCGAACAGCTTCAGATGTTTAAATCTCCCAACTAAAAGCCAAAGAGTCGACGTATCCGGTCAGCAGATTGTAGTGTTACATTGATTACGTTTTGTTCATCGCTGGTTTATGAGAAAAGTAAACATGATGCTATTTATTCTTCTACGACTGCTGTTACCTCATTAGATTCTGCTTCCCCCGGAATGTGAATAGCGCCTGTAGAGTACAGTACAGTCGCGTGCGATATTCACGGTACGCCTTTGCCGTCGCGTCGCATCGCACTCATCGATGCACTGAGCCATCAGCCGCTCAAAGCTGCCCAGCCCGCCGTTGGTGTCACCGCCAGGTGAGGATCAAGCTTGCTGTGAGGAGCAGTTCTCACTGAGCAGATGTGATTCGAAACTAGGTCGTTTCGAGTCGGTTCTGTTGTTAAGTGTCACTCTGTCGTTTTCAGGTGATTATCCACACTCATCTATGCACTGGTGGGCTGGATAAGCGTTAGGCCTAAGTTGCGCTTTTCACAAAACGGAAGAATTCTAAAAAACACGTGTGCATTAGAACAGTAATACGTCACTAGAATTTGGGCGCTGATGACCGCGCAGTTGAGCGCCCAACCAAACCAAACATCATCATCAACGACACTAGAATTGAACACTGGCACATGCACCAGTATATTTACCCGTTAGAATGGTTCAAATGGCTCTGAGCACTATGCGACTTAACTTCTGAGGTCATCAGTCGCCTAGACCTTAGAACTAATTAAACCTAACTGACCTAAGGACAACACACACATCCATGCCCGAGGCAGGATTCGAACCTGCGACCGTAGCGGTCGCTTGGTTCCAGACTGTAGCTACCCGTTAGTCAAAACGTACACGTCATAAAAGGACATTTTTGCAAAAACAGAGAGTGATGCATCGGATATGCACCTATCCAATTTTTATCACGTTTCTCAGTAATCTCATAAGACATTAGTTCCCCACTTATACACTAGATACAAAAAATTTATGATACAGTCCATAGGACTAAACCATACAGTATAAAAGTAGCAAAGTGTTTAGAAATGCCTGATCTTAGTACTCACCAGTAAGGAAACGAGCCACTTGCGCTCGACCGACCGCTGTGTCGACCTACGCCAATGGCGTTATCTGATGTGGTCAGCACACCGCACTCTTGGTTGCTATCAGGTTTCTTGGCCTTGTAACCGCTGCTGATTTGTCAAATAGCTGCTCAGTTGGTCTCACGAAGCTGACTGCACCTCGCACCATTCCACTCACCAACAAAAAAACTCTGACAGTATTGGGGAGCGAACCCAGGTCCCCGCCCCCCTCTCCCCTTTAACATCATAGATTAAGGGTCGACCTGCGACAGCAATCGCACAACTTGCGTACGGGCCGCTAGACGCCGCCGCGAGCGCTAAGAGTGCATTGCGATCGCAGGCGAGCGTGTTGCGTAAGGGCTGCGAGGTGCCGCCACGAGCGCAACCGTATATAAGTGCCGACAAACTAGACCGCGCATTGGCGCTAGTGTCGCGTCCCCACAACGAACGTGATAGAAACCGCCATTTGTAGGGAAACAGTGCGTAAACAGGGTTCGTTCGTATGCTGCTTTTAAATGTAACAGTATAATTGAAGCAAAGACGAAGACGGAAACAATGTTACATTTCACAGGTCAGCCATTTCTGGTTGTTGATTACTTTCTATTACTTGTATATAGTATGTTCATGGAGAAATAATACATCATGAGCGTTTGTTTTTGTTTAGGTTTCCCCTTACAAACGATTTTCTAAATCGGAAATGGATAGTTGCTACTCGGAGAGAGAACTTCCAACCGACAGCAAATCATTTGCTGTGCTCTCTTCATTTTGAAGAGAATTGTTACATGGAAAATTATGTAAATAGACGTCAACTGAAGGACGATGCTATACCGATAGTATCTGGATTTCCAACTCCTTTGAAAAAGGTATAGTGTCCTGGAAATCGTGCAATATAGGCCTGGGTTAAAAAGTGTGGAAATACTGTCAGTGTGTATAATTTTGAACGTTCCTCTTCCAGGTTTCCAAGACAATCAAATACATATTAAGTATGAATCAGAGGTAGTTCGAATAATTGCGTTTAGATACTTAACATGTGTTGTCAGGTGGTGATTATACTTCCTAAATGGTCAAATATTTGATCAAATGTTGCAAACTCAATCACTTTTAGAGGTACTATCAGTGTTAAAAACTAATGTGCGAATGAAATTCATATCTTATTTAAAGTGATATGGGTTATTACAATTAATCATACCAAAATTCTAGTGTAAACAATACTGTGCTAAACAAAAGTAAGCATGCAAAATGTACACAGTAGTCGGCAAAAAGCAAACAGGACCTGACAGGAAAATTACGTGAATTAAATAATAATCCTACTGTCTGCTACTTTAAAAGTTTCATGTAATTATCTAATGCAAATAACTCGATGTAAACTCGCTCCACCTTGTCAGGCCAGAGCCTTACATTCTTAAATTTCGCGTCTCTATGCAGACGTATTTCGGAAATTAGGAAACTTCATTCATTTAAGTGTACTTTTAAAATAGACTTGAATACTCAGTAGTTTTTTAAACAAACATGTGTTTAATTTGTGCTTCAATTTGCTCTTGTTGCGTCTCATATACGTCAAATCACAACCCCAGTACTAGAATTCATCCCTGCAAATGGCTGCGATCAGCTACTTCAATTGGGGGACAGTTGCCTTGGTTCTCCGCTACGGCGTGGTAGGGGCTTGGTGCCGACGGAGTTCGGCCAGCTCTCATTTTGTTGGCATCTCATTTTTGCCTATTGTCTTATTTGCTTAGTTGCTTAGCTCTTATTCGTTTATGGCTTGTGTTATTGTGCTCTCTTTCAGTCAGTCTGATTGTTTTGATTTACTCCCAATTGAGAAGTGCTCATTTTGGCATTTCACTTTTGCATATTTCTCATTTTCCTAATAATATGCTCCTTAGCTTTTTACAGTTGAATTGATTAACATAGTCTCATGTACTGTTTGTTCATTTCAGCCTGTATATATTTTGATGTTCTTTAAATACTGTAATAATTGTGAGCAGCATTTCTTCCCTTAAACTTGTGTAAAGTATTCTCGATGTAGAATTTGTTCTGTGACACAGGTGTAAGGATTTGAATATAAATCATATACGAAACTGTGCTTTAAAAGGAATTTATTTTTTCAGTTTGTACTACATCAGACGACAATTTTGTGATATGGGGGAGAAATTTGAGGGGCGGACCCATGGAAATAGTCTTAAGTAATCCCCTTTAAAAAAAAAATTTGTGTGTGAAAGACGTGACACTGTAGGCACCGAAAATATATATATATATATATATATACGTCACACGCACACACACACACATATATATATATATATATATATATATATATATATATAACGTCACACATATATATATATATATATATATATATATATATATATATATATATATATATATACGTCACACCCACCCCCCACATAGGAAACTGAAAATGTAGCATTGATATTTCGGAGGGAGGTAATGAGCTTATTAGCGTATCCAATTGTAGAAAAGTCTAGTAGGTCTGGATGGAGTGGCTGTGGCTGAATAGTGAGTGAAATGAGTCATGTGTCAAGTACGCGGCCAGTGTGCCAGTCCGGCTGGAAAATATTCAAGTCTGTGGTGGTGGGGATCGTTCTGGTGATTATAACCAGTTCTTTCCTTGTCCACGGCTAAACTGCAGTTAGGTCAGAACAAATGAATCTCTGTACGACATTGTTCTGTAACTGTCATTCTGTAGAGAGCTACTGTTACAACGATGTTGAGTAACTTCTCCCTAGTGAGAACCTTTCCAGTGATTACACTCAGTGAAGCGGGTTTGACATCCAATGCCAGAAATTTTTAATAAACACTCCACCGTAAAGTCGGTGTACCTGGTGAATGCTCAAATGCTTGTTGTTATCAAAAAGTTGTGGAACAGTGGGGGGATTCCTCTCCCATGCATTTTGCCGTAATGAAATAAACTGGACGTAACACTGCAGGCGAACTGGTTCAGTTGTGGATGCTGGTGCAAACTTTAGTTTTCGATAGTGATTCGGAATCCCTACCCAGCGTGAGCGATACTTGGGCTTCATACTACGGCCTCAGCTTGCTCCTGAAGAGGCAGCCGCTGCTGCCGTGGGCATATCACATTAGCCCGTCCACCGACGCAACAGTGTCTGTAAATATCGCAGCCCTCCTCTTGTCCAGCAGTTCTCGCTATTCCCTAAGGCAGGGGTGGTCAAGATTTCGGCTCGCAGGCCGTGCCCAGGTCCGAGTACCAAAGCGCTCAGCCCCACTTCACATTTCCCCCACCGCCACGCCACACTGTCTGAGCGCAAGGAGGGGGAAGAGGCGAAAGCAGCGAATGTGCCGCTTTTAAAGGGCAGTGCAGTCACTGCAAACGACTTCGTTTTATATCTCCAATTTTTTTAATAGCACGGATCACAAAACAAGTTTTCTGTAATAATTAATATTGGCGTACTCAAAACACAATGTAATTTTTGTCTGGTACGAACTGTCAGCGTACGGGCAGACACATACAATTACACAGAGTTTCTCACTCTAGTTGCCACATTATCGTGACTTACTTAGTTTCATAATCGAGAAGAGGTGTTTCACACAATAACGTCGACCAAAATACTGTAGTAATTTTGCAACCTCATTATGGAAACTTGGAAAATCTATCTGAGTAAATCAATGTAAACGTCCTGGACAGTTTTAACGTACAAAGATTTTTTATTAAAACTGGTATTATCACGAAGGTCAATCAGTTGCTTCTGCACAAGCGCAGGGGGGCTTTCAACTGAAACGGCAAACGGCATCGAAAACAGCTCAAAAGCAGATGTGAGACTGACAGTGTCCTCAAAACCTCTCTGAAGCTATCCTTGTAATTCTTGCAAGGTCATAATGAATTTGTCAAACTTCTCACTTTCTTTAACACCTGTGAGCTTAGGGAACTGGACTGTCTTTGTCAGAATGTGTCCCTTCTACAACGAAATTTTCTTCTACAATGCATTCTCATCAAGTCAGAAAAAGTTACCTTGCAATGTCTTACTAAGAGCAGTGTGCAGTCCACTTAAAATGATAAGTCTCCAATCCATTGCGAATGGTCTAATTTTCTTTCATGCTCTCCTTTTTCCTTCATAAATTCAACAATAGCAAGTTTTAAATCGAAAATTCGTTCCAGGCATGCCCCTTGACTTAGCCAACATACTTTGCAGGAATATATGAAGCCTCCATACTCTTCGTTCATTTCCACTGAAAACTGTTGTAGTTGATAACTGAATAATGGGTGCGACTTCAGAAATTTTACTATTTGCACCATCAGTTTCTTCAAGTGCTCCATGCCTGCCAGTTTAACGCGAAGTGCTTGTTAATGTACAAAAGAGTGAAACCCGTCGGCCGATAGTTGTAACTTTTTGTTCTTTCGTTGCCGCATAAACGTTTAAATTCTTTCTGCGTGGTACTGTAATGTCGTTTCCCAGATATAAGCAACAGGCCTACACATCGCTTAAGTAAATTGAGAATTCTCATTCCTCTCTTCTGTCATTCCCATTCGTTTTGAAGTATTGTCATGACAGATCGCTAGGATGCCTTTTTTTGTGCAAACAGCCACTGGATCTGTGAACGTCCTTCATACTACGTAAAAGCAGCGAAGGGTAAACAGCGATGACTCCACGATTCTGCCGAATTCAGAGAGATTTGCAGGCCGAAAAATGGCCGACGGCAGTGCTAAATGGAACGTTGCGCTGTCCGATACTTCCGAGAAGGACCGAGCAGGGGCCTCGGCTGCGAGCAGCCCACACCTGCTCCAAGCCTGAGGTCAGGTACGCTTTGGCCGACCGTACCCTGAAGCCTTTGATACCTGCCATCGATAGTAGAGTGACTGGCCTTATCTGTGTTTACGCAATTCGATTCGCATCGCTCCCCGAACTGTTGACACAGACTTACGACAATCATTCCGCTCTCGACTTCGTTCACTTTGTGAACACCACCATCGACCGCAGGAACCATCTGTGTGTTCCATTAGCCTCCATATCACCATCAGTGCGAGTGATCGTAAACTGTGTTGCACCTACCCCGAATATGGAAGGAAAGCAAAATGCCGACTGGCCTGGAATCGTAGGTCTCAGTTACCGAATTTATTTTAGCTTGTAAGGAACCGAGAATAGTTTTAGCATAAACGGTTTTGAGATGCATTAGAGTGTTGCGCAGATCCAAAACACCTCGGAAATGCGTGTTGCTGTCTTTAGAAAGGATGACATGGAAGCCACCAGACCTGGCTGTAGTGACAAGGAGGGGCTGGTGAGCTAGGTGTTTGGTAGGGCTAGGCTGTCAAACAAACATAATTCGCCCAGTAACTGTTCATGAAAATAAGCCAGCGCTGCCCTCGTAAGTAACAAAATACAAAAGATTTCCAAAAGCGTTATAGTACAATTACCAATGCCAGCAGGTGTCCAACTAGCTTACTTTTACAATCAGCCGAATGTGGGTAGGACGCAAACCTGGCACCAGTTCATAGTACTGGATGCATCGTACAGGATCTAGTCAAACAACCCAGTCGCTGAAACTTCTAAAACATATAAATAAAACACATTAAACAAACGCACTATAACTAAATCGCAAAAGCGTGTGACTTCGAAGTTCCTCAAATTACACACTGCATTACCCGTATCCGGAAATATAATTAAAATAACTTTTCATGATACAAAGAAATATTCGAAATACCACAAATGAGAAAAAAAAAACAGAGCTTGTATCTGACGGCAATAGCTACTGTTATTGTGGTCTTCAGTCCGAAGACTGGTTTGATGTTACTCTCCATGTTACTCTATTCTGTGCAAGCCTCTTCATCTCCGAATAACTATTGCAACTTACATTCTTCTGAATCTGCTTACTGCATTCATCTCTTGCTTCTCCTCTAAGATTTTTACCTGCACTCCCCACTCCCCACACACACACACTTCCTTCTGGTACTAAATCGATGATCCCTTGATGCCTCAGAATGCATCCTATCAACCGATCGCTTCTTCTACACACGTCGTAGCAGAAATTTCATTTCTCCACAGCTCTATCCAGTACCTTCTCAGTAGTTACGTGATCTATCCATCTGGTCTTCAACATTTTCATAGCACCCAGTTTCAAAAGTTCCCACTTTCTTCTTGTCTGAACTGTTTTTGGTCCATGTTTATCTTCATACATAGCTGCACTCCATACAAATTTTCAGAAAAAACTTCCTGACACTGAAATATATACTCGATGTTAACAAATTCCTTTCATTCAGAAAAACTTTTTTTTTTATATCTTCTCTACATCAGACATCATCAGTTATTTTGCTTCCCAACTTCACTAAATTCATCTGTTACTTTAAGCGTCTCATTTGCTAACCTAATCTCCTCAGTATCACCTCATTTAATTCGACTGCGAACCATTATATTTGTTTTTCTTTTGTTGATGTTCATCTTACATCCTCCTTCCAAGACACTGTCCGTTCCGTTCTACTGCTCTTCCAAGACCTATCCCGTCCCTGACAGAATTAAAATATCATTGGCAAGCTTCAACATTTTTATTTCTTCTCCCTGAAATTTAATTCCAACTTCAAATTGTTCTTTGGTTTCCTTTAGACCTTGTTCGATGTATAGATTGAATAACATCGGGGTTAGGCGACAACCCTGTCGCACTCCCTTCTCAACTACTGCTTCCCTTTCATGCCCGATTCTTACAACTGCCGTGTGGTTTCTCTATGCGTTGTAAATAACCTTTCGCTCCCTGCATTTAGCCTTGCCACCTTCAGAATTTCAAAGAGCGTATTCTAATCAACATTGTCAAAAGTTTTCTCTGAGTCTACAAATACTATAAACGTAGGTTTACCTTCCCTTGGCGTATCTTCTAAAATAAGCCGTAAGGTTAGTATGACCTCGTCTGTTCCTACATTTCTCCGTAATCCGAACTGATCTTCCCCGAGGTCGGCTTCTACCAGTTTTTCCATTTTCTTGTAAAGAATTCGTATTAGTACTTTGCAACCATGACTTATTAAACCGATAGTTCGTTAATACTCGCACTTGTCAGCGCCTGCTTTCTTTAGAATTGGAATTATTACATTCTTTTTAAAGTCTGAAGGTACTTCGGCTCTCTCATACATCCCGCACAGGAGGTGGAACAGTTTTGTCATGCGTTGGTCTCCCTGGGCTATCAGTAGTTCTAACGGAATGTCGTCTACTCCCGGGGCCTTGTATCGGCTTAGATAATTCAGTTCTCTGTTAATTATTTACGCAGTATCATATCTCCCATCTCATCTTCATCTTCGTCCTCTTCTATTTTTATAATGTTGCCTTCAAGTCCATCTTCGTTGTATAGACCCTCTGTATACTCCTTCCATCTTTCAGCTGTTTTTGGAACTGGTTTTCCAAATGGACTCTTGATATTCATACAGCTGTTTTTATTTTCTCGAAAAGCCTCTTTAACTTTCCTGTAGGTGGTATCTCTCTTTCCGCTAGTGAAATAAGCTTCTAAATCCTTATAATAGCTATTCACTCTTCAATAACAACCCAACAACAACAAGTCCCGGTAAAAATAGCACAAGGGTGATACAGTTATGTTGAAACTTTGAAGAAACGATGCTAATGACGGGAGGCTAATCAAATTAGAATTAGACAAATGTACAACATGGACTAGGACAAATATAATATTGACGTAATAAAAACTTAGAACAATACATTCTCAATTAGCAACATCAGACCAACTGTACCGTTCAGATCTATTTTCCCCATACATACCTGTACTCGAGTTAATAAACGAGCAGTTTGGGCCTGAGACAAATAACATTTAATTCTGACCCGCTCTAACAAGAACAAATTAATAAACAGAAGTAGTTTAACATTAATCAATAAGTAATGGTTTTAAAGTCTGTCGGAGCCAATAACAAACGGCAAGCAAGAAATCATCAGCAGGTCAATGGGGTATGAAGTCCAGAAAATAGGACTGAACAGACTGGACTATACGTAGAAGTCGGTTAGGAGCCACAAGCGCACAGTGACAGGCAATGTTCTAAAACGTGTTCACCACGTTTAGCTCTGTTTGCTTGAACATAGGCAACTGGTACATTAATCTTCCTTTGGTCGCGCCCCACGACCCAACGATGCTTTCACCTCACTCGCAGCTACCCGCTTCACCTCGCGTCCGTACGCTCAGTTAGGACTCAACACTGATGTCGTCCTCTGAGCCACGCACTGCTCTGTATGAGCCCACACAGCTTGTCCGCTCGGAGTGGAGTCGACACTCTTTTCGACAGCTGGAACCTTCCTTCATGACCGCCGGACAGACTCCAACACGCGAGCCCGGTACACTTGTAAGGAGCTCGGATGTCGCCGCGCAAGACCCATTGGGCACCACTCGTGAAGCCGTTGCTAGGTAACAGTCAAAGAACATAACCACTCCAAAGCTGTTTCACAGAGGAAGACTGCACTGTAGTTCCTTCTCTAGATTGTCGTACAGATGACAAAATGGTAGATATCGAAATAGATGACAGATGGATAGAAAAGCAATTAAAATCGCTCAAAAGAGGAAAGGTCGCTGGACCTGATGGGATACCAGTTCGATTTTACACAGAGTACGCGAAGGAACTTGCCCCCCTTCTTGCAGCTGTGTACCGTAGGTCTCTAGAAGAGCGTAGCGTTCCAAAGGATTGGGAAAGGGCACAGCTCATGCGCGTTTTCAAGAAAGGACGTCGAACAGATGTGCAGAACTATAGACCTATATCTCTAACGTCGATCAGTTGTAGAATTTTGGAACACGTATTATGTTCGAGTATAATGACTTTTCTGGAGACTAGAAATCTACTCTGTTGGAATCAGCATGGGTTCCGAAAAAGACGCTATTCATCCACGAGACTCAGAGGGCCTTAGGCACTGGTTCCCAGAGAGATGCCGTGTTTCCTTACTTCCGCAAGGGCTTTGATACAGTTCCCCACAGTCGTTTAATGAACAAAGTAAGAGCATTCGGACTATCAGACCAATTGTGTGACTGGATTGAACATTTCCTAGATAATAGAACGCAGCATGTCATTCTCAATGGAGAGAAGTCTTCCGAAGCAAGAGTGATTTCAGGTGTGTCGCAGGGGAGTGACGTAGGACCGCTGCTATTCACAATATATATAAATGACCTTGTGGATAACATCGGAAGTTCACTGAGGCTTTTTGCGGATGATGCAGCAGTATATCGAGAGGTTGTAACAATGGAAAATTGTACTGAAATGCAGGAGGATCTACAACGAATTGACGCATGGTGCTGGGAATGACAACTGAATCTCAATGTAGACAAGTCTAATGTGCTGCGAATACATAGAAAGATCCTTTATCATTTAGCTACAATATAGCAGGTCAGCAACTGGAAGCAGTTAATTCCATAAATTATCTGGGAGTAGGCATTATGAGTGATTTAAAATGGAATGATCACATAAAGTTAATCGTCGGTAAAGCAGATGCCAGACTGAGATTCATTGGAAGAATCCTAAGGAAATGCAGTCCGAAAACAAAGGAAGTAGGTTACAGTACACTTGGTCGCTCACTGCTTGGATACTGCTCATCGGTGTGGGATCCGTACCAGATAGGGTTGATAGAAGAGATAGAGAAGATCCAACGGAGAGCAGAGCGCTTCGTTACAGGATCATTTAGTAACCGCGAAAGCGTTACGGAGATGATAGATAAACTCCAGTGGAAGACTCTGCAAGAGAGACGCTCAGTACCTCGGTACGGGCTTCTGTTGAAGTTTCGAGAACATACCTTCACCGAGGAGTCAAACAGCATATTGCTCCCTCCTACGTATATCTCACAAAGACACCATGAGGATAAAATCAGAGAGGTTAGAGCCCACACAGAGGCATACCGACAACCTTTCTTTCCACGACCAATACGAAGCTGGAATAGAAGGGAGAATCGATAAAGGTACTCAATGTACCCTCCGCCACACACTGTCAGGTGGCTTGTGGAGTATGGATGTAGATGTAGAATATCGATAAGAGCCGACACGGCTCAAAATGTTAATAAAATTAGTGATATGAAAAACAGCTGACCCTGCTCCGATCGAGAAACTCACTGTGAACGGACCAGTACACAGTTTTACAAAATAAAAATCACGGCCTCATTCCAAAGTCTTATTCTGTCACAATTTTTTCATTTTCCAGAGTAGAGAGATCGAATGTGCGGAAAAAGGTTTATGCATAGCAACTAAATTGAATAACAACTTATAAACAGACAGCATAATAGGCATTTATCAGAGGAGGTAATATCGCCGATGTCTTCAAAATGGAAATTTACCAGAGACGTGGAACCGTTTAACTGAGTTGCCGTCAGTGGGCCCTTAGCGAATAAACATTTGAGTTAAATTGCTTATGCATGCCATCTGGCTCAGAAATAATTAAAATAGTATCCGACTCTTGGTTTGACAAGGTTTCCGTTCTTTGTGAGACAGTTCCCGTAACTAGAAATCCCCCTCCCAAATATTTTCGACTCGGACTCCCTGTTACCCACTTTCTCTGGTATTTGATTAAAACGTCACTGATTGTACTACGTACTGTAATACGCCACTGAACCTACTTAAAAAAACTTCTAGGAACCCCAATCGGAATCGTCCTCTACCCCACCACCAGCTTGCTTCGTGGCGCTGAGAACAATCGCGACTCTATGACTCGCAGGATTTCTAACTGCCGACGCAACTTTGTAGGGTAGGGAACGACAAATCGAAAGCAGGCGTTGACGTCTCGAACAGGTAACGACAAAAGTACACTCACTGCTCATGTTGAGGATTGCATCGGCTTTCCTCTGTATTCTCATAATTAAATACATTTATACATGTTTCATGTCTGATATGTATTGTTACATAATGAATTTGAAACAGTTGAGCAGAACAGAGAGATGAAAACAATTTCATCTTAGGTAAACGGATATCTGTAACATGTTTTATTTTACTCTATTACTCTGATTTTCAGAAATGCCACATTTTTCCAACAGCAAGTAACTATTTCACTGCAAACGTCTTGGTGCTAAACAACAGATATATTTGAAGACCTCAGCTGTAAACAGTTGTAGCGAACAGTCGAAAAGAAACACAATTTTTTGAGTGTAAAACATAGTACGTCACGTGCTTTACTTATATTAGTTCATAGCCCCACGATAAAAAAAGTACTTTCTCGGGATGTAATCAATAAAGACTGGTTAGGTGCCAAAAACCTGGCTGCCAGCAGTAGTAACGTGTGCAGTGTTCGTGCCTTCCATCCTTTTAAATTCGTATTGTTCACACGTTCCACAGTAATGTTTTCCTTAACTCGCCCAACAAGTAAACAATGCTAAGTCAAAGCCAATCCACGTTAACTTAGTTTCCAAGTAAACAGTGTGAGGCAGCCTTCCAGTGAGCATTTTTAAGAATAAAAGTTTGGATTTTTACTCTAGGAATATTTGGAAACAAGGATTTACATGAATTAAGAGGTCGCAACTGATGTACAAGAAATATCTTATGTATCGGATTTACTGAAACCTGAGACATTTCTTTATAAATTATACATGTCTTTCTTATTGATATTAACGGTAGGGCCTAGCTTTAGTGCGTATGACCAACTTTCTTTCTTCACTCACCTACACACAAATTTCTTTCAAATCGAAATTATAAAACGCATATATCCTATGAAAGATATCAGCCATTTGTATATCAAATATATCAAATCAGTACTTTCTAGACACTCATAGAAATGCGGTATTCGTTTGCTAAAACAAGAACATGTATTTTTACTTCTATTATTTTTTGAGCACTAGCTCATTTCTATCTTGTCTTCCGTCTTCTGAATTGCAGAGCTGAGTTATTCTGTAAGTGTCTGCCCGTGTAATTATTTTTTGCGCTGGCCTGAAATAAGATTAAACTTGTGTGTGTGTGAGAGAGAGAGACCTATTCTACTTTCAAAATTTATAGAATACTTTTCTTTCCTCGGACTGAGGCATGCGTAAGTATTCATTCATTATTTTTCAGAATATTCAACGACTGGGAGATCGAAGATAGCAACGAACTTTTGGGAGACATAATGACCGAGCACACACCGTGTTCAGTCATAAATTTGTATTTGAACAAAATACAAAGCAACCCTGAGATACACTACCGGTTACTTAAAGTATCCTTCAGTAATTCTTCTGCAAACTGTGCTGAGAGCAACTCTGTCACTGGTCTCCAAACAATGACGTTGTCGATCTTCCGTTCCAGGCAGACATAGGCCCAACTGTACTATTTTTAATCAGCAGAGGTAGAAAGAAGGTCTAGTATTCTTATACAGCAAGCACTCTGCACTGAACATATGTACTTTCTTTTCGAAGCACGATCCTCTTCCGATAACAGAGTCACTTACCACCATGCAATGAGGTATTGTCCTCCCGTGGTGCTTATTGTCGGAATCTGTATCATAGAGATATGTCCCGTCCTGTAGTTGCTATTTATGAAATTGTTATTTTTCCCTTTTTCTGGTGTTGTGTAGTCACACATTTATTAATATGTGGTTTCAAGTATTTCTACTAACATACTAGCATAAAATTCTAATGTTACTTAAGAGTTCGAACATTGTAATTTGTAAAATATTCTACAGGAGAAGTCGAGTACTAAAAATATGTCATTATGTATTAACAAACGTGTCTGGAGGAAAGTGGGAGATTGATTGTCGTGTCACACGTCTGCTAGGGAGTGATGTGTTCGAGGTCGCCGTTTTGAGACCATCGTTTTGGTGTTACGTATACGGTTTCGGTACATACCATAAACGAGGAAGCTAATAATTGGACGCGTTACAGTGATCCATGTCGTGCACTAGCACCAGGAAAAATATTCTTGAAAATATGATGTGCAGTCAGCGGAGTCAAGTGTCTGCGGGGTGGAAGGTTTTCTGTGTGCACAACACGAACCGTTTCGATGCAAACCTTGTTATAGTACTCTCACATTGTGTGCGGTCGTCTCAAAACGCGAGCTTGAGAAGCTGGGCGTGTGGCTTTGTACTAGGCTGTGTGCTGAGTGGACTGTCACATTTTTTTAGCATATAGATTACAGTGGTTCCATTATCGGTGTATATGTGATAGCATGCGTACCTAGCATGTTCCAAAACACCGCGAGTAAGAAAGGGATTTTCCAGTGCTCATGCCTCGGGTTCTATTGGTGATAAGAAGCTAACGTCAAGCGTTTTTGGTAGTCCTTGAGCTAGGGACCATTTGGATACCTAACAGAAGGATCGCCTTAGTGTCACTACCTTACAGTACAGGTTCAAAGTATGAATATTACACACTTCCTCCTCTTTGGGCAAATGGAGCAAATCGGTTCGTTCTTTTTGCATTTGATGTGGAATACGGTGAGCTTGGTGGGACATAAGGAGGCACCATTAATCCTCGGAAAACCCCACAAAAACGGCTTTTTACTACATTTTCGCCGTTACCAGCGGACCAAAATCCAGCTGAGGATTCTGAGACGGCTATGTACCTCAAATGGCTGCAAACGTTTACAATATGTTCCTAAAATCCCCATCTCGAACAACCTTGAAAATTTTCTTCTCATCTTCATCTGTTCCGAAGAGGAAGAGGAGGAGATTATGTTTAACGTCCCGTCGACAGGCCGGCCGCAGTGGCCGAGCGGTTCTAGGCGCTACAGTCTGGAACCGCGCGACCGCTACGGTCGCAGGTTCGAATCCTGCCTCGGGCATGGATGTGTGTGATGTCCTTAGGTTAGTTAGGTTTAAGTAGTTCTAAGTTCTAGGAGACTGATGACCTTAGAAGTTAAGTCCCATAGTGCTTAGAGCCATTTGAACCCACCCGTCGTCATTAGAGACGGAGCACAAGCTCGGGTCAAGGAAGGATGGAGAAGAAAATCGGCCGTGCCCTTTGAAAGGAACCATCCCGGCATTTGCCTGAAGCGATTTAGGGAAATCAAGGAAAACCTAAATCCGGATGGCGGGTTTGAACCGTCGTCCTCCCGAATGCGAGTCCAGATGTGTTCCGAGATACAGAGTTCCAAAGTTATCCTGCTTGTACACGTGAAATACGTACGTAAAATCCGGTGTGAGGAGAAAACGTAATTTATAAAGTGACGTATTACAGAGAAATGTGCTGTACAGTGTCTCCATTGTCATGTGGAAACAACATTTTGTAGTTCTGAATGACGTGCAAAAATTGTTTGCACTTAAAATTCGGTCTGAAGTGTAAAATTAGTTTTGGGCTAACTTTTACTGAACAATTCATTTTCTTTCGTATGAGTTACATGCCCCACTGCAGCAGGAAGAAGAAGGAAGCCAGTGGAAAAATACTCCACCGGAGCACAGAAAATTAGAACATGTTCCTGTTTATTTAAATTAAAAGACTCTGACTGAAAAGTGGGATACCAGCTGTCGCATTCTGCCTTCCTAAGCACCTTTAAAAATTTTCTCGTCCGAACATATTCGCGCTTTTTTGTGCTGAGAGAGAAGAGGATAGTTGCAGTTGCACAGAGACGGAAAAATAATTAATACTGGAAGGTATCAGTCTGTGGTTTTGTTATAGCGAGAACGAAGTAGACAATGGCATTGTGAGAGAAAGGGAGGGACACAGTGTCGGTGGAACGTAGTTGACAGTGAGAGAACAGTGCTAAGACATGAATGAAGGAGACAGTGTCTGCGGAGAGGGGGCGGGGGAGGAATGAAGAATGAGAGGATGTGGAAGGAGGTGAGCCAGTGATCATGAGAAACAGAGTATATGTCAATGACGACGAGGAAGAGAGAGATAGTGACAGTGAGAAGAGACAGCAGCTCTAGGAAGAGAGGAATGAGATATTAGCAGTAAGAGAAAGAGAGATGAAGACGATGACAGTGAGATGAGACTGTAGTAGTGGGACAGAACGAAGGGGAATGTGGCCGTGACATAGAGGATATTGACAGAGAGACACAAAGACATAATAACAATGAGTTGCGACGAATAACTATGTGAGAAAGGGCAACTTGGAGTTGATGGGTATGAGCGACTTACAGTGATAGACTAGTGGGTGTGAATGAATTACAGTTATGGCAGCTTGTAAGAGTTTGAGGTGAATTGCGCGTTAAAAAATGTGTTCGCATGCCAAAATCTTTGGGAAAATTTTTGAAAGTGATGAGGCAATTAAAACGAAGCAGCTGGTACCACACATTCAGACTGTCTTTTAATTTAAATATGGCTCTGAGCACTATGCGACTTAACTGCTGAGGTCATCAGTCCCCTAGAACTTAGGACTACTTAAACCTAACTAACCTAAGGACAACACACACATCCATGTACGAGGCAGGATTCGAACCTGCGACCGTAAGGGTCACGCGGTTCCAGTCTGTAGCGCCTAGAACCGCTCGGCCACTTCGGCCGGCTAATTTAAATAAACAGAATCATTCTCGCATTTTTTGCGCTCCGATAGAAGTGTTTTGCACTGGTAACTTTGCGCGTCACAAACAAATAAGGTGAAAACTCCCTATCGGGATAGTGAAAAAAAAACATAATTATGCGAAGTTGAATGCTTTCTGTGCACAGTACAGGCTGCGACATTATCGTAAAAAATTGTCTTCTTCCCACGGACTCAAGATTCACGAAGTAATAATCCAAACATTACAGTTTTCGGATTATGAAGCAAGGTGTTTAACGTGTGGACGGTTTCTGAGGCACTTTGCGGGCTGGGATGCATGAAATGATTTCTGCCATAAGCTAATCCGAAATCCATTAAGTTTGAACTATTGCCAGAAATTATTAACAAGAGCAGTGGCGTCAGTAAACACCACGTGTCTGCTTGGTGAAGCACGTCTGGTCTACATCGACGAATGCAGCTACTTCAGTCAACGAAGAGAGTGTAAACATCACACATTCCTTCTGCTTCTATAGGTGAATAGGCGTTATTGAGACGACTGTGGCAGCACCAGTACTATTACGTGGACTAAGCTTACGTTTTATGGCCGGCAGTGTGTGACAAGAACCCACCGATTTCCTCAGCCAAGTGATTATTCATCGGGTTTTGTGCATGACAGGAAGGTCTTCTCTCGCAGGCAGATTTAAAAAGAATTTGATAATAGGACTACAAGTCCCACCGCCACACTTTCACCTGCCCATGTTAGTCAAAATTTTCTGCGTGACTCATGTAGTACTATCACCGTCAGAGGGTGGTACGGGGCTACAAGTCCCACCGCCACACCTCCAAAGTGAATTGCAGTGACGCAATCACTGCCCTGTGGGAATTTACTGCCTCCCCAACACAGTTAGACCGCAATAGACCGGTGATGCTGTATTGTAACATATCACCCCGGACTACCAAAAAAAAAAGTACTTCCATGTCATTGATATCTTTAAATTCCAGTGAGAGAGAGAAAACTTATATTTGTTTTCGACGTTATTGTATAACTGAAACCCCAGAATTTTGATTGAAGCTTACGTTCAACTCCAAAATATTTAAAACTAAAATAAATCGATTTTATTAAATAACTTCCCATAGCAAGTATTATGTTTATAGTGCTGATACAGTAGACGATAAATATAATGCTTTCCTCAAGACTTTTCTCGTGCTCTTTGAAAGTTGCTTTCCGTTAGAACGTTCAAAACAGGGTACTAGCACAAACAGGCAGCCTGGGTGGCTGACTAGAGGGATAAGAATATCCTGTAGAACAAAGTGGCAATTATATCAAAACGTTAGAAACAGTCAAAATCTAAATGCAGCAGCCCATTACAAACAGTATTGCAAGGTGCTTAATAAAGTTATTAGGAAGGCGAAAAGTATGTGGTATGCAGATAGAATAGCCAAGTCTCAGGATAAAATTAAAACCATATGGTCAGTCGTGAAGGAAGTGGCTTGTCTGCAGAGACAGGTTGAGGATATAGAATCAGTGTGTAGTGGAAATGACCGTGTTACTGATAAGTCACATATGTGTCCAGTATTTAATAATCACATTCTGAATATAGCAGGTGAACTAAATATAAACCTATTCCCAATAGGGAATCATATAGCGCTCGTAGAAAAAAGTGTTCTGAGATTGTTACCTGAAATGCTCCTCCATGATACTGACAAGAGGGGGATTGAGTTAATAATTAAATCACTAAAGACCAAGAACTCTCATGGATATGACGGGGTATCTAGCAGAATACTGATGTATTGTTCTATGTATGTTAGCCCAGTACTTAGCCATATCTGAAACTTTTCCTTTAGGAGTGGTCGGTTTCCTGACCGATTAAAGTACTCAGTAGTGAAGCCACTTTATAAAAAGGGAGACAGGGATAATGTTGACAATTATAGACCTATTTCTATGCCATCGTTGTTTGCTAAAGTTATTGAGAAGGTTGTATATACAAGGTTACTGGAGCATTTAAATTCACATAATTGGCTGTCAAAAGTACAGTTTGGTTTTAGAAATGATTTAACAACTGAAAATGCTATATTCTCTTTTCTCTGTGAGGTTTTGGACGGATTAAATAAAAGGTTGCGAACGCTAAGTGTTTTCTTTGATTCAACGTAGGCTTTTGACTGTGTTGACCACAAAATATTACTGCAGAAGTTGGACCATTATGGAGTAAGGGGAGTAGCTTACAATTGCTTCACCTCTTACTTTAAGAACAGAAAGCAGAAGGTAATTCTCTGCAATAATGATAGTGGTAGTGATGTTCAGTCCCAATGGGGCACTCTTAAGTGGGGCGTTCCCCAAGGGTCGGTGCTGCGGCCGCTGCTGTTTCTTATTTATATAAATGATATGCCTTCTAGTATTACAGGTGATTCAAAAATATTCCTGTTTGCTGATGACACCAGCTTGGTAGTGAAGGATCTTGTGTGTAATATTGAAACATTATCAAATAATGTAGTTCATGAAACAAGTTCGTGGCTTGTGGAAAATAATTTGATGCTAAATCACAGTAAGACTCAGTTTTTACAGTTTCCAACTCACAATTCAACAAGAAATGATATTTTGATCAGACAGAATGGGCATATTATAAGCGAGACGAAACAGTTCAAGTTCCTAGGCGTTCGGATAGATAGTAAGCTGTTGTGGAAAGCCCATGTTCAGGATCTTGTTCAGAAACTAAATGCTGCTTTATTTACCATTAGAACAGTATCTGAAATAAGTGACAGTTCAACACGAAAAGTAGTCTACTTCGCATATTTTCATACGCTATGTCATATGGTATTATTTTTTGGGGTAATTCTTCTGATTCGAAAAGGGTATTTTTGGCTCAAAAACGGGCTGTTCGAGCTATGTGTGGTGTAAGTTCGAGAACCTCTTGTCGACCCCTATTCAATAGTCTGGGAATTCTGACATTACCCTCACAGTATGTATTTTCTTTAATGTCGTTTGTTGTTAGCAATATTAGCTTATTCCCAAGAGTTAGCAGCTTTCACTCAGTTAATACTAGGCAGAAATCAAATCTGCATGTGGAATGCACTCTCTTGACTCTTGTACAGAAAGGAGTGCACTATTCTGCTGCAACCATTTTCAATAAGCTACCACAAGAACTCAAAAATCTTAGCAGTAGCCCAAACGCTTTTAAGTGCAAACTGAAGAGTTTCCTCATGGCTCACTCCTTCTGTTCTGTCGAGAAGCTCCTGGAAGAGCTGAAAAATTCAGCAAATTCCAGTGTTACATTGTTGATTTTCTTTATTTAAATTTACGAATTGCACCTGAATACGTTTCTTGTATTTCATTTTATTTGTTTCTACTATCGTGTTATAATTTCATGTGTTGAGTCGTTCCATGACCATGGAGAATTCTCCTTAATTTGATCCCACGGAACAATAAATAAATAAATAAAATAAATGTGTTTGCAAATGCTTCATCTTTCGACACTGACCCTCTGTTACGTCAGATGGCTACGGCCAATTAGAAAAGAGTAGTTGCGCTTTCATTGGTGAAGTATTTACTCGCGGGATAACGTTGAATCTGTAGGTACGTGAGTATTTTATTTTTGTGGAGGTCCAGAGCTTCAACATGTTTCGAGCATGGAAACATGATCCTAGTAGGCCGTATTCTTTTTATTATCTGTGAGACTGGACAGTTTCAACCTTGGTTCACTTCCAAGCACGTACCTTATGCTTCAGGCGTCATTATAATATATCGTTAGTACATGTGGACGGAAATACGTCTTACTTCTTTGGGTACGTGCCACAAAAACAAGACAATATTGTGCATGGTTTCGTCTATTCGTTGACTCAAACAGAAAGCTGCCGCGGATAATACAAGTAACCATGTACAAAACTGTATTGCTTTGGTGTCACACACGCACAGAAGTAAGATTTATACCCGTCCACATGTACTAGCGATGTATTACAATTCAAAATGAAGTTTGAGACTTAAGATACGTGCTTGAAAATGACCCAATGTTGAAACTGACAGAACGCAAAGATAATAAAAAGAATACAGTCTACTTGGACCATGCTTTCAATCTCAAAATTTGTTTACATATCAGTATTCGTCATATTGTAGAATTCCAAAGTCACTGTGGGGCCTTGCTTACTCGTTTGGTGAATATTAGTAACTGATTCAGATTGAGCGGCTGCAATATTTAGTTAATTTTAGGAACAACAAATTTTTTTTGTTTTAGTTACTCCATCATTTGAGTACAACAGATTTTGGGTACAATTCATCAGAAACGTATTGGTTTCATCCACTTTTATTACATTAGCACGGACATTTCTGGTGAGAGTAATATAATAGTAATACTTTTTATGATCTTCAGAAAGCTGAACAAAATCAGCAAGACAGGTCTTGATGTCATCGTTGTTGATTTTAATGCAAGAGTTGAAAATCTACCTATATCAGTAATAGTAAGCGTATTTGGAGAAAAGACTTAATAATACTGGACAGGAGCTACGCCAACTTGCCACCTCCAGTTTTTTTCAAATTACCAACACATTTTACAGGGAGAAAGACATTTACTAGTTTTCATAGAGTACACGAGCACTAAGGCCTCTGAATGATTCTACCGTATACTGATTAACCAGAAATTGAATCTTATACAAGATAGCATGTTTATAGAGGAAGCGATTTAGATAGCGACCACTGCCTTGTAGGCAGTAAAATAAGACTACAATCTAAATGGAACAAAAGGAAAAGTATAAGGTTTTCTTTCTTCCGACTGGTTTGATGGGGCCGCCACCAATTCCTCTCCTGTGCCAGTCTTTTCGTCTGATAGTTTCACTTGAAACCGACGTCTTCAGTGATTTGCTGGAGGTACTCCAATATCTGTCTCCTCTACAGTTTTTGCCCTCTACAGCTACCTCCAGCATCACGAAAGTCATTCCCTGATGTCTTAACACATGCCCTATCATCCTGTCCCTTTTCCATGTCAGTGATTTCCACATATTTCTTTCCTCTCCAATTCTGCGCAGAACCTACTCATTCCTTACCTTATCAGACCACAAAATTTTCAACATTTTTCTGTAGCACCACATCTCAAATGCTTCGATTCTCTTTTGTTCCGGTTTTCCCAAAATCCATGCTTCACTGCGATAGAATGCTGTGCTCCAAATGTACTTTCTAAGAAATTTCTTCCTCAAATCAACGCTTATGTTTCATACTAGTAGTCTTGTCTTGGCTAGTCTGCTTTCGATGTCCTCCTTCGTCAGCCTGTCCTTGGTTATTTTTCTACCTAGGTAGCAGAATTCCTTAACTTCATCTACTTCGTAGCCATCAATCCTGATGTTAACTTTCTCGCTGTTCCCATTTCAGCTACTTCTCATTACTTTAGTCTTTCTTCGATTTACTCTCAGTCTATATTCTGAGCTCATTATACTGCTCATTCCACTCAGCAGATCATGTAATTCTTCTTCACTTTCACTCAGGATAGCAATGCCATCAGCGAATCGTATCACTGATATCCTTTCATCCTGAATTTTAACTCCACTCCTGAACCTTTCTTTCATTTCAATCATTGCCTCTACGATGTACAGATTGAATAGTAGATGCGATAGACTACATCCCTTCGTTCACTCTTATTATTCCTTCTTGGCTCTTGTACATATTGTATATTATCCGTCTCTCCCTACGGTTTATTCCTATTTTTCTCAGAATTTTGAACATCTTGTATCATTTTATGTTCTCGAACGCTTTTTCCAGTTCGTCAAATCCTATGGGTGTGTCTTGATTTTCCTTTAGTCTTGCTTCCACTATCAGCCGCAACATCAGAATTGTCTCTCTGTTGCCTTTACCTTTCCTAAAATCAAACTCACCGTCATCTAACACATCCTCCAGTTCCTATTCCATAGTTCTGTATATTATTCATGTCATCAATTTGGATGCATGAGCTGTTAAGCTGATTGTGCGATGATTCTCCCACTTGTCTGCTCTTGCAGTCTTCGGAATTGTGTGCCTAGTATTTTTCCGAAATTCAGATTGTACGTTATCAGACTTACGCATTCTACACACCAACATGAACAGTCGTTTTGTTGCCACTTCCTGAATGATTTGAATTTCTGATGGAATGTCCCATCTGCCTTATTTGATCTTAAGTCATCCAAAACTCTCATAACTTCTTATTCTAATACTGGATCTCCTACCTCTTCTATATCGACTCCTGTTTCTTCTTCTATCACATTGGACAAATCTTCCCCCTCATAGACGCCTTCAGTGTACTCTTTCCACCTATCCGCTCGCTCCACTGCACTTAGCAATGGAATTCCCGTTGCATTCTTACTGTTGCCACGCTTACTTTTAATTTCACCGAAGGTTATTTTGGTTGTCCTATAGGCTGAGTTGGCCCTTCTGACAATCATTTTTTTTTATTTCTGCACATTTTTCTTGCAGCCGTTTCGTCTTAGCTTTCTGCACTTCCAGTTTCATTCCTCAGCGACCTGTATTTCCGTATTCCTGAATTTCCCTGAACACTTTTGTACTTCTTTCTTTCGTCGATCAAGTGAAGTACTTCTTCTGTTACCCATGGTTTCTTTCTTCCTACCATTTTCCTTCCAGATTCTGTGCTTGCCATTTTTAGAGAAATACATTCCTCTTCAACACTTCCGCCGTCTAAGCTATTCCTTATTGCTGTTTCTACAGCCTTGGAGAACTCAAGCGTATCTCTTCATTCCTTAGTACTTCCGTATCCCATTTCTTTACGTATTGCTTCTTCCTGACTAATCTCTTAAGCCTCAGGCTACTCTTCATCACTACTACATTGTGATTTGAGTCTACATCTGCTTCTTACAATCCAATATCTAATTTCGAAATCTCTGTGTGGCTATGGTGTAATCTAACTGAAATCTTCCCGTATCACCAGATCTTTTCCAAGAACACCTCCTCCTCTTGTGGTTACTGAGCAGAGTATTCACTACGACTAGCTGAAATTTGTTATAGAACTCAATCGCTTTTTTCCTCTCTCATTCCTTGTCCTAAGCCCACAACCTCCAGTAACCTTTTCTTCTGCTCCTTCCCCTACAACTGCATTCTAGTCCCCCATGACTGCCAGATTGTCATCTTCCTTTACGTACTGTATTACCCTTTCAACATCGTCATATACTTTTTCTATCTCTTCATTTTCACCTTGCGATGTTGGTATGTATACCTGAACAATTGTTGTCGTTGCTAGTTTGCTGTCGATTCGGATAAGAACAAGCCTATCACTGAACTGTTCACAGGAACTCACTCTCTGCCCTACCTTCCTATTCATAACGAATCCAACTCCCGTTATACCATTTTCTGCTGCTGTTGATATTATCCTATATTCATCTGATCTATAATCCTTGTCTTGTTTTCATTTCACTTCACTGACCCCTACTATATCTGGAGTGATCCTTAGCATTTCCCTTTTCAAGTTTTCTAGCTCCCGGAGAACCGAATGGGCGACTATTCCGGAATCTTTTGTCAATGGAGAGATCATCATGGCATTTGTTCAATTACAGGGCACATGTCCTGTGGGTACAAGTTATGTGTCTTTAATGCAGTGGGTTCCACTGCCTTCTGCATCCTCACGCCATTGATCATTGCTGATTCTTCTGCCTTTAGGGACAGTTTCTCACCCCAAGGACAAGAGAGTGCCCTGGAACCTCTGTCTGCCCCATCGCTCTCTTTGATGAGGCCGTTGGCAGAGAGAAGCCATTAAAGAAAAGCATATAGCTTATTTGAAGTATATACAGACAATAATCAGAGAGCTGTTAAACATTTAAAATTAAAAGGAGTTCCGAAAAACAAATAGTGTGCAAAGCACACCAAGAGTCGTGGGACTCATTCATAAGCGTCTTAGAACATGATATACAAGGTAGTAAGCAGTGTGCATACAAGGCCATGAAAGCACTGAACAAGGAAGAAAAAGCCACTACCTCACTGAACATTACAGCCAATGAACTTGTGGCGTTTACAGAAGCCCGAAGACGACACTGGAGACAGTATGCATAATGGAACAGTATATGCAGTTGTAAGACGTCGTGGTCTCCTGACCTTCATTGCATACATATTCCGCCCTTGCAATCATATTCCACACATCAAGACGCTTCATTCGAACCCAAACTGGATCAGATAAAGCAATGCTGTATGAATTCATGTAAACGATATGCAATTAACAAGTAAGTGCACCGTGGTTGAAATACTCAAGGCTGGCGTACACATACACATTCCAGACACGACGGTCACAGAAGCTTTTAGTTCGGGAGAGAAACCACACAACAGGATGCTGGTCCCTTCAGAGGACGATTCAACCTATGTTGGCTGGTGACCGCCCATGTAGCAGACAGCGTGGGCCTGAGTGAAAGGGGGGAACAATCCCATGTTCGGCTTAAAAGCAAATTCCGCTACATTGTGTGGGAGTGGCCAGCCTATGCATTATTTACACATAGCATGCAGTTTCAGAGATTTTCACAGGGAGACAGCAAACGCCAAATGCCAATGCTACAGGTTTCCAGATTGGTCGCCTTAAATAAAACGTCATTCTCCCATTTTAGAAGAGCAATGTGATTGGCAGACGATATTTCTGACGCCTTGAGCTGAAGGAATAATGGAAGAGACCGAAAGATATACCCCTTCACGTCTGGCGTGGAGAAGCGCCATTCCATTGTCGCTCTTGGAGCGAGGAACAAGTCTCTCCTCAGTACTTCACTGGGAGAGCACCTCTGTCGAGAGCGAACGAAGTGCTACTCTATATTGAGTCCTTGCAATTAAGCATTGTTCACTGTGTTGGCCGACACACTTATTGTGCGGTGTGAACGGACAGAGTTATAGTTAAACGCCTGTAAACGAATTTTGAGTGGCATCGCGGTGGACTGGTTATCTGACTGGTGTACCACGCCAATAGTTAGACTAGGGGCGAATAGGAATCCTTGACTTCATCAATGCATAGGGAGAGTTTGATTGGCGAAGGTCAATCCAGATAGAACTAGAGTTATCTTATTTGTCAGCAACGAGCGGCGCAGACAGCAGTCATCGCAGCTTATAGTATTGTGTGCTACAACTATTGCAAGCCCTGTATTTCCTCCACAACAGTACACTTCACTGCATTTCACACGCGACAGCCTCGACCATACCTAGCAACATTCTAAAGGATAATTATTCAAGTTGAGTAGGCGCGCCTCTCAACCATTCTGCCAAGTCAACAACCATCTTAAACTTGTATAGAAATTTCATTAGTGAATCCTATCCTTGAGAGGTAACTTCACATTCGGAAAACACACCAGGATATAACTTGTTCAATTCATAACTAAAAGTGCCATTGTGATTTTCAGAATTTTTGCAAAATAAATAATAACTTTCGTTAGTTTCATGTTTTTCTTACACTAACTAGCACTACTCCAGTACCCAAGTATCCCACTAGTTACGTAAGAAATTTTGTGAATTTTTGTGTCATTTCCTTACAGCGGACGACTCAAGTAGATATTTATTGCTGAAAGTGTTTCAGGCATTTCTCTTTAGAACGTTAGGAGCGTCTGTCTGACTTCTGTAGTAGTGTTGGGGTGGAAATTGCATCTTACAGGAGCCACAGGGTAAAGAGTACATCTCAGATTAATCCTTTGTGCAGAATAACAGAATAACAGATCAACCTCACACCTCAGACAGTTACTACGGAAGAACTACAGAAGGCTTTCAAAGGCAGAAGAACAGAAAAGCTACTGCAATAATTGGAATAAATGCAGAAGTAGTTAAATATGGAGGGTTATCTTTAGATAAAAGACTCTTATAATTAATAAATGAATCTTCGACGAATTGGAGGATCCCAGACCCTCGGTATGCAGCAGAAGTGATCTCTCTCTTCCAAAGTGGGAAACGTAATGTCTCTAAAAGATATCATGACATAAATCTTCTAAACATTGGCTATAAACTATATTCAAAGATAATCAATAACCGAATTAACAATATAACATAAGCTATTATTTCTAAACAACAGAATGGATTTAAATCAAGTTGTTCAAGCACATACAATGTGTTTGTAATGAAAAACATTATAGGAAAACCAGAGAATATAATGTAGAAACTCATATGGCCTTTTTCGACCTTCAGAAGGCTTTTGACCGTGTAAGCCGTGTTAGCTTATGGAAGATTATGTCTAAATGTGGGTATCCTCGTCACCTAATAGTGGTAGTGAGAAGTCTTTACAAAACTACATGCATTTTAATAAAAACAGGTAGATATCGGTTAGAGGAAATAATTATTAACCACAGTGTTAGACAAAGGTGTACTTAATACTTATACTGGCGTCATTCGTTGCAAATGAAAATGTAAAGTAAACAAAGGAGTTAAGATAACGAATGAGGAATACTTGAACGCACTTTTGTTTGCTGATGACATCGTTACTATTCAAAAGGACAAAGATGACCTCCAAAGATCAGTACACGAGCTGAACGAAATTTGCAAGCAGTACAACTTCAAAATTTCTGTCAATAAAACAAAAATAATGACATTCTCAGGAAAATATGCAGTGAGATCAAAAATTGCTCTGGATAATTTAGTTTTAGAACAAGTGTTTCAAAACTGTTACTTACGCTGTGCTATAAATTTTTATTTTGACTCTCATACTGAAAATAAAATAACAAATTCCAAGCAATCTTTGGTACCATTAGTAGAACATTGCGTCATAAAGTTCAAAAAGAGGCCATGATGAAATTCTATAAAGTGACGTCGGATCCTGTGTTATTTTATGGAAGCGAAAGCTGGTTACCACGAAAATTAATAAAATAAAATAAAATTCGAACAGCAGAGATGTGGTTCCTAAGAAAGACGAACAGCTGCACACGAAGAGACATCATCAGGAACGATTATTTTAGAACACAATTAAATATTTTCAACATCTATGAAAAGACTGGAAGACCTCGAAAAAAAAATGGGAATGATTCTATTTGTGAGTTCGGAATAGGCAACAGCCTAATCCACGAAAGGGAGAAGATGCTGATGATGTTGATGATGAGTAATATTTGGGACGTTCCTGTTTCGTTGTAAAACACGTCACCGCGTGCACCCCGAGAAGCACGGAGCACATGTTGTCGGTAATCGTTTCCGCTCCATTTACTCTTCAATAACTTCAAGACAGCATGTTGAACTGTATTGTGAATGCTTGTCTTCCAAGCCCTGTAGATCTGTGACCTTGGTTCGGTACACCTAATCCTTTACAAAACCCTATGAGGGAGAAGTCTGATGGTGTAAGGCCATCCACCTGTTCGGAAACTTTCCATCCACAAGATGACTGACATGTAGGGGCCAGTGAAGTGGTGCCCCATACTGCAGGAATGTGACGTCAGTAGCAGGTGGCCCACTAGGGAACCTGGGGCACCACAAACGCTTGCAACATGTGCGGGTAAACAGCACTGTTGCTGGCAGAATCGCTGACGCAATTGTGCTTACGTCAGCACCTCACCCTGACCTGGGGTTGCAACTTCCCATTTCACGAGTAACATCAGGACACACTGATTCCCATAAATGAACATTGTGATGGTTCAGTTTATCGGATACATGAAGAGTTGGCTCCTTGCAGAAACAAATATTTTCTAAAAAGTGTTTCCGTTAATCTTGGTTAGCATATCCACTAAACACAGTTCGCACTGACAGAAGCAGCTACACGTTGTTGGCTTAAAGACGTAACCTGTTACGCGAGATTTTGTACACTGTTGATCGTGTCCTTTTTAATGAAATTTGCCAATTTAAATGGAATTTCATTAAAGAATAATAGTAAATAATCAGTCACCTTTTTTAATTTTTTTTTTTTTTAGTTAATTTGCCTTTCTTTCTTTCTGTATGTACGAACGAACTTTGTTGTAGAACCTCTCATTTACGTGTGGTAATAGAAAATTAATTTACACGGAACTAAGTACATTTAAAATTACGTGAACTCATATTAACTGATTAAGAATATTTAGTTGAGAATTAGATCCTTTACATAATTCGGCCTTGGCACACATTTTCTAAATGCAGTGGTTTTTTTTTTTTTTAATATTTATTGAATTCTTTCCCGGCGTTAGCTATGGAACACAAGACTGTCTCTATTAGCAGAAAACGGTTAAATATTGCCAAGCCGACGTTTAATTATCACTGATAAAACACACATCCCTATACATTTAAGTTATTTGAAAGAACCAAAATTGTTAAATTTCAACATTAACTATCCGCCTATGAATGCACAAACGTGAACTAATTTAAAATCCGTAAGTCTGAGGATCGCTGTAAAAGAAGAACATTTTCTTAATTCACTGCTAATTTTTATCTGTTCCCGATTTACGGATTTGCTTAATTTTTCTTAGCGGAACAATTTTTTAAATGTGCCGCCGCTGCAAATCGTTCGGTCGCGGCACAGCCCAGCAACACCGCTAAAAATGCTGAAAATTCTTTAAAGAAATATTATAGACGACATGGGCAAGCTAATTTACATTAATAATACACACTTTTGATAAATTATAATATATTTAAACCACAACAAATATTCAACTCACATTAGTTTGTAATTTCTCCTCTAATGGCGGCTAAATCTAGCTACAGACAAAAGACGTCTACCCATTCATAAAATGCTTCGTCACAGCTTGCTCTCGCTTTCAGCTCTACAGGGAGACGACCAAAGAATACTCAGTACGTGGTGCTTTTATACTACTGCTGACTATTAACATCTCTTTGTAATCATATAACATTATTTTCGTCTGTGGCTGAATTTTACATTTTTGTTATCGCAGATATTGACACATTTCGCAATTATATTATGAATATAGAAATATTACCATCCTAAATACAGAAAGAATATTACTACAGAAAATATTACAATAATAATGAATGTCCTTTACGCAAAATTCAATAATATTTTTTGTTAAATAATTACAGTATTTACAAATTGCTTTATAGCGGCGTATATGGTACAATTAAATTTTAGTTTATTAATAGTGTGAGTTTTCCAGGGAACGTTACATTGCCCCCTGGCAGCATTTGGCAAAGAGTTTCTATACTTTGACACAATGGTGCCAGTAACGTTCTTTACAATTCTGTATTTTTTTATGGAATGGCTTTTTTAATTAGTCCCAGTGTTATATATGTTCATGGCTCCCCCATTTGGGCAAAGGCAGACAGGAAACCTGGGCAAAACTGTGCCGGAGCCCAGCCATCCCAGTTGGTTCATGATTAATCTTGTCTCTTTAACAGTCATTCTTTTGAATTGATATAGCAGTTTGTCATCAATGGTTACATAATATCACAGTCACATACAGTTCAACGAAAGTTTTTGTGTGTGATTAACAACTCGTTATTATCAATTTTTGCGATGTACTGCAAGGTCACTTGTCCTAGGATACATCACTTAGTTTTTCGAAATCACTTAGCACAACGTCACTTTTTATAATGTTCCCACTACCTACGTGTTACAAATCCATCTCCTACAATTGTTAGTGTTCATTTTCTCTTATCAGTTTACGTATATACATAATAAATGTTCAATGTTTATCAAAAATGGAGTCATTGACATGTTATGCAGTTTGTGTAAATATTTTGGAATATGTCAATAATGCTGTGGTTGGTGAGCGGTGCGGAGTGATTGTTGAGCGGCGCTCGGCGCGGCGCGTTGGCTCCGTATAGGTCACCGCCCCCGGTGTTGACAGCTACGGCGCGGAGTGGCGTGTGGCTGTCTGGTCTGCTACGGGCTGCTGCGGCCGCTGCATGGCTGAAGTAGCCGGATGCGCGTTGTATATCAGCTCGCCCGTGTGACATCTTCTTGTAGTGCTCCAGCAAACATGCAACAAGTTCACAAACAGTGTACTATCCTTATGGGCATTTTTCCTGCTGTGGGAAAAAACGCACACAGTTATTGGCAGTTATTATTCAGTAAGCCTTCACTAGTCTGGTTTGCACAATGTTTCGTTGTCATAGTAACACGTTTTATGGGCACACAATATTTTTTCACCATGTCATGACTTGTCATTAGTCACACGCAAGTTTTCACCTTAGGACAAAATGTATCTCTGTAGTCAATGCGCTTTCCTAGCGTCCCTTGACACAAAAAGAGTTATAGTTTGACACTAATTTGGTCCACCGTCCGTTATCGGCTCACTGTTCGTGTCGTGCTAGTTCTTTGTTCACTTGCACACACGGCGATGATACAGTTTCTTATTGTTTGTTCAAAACAACTTCGTGACGTATTGCTGCAGGTTTAACAGTCACTGTCTGTCTCTGCCACACAATACTGCACTTTTGTTTAAGTTTTTTTTTATTTACATTGTCCGTTGTGCGATTTTTATAACAGCACATTCGTAACTTCTTTGTTCACTCTTTACCAAGGTGTGTGATATTTTCGTACATTGTAACAAATATTAAAACTTCGTATTAGTTTGCCCAAAAATCATCTATATTTATGTTCGAGTAGATTTTATTTGTGCATTCCAGCCGGATTTAGGCATATTGTTCAATAACTCCTTTGAAATTATGTCTCACTTTACTTGCAAGGTCCTACGTAACTACAGTGTAGTCTCTGTAGGCTAAAATTGACTTGGACTGTATCAGGCTAGCTCTTTTTTACTGATTGAATCTGCAGATGCTTCAATTGAAGCTTCTTTGTGCGTAACTTTGCGTTACTTAAATTTGCAATAAGTTTGCCTCCCATGGTGCCCTCGGGTCACTACTGGGTGCATCATTCTCTTTGATAACACTGGTTTGAGAATAATGTTCTCAGGGTCTCATATTATTGATATTATTCTGGGTTCGAATCTGTCAATCTGACAGCTACACATACATACATATATACATATATAATAGAAAAGATTGTACCAAGAAATATTTCAAGTTTGACACACATATAGAATATTATGCAGTACACAAACTAATCACTACTAAAATGTTCCTCCTGACTGATCTCAGTCACAATTTAACACTATAAATAATTGCACTAATCAGGTTATCTGTGCAGACATTTAGAGCATGTTTAAGCTAACACTAATTAAAAGAAGACATAACACAAATATTCATAAATAAAACAGAAAATCAATCATATTCTTATAACTAAATACTTCTACACTAGTACATTATCTCTACAGATCACACATCATTAATGTTCATTCCTTTTCAAAATAATGGTGTACCTTTTTTTACACATAACACATAGGACTATTAGTCATTTACTGTAGGAATATTTTTACATCCTTACGCGGATACAGTCCCCGTACTCTCCCTGAATGGGGATCTGCTAAGAGATAGCTACTATTTCCTTCTTGGACTAAGGAATGGAGTATGAGGCTCGACAGTAGGTTTTGTGAGGCTTCACCTCGATATTGTACTGATATCCCTTAACAATTCCTGGTCGTTCTGAAAATACATCTGCATAATTAGATAATAACTGTACCAAATCCTGCTGTTGCATTGAATTCAAATTTTCGGACTGTGATACTTTGTTCACAAGTGCGTCCACATTTGCTTTTAATTGATCACTTTGGACGTCTGGATAATAGAGATTTTGTCCTAAACAATGATTGTCTAAATGTAGTATCCACTGATTCCTACATTTTATGTTAATAGCATTACAATTAGGCACAGGTACCTCTTCAGATCTGAGCATGGACAATTCTATCCTCCTACCCGCGTTCATCAAACTTAATTTTCCCCGAGAAAGGTCGATTATCGCGTCCCTTTCTCTCAAAAAATCTACCCCCAAAATGCAGGCTACCTTTAAACCCTTTACTACCAGGAATGAGCACGCTATGGCTTCTCCCCCTATATACATCTCTACCCGCACTTGGAGTTTAATTATTTGTCGCTGTGCACTGATGGCTCCAGAGACTTTACAATTGTTCACAGGAAAAGTCAGCATACGCTTTTCTTTCCCCAGTACTCTGAATAAGTCCATACTCATGACACTAACAGTAACACCTGTATCTACGATTGCTTGCGCATCAATATTGTTAATTTTGATCTCTATTATCGCTTGTACTTTGTCTTTGTGCTCCTTTATGCACGTGGATGGTTCAGTTATTTGTTCATGTCCCATCTGTACCCCGTCATTATACCTAAGGATACAGATTCCCGATGTTTTGCTCTGTGTCGGGCTGCTCTCACTCCAAACCTCAGCCGACGATGGAGAGCGTATCTCGGCTGAATCTAGTTTGTTGGAGTATTGCTGGTGGATGGGTGTGGCTGCTCTGTGTCACTGACCTCCACTATGTGTAAGTTGTGTTGCGTCGGCCGCCACGGTTGCGCAATTGGCGCATTTTGTGGTGGCGGTCGTTTATTGTCATATCTTTCACTGTTTTGCCGGTCCGGACTGGGCCTCTGGTTCTGTGGCCAAGTTCGGTTTACATCGTTATAGGTATTACTGTTCCACGGCCCCCTGGCATTTTTCCATCTACTATTGCTTGGTGGGCCTGTTTCATATCGGTCATCAGACTCCTTTTCCGGTCATTATTCACCGGCGGACTATTGCCGTTCCGGTCTCTACCTCTACTCCCGTTTTGTACATAATCTTGTCTCCTATTGTTACCTCCGCCGTTTCCATTATTTGGTGGAGGCGTGTTTTCGACCATTTCTGTAACCGTTTCCGTTACTTCTAGCCTGTTCAGAGGCTGCCTTAACATCCTCCTGATTCAGGTCAATTGAGTCCAGAACAGACAAGAAATGTTCTATGTCGTTCTCCGGTACGTGTATAAGTTTTTCCTTTACGTGTATCGGCAAGTGTGATTTCAAAAGTCTGATCAAATCCCGGGATGAAATCTGCTCGTCCCAGTAACGGGTCTTATTAATGTACTTCTCAAAATATTTTCGCAAATTGCCTAATCGTGGAGAATACGGCTCTGGATTATATACCTCTTTCCGTAATCTCTCCTGAATACATGTTGACCAATATTTGGCCAAGAATGCCTTTTCAAATTGCTCATATGTGTCGCAACTGTCAGCTGCTTCGGTTGCCCATAATGCAGCATCTCCTTGTATGTAAGACATAACGAACTGTATTTTCTGTGTATGACTCCAAACGCTAGGCAAAATGTTTCTAAATCCCTTGATAAACACTACAGGGTGAACAGATTTCTTCTCCGTTGTAAAGATCTGAAACTGTCGGTTTCTAATCAGGCTTTCTTCAATCACTATTTTGGAGTGACATTTATTTGTTTCGCTAACATTGGTTGCCTGTTCTGTCTCGCAGTCGCAATTTTTTACTGCTGTATTTATATGCCTATCATTGTTGGACCTCTGCGTCGCCGTGCAGCAAGCTGGTTTCCAGCTCTGCAAGACGACGGTTGACATTCCGCTGCCACAGCGGAATGTCAGTATGTACCGCCTTTTTTAGGTCCGACACACGCCTGTGCGTCGCCGTGCAGCAAGCTGGTTTCCAGCTCTGCAAGACGACGGTTGACATTCCGCTGCCACAGCGGAATGTCAGTGTGTACCGCCCTTTTTAGGTCGTGCAATTCCGCATTGGAGCCTACGTCTTTGGCTTCAATCGCGGCGTGCACCTTCTCATCTATTTTTTTTTATAAATTCGTTTTCAATTTTGTGCACTTGTTCGGACATTTTGTGCTCAATTACTTGACTTGTGTCAATTTCTAATTGTTCCATCCTGTTAGCCAGTACACTAATTTCACCCACGATACTGGCGTTAACCACCTCGATATTATCTACTATGTCGCTCAGTTCTTGCACCGCTTTGGGTATGATTTCGTAGTTTTGTCTCAAACTAACAATCTCACTTTGCATAGTTTCCAAAGATTGCATTAACTGCAAGTCTCTCTCATTCAAGCGTTGATCACGCTCTGCTTGTTTAGCATCACGTTCTCTATCGCGTTCTGCTTGTTTAGCATCACGTTCTTTATCGCGTTCTGCTTGTTTACGTACAAATTCAGCTTGGAAATTGAGCATGCGCTCGAACATAACTCTTAATGATTGCACTTCTGACACCTCACCACTCTCTGGTCCGTGTCTAGTGCTTGTGGGTGGCACAGTATTTCTACTATCAACTGAATCACTGGCTGGCAGTGGCAACATTTCTTGCCCTTCTGCCCCCAGATTCTCACATGGTACTTCCTGAATTACGCTACTAACATTACTTTGTGCCCCACTTTCTAACTCGGTATCACTACTTGCTAACTGTTGTTCATTATCCATGTTGATATCTTTCTGACTACGCAATCTAACCATAGTCAACAAAAGAAACAAAATCTGAACTAAATATCCTAACACTCAGGTTTCACTGACATAATCACACAAGAAATGGTCATTTGTTGAAACACACTTATTATATACTACAATGACTAACTACTCAAATGTCCTGTTATTTTAAAAAAAACACTAACAACAAGCACACCGCTAATGATCCGAGAACACTGCACTGAGGCTACTGTACTACCCACAGGACAACTACACTGTAGCTTTACCTTTTGGTGATCTATCTTGGGTGCAGCTGCCCCCTGGTATTGTGGTAGGTAATTAATTTTTCGATATAATGAGCTCTCTTCTTCAGCTTGCCTCTGGGTATATAGTGTTATTATGCAAAAAATCATATACAGGTATTACCACACAATATTGGTTAGGCAATACATACAATACATGAAAAAAAAATTATTGGTTGTTCTCCAACAAAGTTCGACTACAATAATTCCCTAGTTATCTCATGGGTATTTTGTGGCCACTGCATATTCTGGCCCCACGTTGGGCGCCAATTTAATGAAATTTGCCAATTTAAATGGAATTTCATTAAAGAATAAAAGTAAATAATCAGTTACCTTTTTTAATTTTTTTTTTTTTTAGTTAATTTGCCTTTCTTTCTTTCTGTATGTACGAACGAACTTTGTTGTAGAACCTCTCATTTACGTGTGGTAATACAAAATTAATTTACACGGAACTAAGTACATTTAAAATTACGTGAACTCATATTAACTGATTAAGAACATTTAGTTGAGAATTAGATCCTTTACATAATTCGGCCTTGGCACACATTTTCTAAATGCAGTGGTTTTTTTTTTTTTTTAATATTTACTGAATTCTTTCCCGGCGTTAGCTATGGAACACAAGACTGTCTCTATTAGCAGAAAACGGTTAAATATTGCCAAGCCGACGTTTAATTATCACTGATAAAACACACATCCCTATACATTTAAGTTATTTGAAAGAACCAAAATTATTAAATTTCAACATTAACTTTGTGCCTATGAATGCACAAATGTGAACTAATTTAAAATCCGTAAGTCTCAGGATCGCTGTAAAAGAAGAACATTTTCTTAATTCACTGCTAATTTTTATCTGTTCCCGATTTACGGGTTTGGTTAATTTTTCTTAGCGGAACAATTTTTTAAATGTGCCGCCGCTGCAAATCGTTCGGTAGCGGCACAGCCCAGCAACACCGCTAAAAATGCTGAAAATTCTTTAAAGAAATATTATAGATGACATGGGCAAGCTAATTTACATTAATAATACACACTTTTGATAAATTATAATATATTTAAACCACAACAAATATTCAACTCACATTAGTTTGTAATTTCTCCTCTAATGGCGGCTAAATCTAGCTACAGACAAAAGACGTCTACCCATTCATAAAATGCTTCGTCACAGCTTGCTCTCGCTTTCAGCTCTACAGGGAGACGACCAAAGAATACTCAGTACGTGGTGCTTTTATACTACTGCTGACTATTAACATCTCTTTGTAATCATATAACATTATTTTCGTCTGTGGCTGAATTTTACATTTTTGTTATCGCAGATATTGACACATTTCGCAATTATATTATGAATATAGAAATATTACCATCCTAAATACAGAAAGAATATTACTACAGAAAATATTACAATAATAATGAATGTCTTTTACACAAAATTCAATAATATTTTTTGTTAAATAATTACAGTATTTACAAATTGCTTTATAGCGGCGTATATGGTACAATTAAATTTTAGTTTATTAATAGTGTGAGTTTGCCAGGGAACGTTACACCTTTCCAACTGCCTGAGCGCCGTACCCAGCGATAGGGTCTCACTCCTTGCTAATGTTTAGTTGTACCTTCTCGACAATGGCATCTGAAACACATGGGGGAACCATCTCCTGTTTATGAGAACACTGCCCTCTTTCCGTATATGACAGATGACAAGCCGAAATAGTTGATCGGGACTTTGGTTTCCTTCATACTGTGCCCGAAAGTTCCGCTGCGCTTGGGTGTCGGACTTTGTCGCTGTGGATCAGGCATACATTGAGCTATCTCCTGTGGCGTCCGCATTATTTGTCGAAACTATGACACATGGAAAATAAAAACTTTTTATGGGTTATCTTGTGTCTCGTTGAAACCAATTGTTATCATCTAGTATATTTTTAAGCAATTGATGTTTAACTCTGTAAACATAATTGTATATGAAATACAAACAGCGATCAGTTGTATAAGGGTATGACGATAGTAAAAATTTATGCCTGACCGGGACTCGAATCTGGATTGCCCACTTTACGAGAGCAGTCGCCTTATCCGCTTTGGAGTTATTTCCTTTTATGGCAGGATCTCTTTGGATGCCATCCGCGGCCCCCTTACAGCACACCCTTACGTCGACGATATAGTTCGCCTTCTTTGGTTATCCTTCGTGGCCAACCCACCCTGGACTTACATATCAGCAAGATAATGCCCGCCAGCTAACAGAAAGTGTTTCTACTCTTTGTCTTCGTTCTTGCCAAACTCTACCTGGGTCAGCAACCTCGCCGGATCTCTCCCCAAATGAATGTGTTTGGAGCATTATGAGCAGGGGCCTCCAACCAGCTCGGGATTTTGACGATCTAAAGCCCCAGTTAGACAGAATTTGGCACGATATCACCTAGGAGGACATCCAACTCCGTCAATTAGCGCCGACGAGAATAACTGCTTTCATAAGGGCCAGACGTTGGACCTACACGTCGTAATTCGTAAAGCTCTTTCTCTGGAATAAATCATCCAACATCTAGGCCCCCCCCTCCCCCCATTCTCGTGACACGTGTTTTTCTTTTCTTGTTTTGCTCACAGCGTCTTACACTGTACTCCAATGTGTAGAATGGGAAACATTTACGAATGCTGCACAAAACGCAGCGTCAGGTGTGACAACAACAAAAACTGTAGAAAACGGCGCAAACTTCATGCGGCGGCCTCTTCTGCGCATCCTAATTATGACTGTAAAATTAGTCACTAGACTGAGACACCGCCCAAAAAGCAGTATGTGTATGAAAGTATAAGACAGCCAACAGATTGCAACGAAATTTTGTTGCAATCGGTTGGCTGTTTTATGCTTACCATATTCTTGTGCGGCTTCTATCTCACAGTCATGTTTAAAACTGATACACTGATACCGGTATTACCTCGGTGTATCATAAAACGCCCAAAGGACTACGTGGAAGGACTGGACCTTAGGGGAGCATTCACCTTTTATTGTTCACAATATTTCTTGAAGTCAGTCAACAGAAGTAACAATTGTCATAGACTTCAAGTGAGAGGACATCTGTACATGAATCCCATCAGTTGGCTTTAAATACCAAAGAAAGTATACCAACTTTTCAAATGAGAAAGATAATACTTTGTTATGAAAATAGAAGGGCTACCGTAAGTTCCCGTACAGATAGTTTTAAAACCTTACCCAAATAAATTCCTGTCAGTAACCTTAAATACATACTCCCAACTAGACAGGCAATGGTATAGAGCAGACACTTCTCTTGTAGATAGTTCTCAGCTCACGGCACCGGCCAAGTGTGGACATGAACGTCCTCCGGAGCGGCCAACACGGGCCACACCTGGTTGTGCCACTTGGGCCCGATTTATCGGACCCGACCGAGGGCGCGAAATACAGAAGGTGCCTTCACTTTAAACTTCCGGGCTGATAGGCCGTGGCCGTTGTATAAAACTCTCCCGTGACGTCTCGTCTCCGACAGCAAGAGACATCCTCCGAGGTAAAGCGGCGAACTGCAGTTTTAAGTGAAGACAATAGCGGCCGTGAAAGACTCCATTGTACACTGTAGGTGCGTCCGACTTCACTTCCCGGGTGACAAATATGTCACGGAGATAGCGTACTTTGGTACTTCATACAGTTCAAGATCCACAATATGGTCTGGACCACACTAACCACTCAGTGTTAAAACATTATACACAATAAGCCCCACGGCTTGGATGGTAAGGCAGAATGCTGACGCTAGTAGACACCAAGCAGCAACAGTTCGATCAGAATGGTGCAACAAATTGCGTAGCGTTCTACCACTACATGGATTACTAACAGATTTTCGTAACTGAGCACCCTCTAATAGTTTGTCTCAGGTGAGGTACACTTGCAATACAGAAGGCAGAAAGCGCGTGGCCAGTGAAAGACATAAAGAGAATGACGTCACCTTATCAGTTCAGCGGAATAATCGTCCAACAGCATCAGAAAAGTCGGTCGCCACTACAATCTCCTAATGAGGTGTAATCGGTTACAGGCAACCGACTGCTTGGCTGCGCAGACATATCAAGACAAAGTCATTACAACTGTACAATCCTTTACAAAATACCTCTTCACCGACCGGTTTACCTCCCCTCCTCGGGCAATCGCACTGTCCTGTCCCCACCTCCCAAAACAAAACTCCCGCGCGCTAGCCCGTCGATCCGCCCACACCGCCGCGCCACCTCGCGACCGACTCACAAGGGCCGCAAAGTTAGCATCTCAGAACGAATATCGATAGCTGCAAAGCCGGCATGGCTTGAACATAATGTGTTCTCAGGTACACTATCATCTAGGTACACCACTCCCATCTACTTTAGAACGTGCCCGTATATTGTACAGTTGTATCAATAATCAGAATGGTTAGACGTTTTGAGGATATGGCTATCTCAAATTATCACATTAAATGTATTCACAATTGCGAATATGGAGAACCATCAGCTGCAGTCACTGCAGAGACTGTTCCTTTGGAGACGTACGCATGTCCAAAGGAACTTTTAATCGTGATTCAGCATAACACAGGCACTGCAATATCGAATCTGAAATAAGCTTTCTCACAAATGAAAGGTCGCTATAAGTTTATGGAAAGTAGCGTATACAGCACGTGAACTACAGAAGACGCGGTTATCAGGCGGGGGCTGGCTTAATTGATACGCAAGAAATGAAACAAGTGAAGTTATTGTGTAGTTCTTCCAACGGGACGAAAAATGAATGAGGACTAGACAGTGTTCTCAGAACTCAGTTCTGGAGCAATGTAGATAACATAGCGATCGCAGAGGTAGGTGTCATAATTCAGGGTTAACAATGGACAGTTTAATAACTAGATAACAGAAAGGAAAGTCACTGGTGCAAGCCCGCGACCTGGCCATTGGCTTGACTGCAGGTAGGGTGCATCCTTTCTTCGCCGCAGAAGTGAGAAGGGGCCTCCTTGTACTCACGGGAATAGGCCCCGGTACTCATTTGCTGGCAGGTTGAGTGGACGTGGAGCCATCCTTTAAGGACTGGAACGAGGAAAAGTCTGTGACACTATCCATGGTTGAAGTCGGAACCTCTGATGCCAGATTCTATTGCTCTACCCGACACACCACCACAGCCACTTAATACCTGGCCACCAGATCAAAAGCTGTGAGAAGCCAGCCGACGCGATACTTCTTATGTAATCAACATTTCACTTTGTTGCCGCAGCCGAAGACCCCAGAATCAAAAGGACACATATAACTGATCACTCTCTTGGGCTAAGCAAGGGAAGAATACGCCTCGGCCTGATTATAAAACTGTGTATGGTTTAACTTCTGACTGACTTGGACAATCAGTAGAGTGAGAGAATTTGAATGGTTGTGGAAGCTTAAAGTTCCGTTTACAGCTCGTACACGAAAGTCACTATTCTTTTTGGAACTACTTGCTGTATTTTCTGCTGTTAGTCGGCCGCCCAGCAACCAATAGACATATTTTCTCTAAACTAGTCGCCGGTTGTGAGATCAATAAGTATTCGGTAAAGTAGCACCCTCGCACGAGCAGGTACAAATCTCATACACGCCATTTCACAGGGAAAAACTGAACATTTGTGTTGCTGCTTATTGCTTACGCTTCATCGTAAACTTCAAATTTCTCACAATTTCAAGCAGACACTCATTTTCCGTATTCGTTTCAATTGTGGAATCTAAGAAAAAACCTCTATTGGTTGTTTATCTCCTTTTCCAGGAAAAAACATGCTCTATTGTTCGAAAATGAGGGCACCATATCAGAGCAGGGATTTTGTAATCTGTTCATACATGCTAAACTTACTTCAGGATATCTGACAGAAGTATCAAACAGAGGATGTTGTTGTTTTCCTTGCGGTTTTTAATCCGAATATGGGTATGACGCATGCAATCATGTTAGTAACCCTCTCCGTCTCTGCTTTACTCTTGCAGCCTACATCGAATTAGTTTACTTTAGTGAAACCTTGAGGTTATTTTTACAGTTTAAGCCCTCTCCCCCCAATACCTACCTCCACAAACAACTACGCTATTCCTTGGGATGTGTCCAGTAAACGGATACATTATTTTAGTCAAATGGTTCCACAGATTTCTTTTCTTTCCGATACGATTCTCTGCCTCTTGGTTAGTTATCTGATTGACCCGTGTAATCTTTACCATTGATATGTAGCACCACATTTCAACAATCTCTACTTTTTTCTTATTTGCACAGTTTATACTCCAAGTGTCACTTCGGTACAAGTCTACATTTTAAACATATACATGGATTCCATTGCTGTTGTTTGCTTTTGCTGGTGTTCGTCTTATAATCTCTGGGATTATTAGATTCTTCTCGAAGTATTGCGCCTAGCTCATATATTTTGCATAACAGGAGTAATACGTCTGTCACAGTTCGTTCTCCAAGGATCTCAATAATTCTAAGGGAATATGGTCTTCTGTAACTGACTTGTTTCAAACAAAGAGATTCTTCCCTTCTCTTCCAGTCATTTGATTATTAACGAAAGTGGGAATCAGGCACAACAGAGTATCCAAAGTGGTTGTAAAGGGCTCACATTGTCACGGAGTCGCCTGTCTAAATGAGTGAGTGTATGACTGCTATACAAGAAATCATTTCCTCCCGCACACACCATTAAGACGCAGAAACCTCCCGCGGTCATTCAGATAGTGATGCGCTTAAGAATAGGGCATTGCCAAATGACGCTTGGGTGTCTGGTTAAATGAGATGGGCCGTTTACTTCCGGTGTAACAAAACGCACGTAGCGGTGTTGCTAAGTCCCTGTAGTTAGATACAGTATATCTTCTGAAGTTAAATGTAACCTCTGACCCAAGAAGCCTCAGCGTGTAAATGTCCACTACAAAATATCCAACGCCATATTCACACATCAAAAAAAGTTTCGCGTTCCCCGAACTCCTGAAGATGGTCGTTGACTGAGGATATTGCATCACAGACAGTCCCTTTGACTGTTCAGAGATGTCACTAAACCCGCCAAAAGATGTAAACAACCATGCATGAGCAGAGCCCATTAGACGGAGGGGATCCCACAGCCGATCAGTCAATGACGCTCTTCGATCGCGTCCGCATTGTTACTTTGTGCCAGGAAGGGCTCTCAACAAGAGAAGTGTCCAGACGTCTCGGAGTGAACCAAGGCGATGTTGCTCGGACATGGAGGAGATACAGAGAGACTGGAACTGTCGTTGACATGCCTCGCAAAAGTCGCCCAAGGGCTACTACTGCAGTGGATGACCGCTCGGCGGAACCCAGACAGCAACACCATAATGTTGAAAAATGTTTTCGTGCAGCCACAGGACGTCGTGTCACGACTCAAACTGTGCGCAACAGACTACATGATGCACAATTTCACTCCCGACGTCGGTGGTGAGGTTCATCTTTCCAACCACGATACCATGCAGTGCGGTACAGATGGGCCCAACAACATGCCGAATGAACCGCTCAGGATTGGCAGCATGTTCTCTTCACCGTTGAGTGTCGCGTATGCCTTCCACTATACAATCGTCAAAGACGTGTTTGGAGGCAAGCCGGTCAGACTGACCGCCTTAGACGCGCTGTCCAGAGAATGCAGCAAGGTGGAAATTTCCTGCTGTTTTGGGGAGGCATTATGTGGGGCCGACGTACGCCGCTGGTGATCATGGAAGGCGCCGAAACTGCTGTACGATACGTGAATGCCATCCTCCAACCGATAGTGCAACCATATCGGCAGCTTATTGGTGAGCTATTGGTCTTCATGGACGACAATTCGCGTCCCCATCGTGCACATCTTGTGAATGACTTCCTTCAGAATAACGATATCGCTCCACTAGAGTCGCCAGCTTGTTTTCCAGACATTAACGCAATCCAACATGCCTGCGATAGATTGAAAAGGGATGTTTACTGACGATATGCCCCACCAACCACTCTGAGGTATCTACGCCGAATCGCCGTTGAGGAGTGGGACAATCTGGACCAACAATGCCTTGATGAACTTGTGGATAGTATGCTACGACGAATACAGGCATGCATCAACGCAAGAGGACGTGCTACTGGGTACGAGAGATAACTGGTGTGTACAGCAATCTGGACCACGATCTCTGAAGGTCTCGCTGTACGGTGGTACACCATGCAATGTGTGGTTTTCATGAGCAATAAAAAGTGCGGAAGTTTTCTGTACAGTTTCCGGAACTCTCGGAACCGAGGTGATGCAAAACCTTTTTTGATGTGTGTACATAATCTCGACATACCACTGGCTGTCGTTAGTGTATAGCCAGATACTGTAATTTATCATTGGAACTTTGTTGTCACTTGCCATTAATAAACGTATTCATAAGCAATAATATATCACATTAACATTACAAAGTTGTTTAAGGCCAAACAATCGATGCCATAGCTCGTGGCTGGTACATGATTATCTTTAGGAAGTCCATCTCAATAGCCCAATATCACTGGAACTTTTTTTCTTTATTTCAGAGGTTTTTAGTAGCTAAGTCAATTCTCCTAATCACAGCTCAGATCGCTTTCATATCCATCATTTGTTGTACTATAGGGACATAAGTGAGTAGTCTCATTTTATAATCACTCCTATGTATAATCAGTCAATGGAATGAGTCGTCTGTCCAAATGCTCATTGACCATTATGATGCCGAAAGAGGAGATGAGAAAATGAAGCACAAAATTTTAAATTCTGTCTTCTTACATCGTTCCCCCAAAGAATATCACAGCGCATTTCCTACATTAGGCAGCCGCAGGAATGCTAAAATTATAGACACAGAAGAAAAAGCGAGCCCAAAACTGAAAGCTCCATCGAAAGAAGGAAGGCCACAGGACATGACAGCTTTTCAGTTTCATTCTGTATTGGACACGCAGTAGTGCGAGCATTGACCTTGGGCAGTGCTCCTGGACTTTAGTTTGTAAAGGAACACCTAAAAACGGAATTCAGCATCCCTAGTTTTTGGGTGCTACCCTTAACTTCATTTGCTACGTCATCCATAAGTGTTACCGAACGAAGTGGCGCAGTGGTTAGCACAATGGTCTCGCATTCGGGAGGACGACGGTTCAAACCCGCGTCCGGCTGTAATGTCTCTTGCAGCGGTCTCTCCACGATATTTTCAGAAATTTTAGAAATTATATAACTCAGTACATATCTCGAAATATCTCTTCTTATCTTACCGATTATCAATGCAAAGTAGTTTCAAGCCCAATTATTCCTTGGAGCGTCCATTTACTCCATGGAATAGCTTCTCTGCTATCTATGTTTTCTCTTATGAAAAGAATAGGAACTTCTTGCCGATTAGTCGTAAAAGCAGGATCTATATGTACGTATTGTTGAGCGAGTCGCCATCTTGATGAGATTCTGTATGAGAAGGAATTTAATACATGAACTAAACTAAAGTAAGTGTGTTCGCGTATTACTTAACGGATTATTATTATTGACAGTGTCTGCTTACTACGCTGTGATGCACGGGATCAGTGGGGAACGTCTGATTTACACTGGACGAACCTGCCGTTTTGAATGCTCAAGATATCCAGTTACTTCAAATAAATAGGCTAACACGGTCTTACCAGCAGATCTTCGGTCTTCCCCATGTGATCACCGAAAGTTAATAATTATTACAAATTTCAAGATTTTAAACATGGCTGCAGCAGCAACTGTTAAAATTCTTCTTTGAATTAACACAACCTTTAATAATTTTTGATGCGCTTATATATGTATTTATGGATTGTAATATGCGCGAGTCTGGCACATGCAAGTGCCCTCTCTCGGCGAAACGATCTAACTTAGTGCCTTCACACTCGTGCCTCAACAGTTCATAGGCGAAGTAACATTGTTAAACTGTTCGCTTTGATCCTGTGCCCATTACACATGTTGTACAAATGGAGATGATATTTTAATTACTGACGACGCCTTTTGGCATAATTGTTTTATTATTCTCCAGTGCATGATATAATTTTAGTAAGTACTAAAGATTGTGTGCCTGTATTACTTTAGCAATTTCACCGTTATTTAAGCTTCTGTTTCTCACTTTCGTTGATATAGCTTTTCTAATGAATGTGTCTTTCCATTCAGGAAGTTTTACTTCTGATGAAGGTATATTTATATGTACCGAAACCTTGGTCAAGAATTTTAATATAAAAATTCTAACCTGCAACTGTTTTTGGCTGCCATCCTTTATTGTGGATTATTACAAATGTTTCCAGGAGATCGACTGACAATTTTCGTCGCACCGAGACTTCGAAATTGCTTCACTGCCTTATGGAATTTAAGTTAAGCTTAATTTAATCAGGACAGAACAGTATTGAACTGTGTGAATGTGATAAGTCTGCTTTGTCAATGAAAATTCCCTTAATATACGCATGTTTTTACTATCCTGATCAGTGAAGCTAAATCAGGCCGGTGGAGAGAGGTTCTTTAAATTTTAGAAATATTAAACAGCCATCCTGATTTCGGTTTTCCGTGATTTCACTAAATCGCTTCAGGCAAATGCCGGGATGATTCCCTTGAAAGGGAACAGCCGACTTCCTTCCCCATTCTTCCCTATTCCTAGCGGACCGATGACCTCACTGTTGGTCCGCTCCCCCAAATCAACCAACCAACCATAAGTGTAGTTCGGGCATGGCTTTTTCTGCTGACCTACTTGTAAGTCTGGTTTCCAAAACACAGCAGCATACTGTGTGTAGGGTGCGATAGAGAAGTAGATCTCATACCAGGCACCAAGACAGACGCATGGCTGACTGATTTCAGGAACTCTTTTCATAGAGTTGATTACGAAACCATACTTCTGAGAACGAAATTCTTGTATTTCTCAAAAAAAATGCACACGTGGTACGACAGCCAGCTGAGAAACATTGCAGTGAGTCAGGTTCACATTGGAAAGTAGTCACGGAAGATATCTGTGTTCACACCTTGTTTCATTGGCATTCTTTCTGTTTGTTTATTATATCTCCCTGTGCTACATTCTTGTAAAAGGACAGCCATTTGTCAGTAAGTGCCGAAATTACGAAAATCGCTTCTGGCCTCTCAAGCATGTACGATAATGACGTTTCTTCAATTTAAAGATCGGTAAATTAAACAACAAGAAGCCATAGGTTAAACCAGATGGCAGTTATAAGAGTCAAGGGACATGAAAGGGAAGCAGTGGTTGGGAAGGGAGTAAGACAGGATTGTAGCCTCTCCCCGATGTTATTCAATCTGTATATTGAGCAAGCAGTAAAGGAAACAAAAGAAAAATTCAGAGTAGGTATTAAAATCCATGGAGAAGAAATAAGAACTTTGAGGTTCGCCGATGACATTGTAATTCTATTACGTAATTTTTACGAAATCATTTTCACGAACATTTTCAGGAAGTACTTCCTCCCATATACCTAGATTGTAACCAGATATCAAAAAACAATAATAACCAAAACCGTTAGTACGGAGGAGCATCTAAAACGTATCGTCACGGCATTTTCAATCATTTTCGCTCCTAAAATCAAACACAATCTAGTACTATCGCAAGGAAGTTCAACGTGATACAAATAGTAAAGAAAAATAGTAAAGAAAGATCAACTCGAGTTACTCATGAACGCTCGCGTAAAATATGTGCGTAAGCTATGTGCGTCCCACAAGGCATGTCTTCTTTATTTCTTCCTTATTTGTTTCGTAGTCACTAGTCTCCGCAATATATTTCCTCACATGGAAGAACCCTGGAGATACTAAAAGGTATCAGATAGACTATATAATGGTAAGACAGAGATATAGGAACCAGGTTTTAAATTGTAAGACATTTCCAGGGGCAGATGTGGACTCTGACCACAATCTATTGGTTATGAGCTGTAGATTAAAACTGAAGAAACTGCAAAAAGGTCGTAATTTAAGGAGATGGGTCCTGGATAAACTTAAAGAACCAGAGGTTGTACAGAGTTTCAGGGAGAGCATAAGGGAACAATTGACAGGAATGGGGGAAAGAAATACAGTAGAAGAAGAATGGGTAGCTTTGAGGGATGAAGTAGTGAAGGCAGCAGAGGATCAAGTAAGTAAAAAGACGAGGGCTAGTAGAAATCCTTGGGTAACAGAAGAAATATTGAATTTAATTGATGAAAGGAGAAAATATAAAAATGCATTAAATGAAGGAGGCAAAAAGGAATACAAACGTCTCAAAAATGAGATCGACAGGAAGTGCAAAATGGCTAAGCAGGGATGGCTAGAGGACAAATGTAAGGATGTAGAGGCTTATCTCACTAGGGGTAAGATAGATACTGCCTACAGCAAAATTAAAGAGACCTTTGGAGATAAGAGAACGAGTTGTATGAATATCAAGAGCTCAGATGGAAACCCAGTTCTAAGCAAAGAAGGGAAAGCAGAAAGGTGGAAGGAGTATATAGAGGGTCTATACAAGGGCGATGTACTTGAGGACAATGTTATGGAAATGGTGGAGGATGTAGGTGAAGATGAAATGGGAGATACGATACTGCGTGAAGAGTTTGACAGAGCACTAAAAGACCTGAGTCGAAACAAGGCCCCCGGAGTAGACAACATTCCACTAGAACTACTGACTGTCTTGGGAGAGCCAGTCCTGACAAAACTCTACCATCTGGTGAGCAAGATGTATGAAACAGGCGAAATACCCTCAGACTTAAAGAAGAATATAATAATTCCAATCCCAAAGAAAGCAGGTGTTGACAGATGTGAAAATTATCGAACTATCAGTTTAATAAGTCACAGCTGCAAAATACTAACACGAATTCTTTACAGACGAATGGAAAAACTAGTAGAAGCCAACATCGGGCAAGATCAGTTTGGATTCCGTAGAAACACTGGAACACGTGAGGCAATACTGACCTTACGACTTATCTTAGAAGAAAGATTAAGGAAAGGCAAACCTATGTTTCTAGCATTTGTAGACTTAGAGAAAGCTTTTGACAATGTTGACTGGAATACTCTCTTTCAAATTCTAAAGGTGGCAGCCGTAAAATACAGGGAGCGAAAGGCTATTTACAATTTGCACAGAAACCAGATGGCAGTTATAAGAGTCGAGGGACATGAAAGGGAAGCAGTGGTTGGGAAGGGAGTAAGACAGGGTTGTAGCCTCTCCCCGATGTTATTGAGTCTGTATATTGAGCAAGCAGTAAAGGAAACAAAAGAAAAATTCAGAGTAGGTATTAAAATCCATGGAGAAGAAATAAAAACTTTGAGGTTCGCCGATGACATTGTAATTCTGTCAGAGACAGCAAAGGACTTGGAAGAGCAGTTGAATGGGATGGACAGTGTCTTGAAAGGAGGATATAAGATTAACATGAACAAAATCAAAACGAGGATAATGGAATGTAGTCGAATTAAGTCGGGTGAAGCTGAGGGAATTAGATTAGGAAATGAGACACTTAAAGTAGTAAAGGAGTTTTGCTATTTGGGGAGCAAAATAACTGATGATGGTCGAAGTAGAGTGGATATAAAATGTAGACTGGCAATGGCAAGGAAAGCGTTTCTGAAGAAGAGAAATTTGTTAACATCGAGTATAGATTTAAGTGTCAGGTCATTTCTGAAAGTATTTGTATGGAGTGTAGCCATGTATGGAAGTGAAGCATGGACGATAAATAGTTTGGACAAGAAGAGTATAGAAGCTTTCGAAATGTGGTGCTACAGATGAATGCTGAAGATTAGATGGCTAGATCACATAACTAATGAGGAAGTATTGAATAGGATTGGGGAGAAGAGAAGTTTGTGGCACAACTTGACCAGAAGAAGGGATCGGTTGGTAGGACATGTTCTGAGGCATCAAGGGATCACCAATTTAGTATTGGAGGGCAGCGTGGAGGGTAAAAATCGTAGAGGGAGACCAAGAGATGAATACACTAAGCAGATTCAGAAGGATGTAGGTTGCAGTAGGTACTGGGAGATGAAGAAGCTTGCACAGGATAGAGTAGCATGGAGAGCTGCATCAAACCGGCCTCAGGACTGAAGACCACAACAACAACAAACATCAGTTCCGCTCCTGTAATGTAAGCCTATATCCATCTCCTTATCAGGCATGTGTCTATTGAACAAGCTACCGAGTACACGTGTGACGTCCACTAGCGCTCTAAGTGCACGGAGAGATTACATTTAGTTTTTCTTTTTTCTCGGTACCTCGTAAAGTAAGACTTTTTCGTGCACGAGTACATACTTTTACGGGAATTTCGCACACAGGCAGTGTGTTTGCAATACCCCATGAAATGCAAATAATATCTCATAGCACAGAATGTTTAAATGAGACAGTTAGAGGGAAAGTAGTAATTAAAATGGGTTTTATTTAGTTTTTCATGGCGCATGTGATGGAGAGAGAGAGAGAGAGAGAGAGAGAGAGAGAGAGAGAGACTCCGGGACAGATGACACTACTGCCATCTGTTGGAATTAAAGAGAACTTGATAGAGAGAACATGAGGTGTCTATCAGAGTGACAACGGAGTACGAGAGTGAAAACCTAGCCAGCGCCATTGAGTTTTTTAAATGAGTGACATAGTTGTAATTACAAAAACAACAATTATTATTTGATACGGCAGTGTATTAATTTCTCGTTCTTAAGAATGTTCTAGTGTTTCTTGGATGGAGGAATGAAACAAGCTGCCTCCTGGGAAATCATAGAAACGAAAAAGGTTTTGCTGTGAAGTTTTAAGAAGGAAAGAGCATTGAACATTGAAAAACTTATGAGAACATGTAAACAACGAATGTGTGCTAATTAACTGGAATGATAAAACTGAATGTAAGTAAACTTTACTTTCATTTCATTAGTCAGATATTAATTGGTTTGTTTCCTTATAAAACTTGGTTACAGCCTTTTACTTTTAAACAAGTACCGGTACAAGAGAGTTTTGATGATAACGTAAGTAAACTGTAGTGAATTGGACCCCCACTAGACTCTCGTGGGACCGAATGCAACATTGTTTTCAGAAGGAGAGAGCAGCACATCTATTCACCGAGTAGCTGAACTGAAAGTCATTACGAAAAACTAACTCACATCATAGCAGTTGGTGTAATATTTCCTCGTATGATCACAACAGCGAAAGAGCGTACCACCTGGATGATTTTTAACTTTATTCACTCACTCTTTCCTATACAGGTGGTAATTCTAGTCCTCCAGCGGATAACAATGGAAGCGCCATAACGTTTTTTCAAAGAATTGGGAATACATCTAGATAAATCCAAGGCCTAGTTTTCTCTCACATTACGTTACAACAGTAAACCATCTTTATGTGATTTGGATAGAAGTCTTGGCCCGGTATCCTAGCGATCGAATTGAATATACAGTAATAATACTATTCCGTTCGCCTCACGGACGAAGTCCGCTGCACGGTCGTCCTGTTCACTAGTCTAGCAACCTACAGTAGGCAGTGAGAAGGGCGCCTGCAAGGGGTAGGGTACGTAACGGCGATGCTCTCTTTCCCCTTGCTCCCTTCCGGCCCGCGACTGTCTACAGACTTATTGGCCGTCTGAAAACTATTGCCTCAACAATAGACTAGATTCTCGGCATTGTTATGTATCACCTGCCGTTATTTTCCATTTATTGTCATTAGTTTATTCCATTTCTTTATTTACAGCTCCAGTCACAAAGGGAACATTCAAGTGAAACTTGAACGCGCGGCGTGCTTTACACTCACATTAAAAGCAAAAAACGGACGAGAAAATCGTACCATGGCTATGTTTTAATTGAATAAAACGAAAAGCCACATTACAGTAGCTGGATAATACACACATCAAAAAAAAGTTTGCATCACCTCGGTTCCGACAGTTCCGGAACCAGTACAGAAAACTGGAATACAGATCAACATAAACATTAATTCCGCCCTTTTTATTGCTCATGAAAACCACACATTGCATGTTGAACCACCATACAGCGAGACCTTCAGAGGTGGGTGGACTAAACTTCTGTACACACAGGTACTTCTAATACCCGGTAGCACGTCCTCTTGCATTGAAGCACACCTGTATACGTCGTGGCATACTATCCACAAGTTCACGAAGGAACTTTTGGTCCAGATTGTCGCACTCCTGAACGACGATTGGGCTTAGATTCCTCAGAGTGGTTGGCGGGTCACGTCCTCCATAAATAGCCCTTTTCAGTTATCACAGGTATGTTCAATAAGGGTTCATGTCTGGAAAACATGCTGGCGACACTAGTCGAGCGATATCGTTATCAAGAAGGAAGTCATTCACAAGATATGCACGATGGAGGCCCGAACTGTCGTCCATGAAGACGAATGCCTCACCAATATGCTGCCGATATGGTTGCACTATCGGTCGGAGGATGGCATTCACCTATCGTACAAACATTACGGCGCCCTCCAAGACCACAACCGGCGTACGTCGGCTCCACATAATGCCAACCCAAAGCAGCAGGAAGCCTCCACCTTGCTGCACTCTCTGGACAGTGTGTCTAAGGCGTTCAGCCTGACCTGATTGCCTCCAAACACACCTCCGACGATCGTATGGTTGAAGCCAAATGCGACACTCATCGGTGAAGGGAACATGCTGCCAATCCCGAGCGGTCCATTCGGCATGTTGTAGGGCCCATCTGTACCATTCTGAATTGTGTCATGGTTGCAAAGATGGACCTCGCCACCGACTTCTGGAGTGAAGTTGCACATAATGCGCCGGCCTGGGTGGCCGAGTGGTTCTAGGCGCTACAGTCTGGAACTGCGCGACCGCTACGGTCGCAGGTTCGAATCCTGACTCGGGCATGGATGTGTTTGATGTCCTTAGGTTAGTTACGTTTAAGTAGTTCTAAGTTCTAGGGGACTGATGACCTCAGAAGACCCATAGTGCTCAGAAAAATTTTAACCATTTTTGCACGTCATGCAGCCTATTGTGCACAGTTTGAGTCGTGACATGACGTCCTGTGGCTGCACGAAAAGCATTATTCAACATGTTGGCGTTGCTGTCAGGGTTCCTTCCAGCTATAATACCTAGATAGCTGTCACCTACTGCAGTAGCAGCCCGTGGGCGGCGTGAGTGAGGCATGTCATCGACAGTTCCTGTCTCTCTGTATCTCCTACATGTCCGAACAACATCACTTTGGTTCACTCCGAAACGTCTGGTCACTTCCCTTGTTAAGAGCCCTTCCTGGCACAAAGTAACAATGCGGGCGCGATCGAACCGCGGTATTGACCGTCTAGGCATGATTAAACTACAGACAACACGAGCAGTGCACCTAAAAAAAACGGTTCAAATGGCTCTGAGTACTATGGAACTTAACATCTAAGGTCATGAATCTCCTAGAACTTATAACTACTTAAACCTAACTAACCTAAGGACATCACACACATCCATGCCCCAAGCACGATTCGAACCTGCGACCGTAGCGGCCGCACGGGCGGTGCACCTCCTTTCTGTAACAATGGCGGCAACTGATCGGCTGTCGGACCCCCTCCGTCTAATTGGCGCTGCCCATCCATGGTTCTTTACGTCTTTGGGCAGGTTTAGTGACATCTCTGAACAGTCGAAGTGACAGTGTCTGTGATACAATATCCATAGTCAACGTCCATCATCAGGAGTTCTGTGAACTGCGATGATGCAAAACTTTTTTTGGTGTGTGCAGTATCAGCATGTGCAAACTATCGATGCAACTGGTCTTGATACGATGTGCACAAATGGGGAATGTGATCGTTATTTTTTTTCTTAAATATTAGTGCACTGAAGATATGAGACGGTTTAATATACACTGCTTCACAAAAAAAGTGCAACAGTCGGAAGGGGGCGAGTTAATGAAATGAGAGGCTGTCTGATGTTATTGCAGTAATTACAAAATCGCGTAAGCAGCTCGCGGTGTAGTAGCTAGAATCGCTGCCTCTGAAGCATGGGGACTCGCGTTCGATTCCCGGCCGGGTCAGGAATTTTCTGCACTAGGAGCCTCGGTGTTCTTGTTTCCCTCAATATTCCATTTTAATTCGGGAAAGTGGGAAAACTAGACAGTGCAAAGATTGGGAGTTTGTACGGGCGCTTATAACCATGCATTTGAGCGCCACACGAACCAAATATCATCATCATCATCATCATCATACAAAATCACGTAAAATCAAGAAAATACTTGCCAGTATAAATCCACCTATCACAGTAACATAGTACCTCGTCTGTCCAGGACATAGGGGTGGTGCATTTAGGAAAAGTGTGATAGAACCGATGTGTCCTCTCCTGAGGTAAGTGAGCGCACAACTATTGTTAACTGATCCCTTCGATATCGATACTTAGACGGCATTGCCGAACGATCTGGTCCCACAAATTGTGGATCGATCTAGGGTTCTTGCTGGCCACGTGAGTACGTCGATATCAGGCAGTCAATTCGTGAACTTTCATGCACAGATCTGCCGAAAACTTGCACCACGATATTAGAAGGAAGAGACCAGTGTTTAAGGTCCCATCGACAACGCCGTCATTAGCACAAGCTCGGGTTAGGGAAGGATGGAGAAGAACATCGGCCATGCCCTTTCAAAGGAACCATCCCGCCATTCGCCTTAAGCGGTTTAGGAAAATCACGGAAAACCTAAATCAGAATTGCCAGGTGCAGGTTTGAACTGTCTTCCTGCTGAATGCGAGTCCAGTGTGCGAAGCATTGCGCTACCTGATTAAATTGATCAATTAATGAACCTCTCTCCCTCTGGTAAATACCCTCCCCTCCCACCATCGCCGGCCGGGGTGGCCGAGCGGTTCTGGGCGCTACAGTCTGGTATCGCGGGAGCGCTATGGTCGCAGGTTCGAATCCTGCCTCGGGTATGGATGTGTGTGCTGTCCCTAGATTAGTTAGTTTTAAGTAGTTCTAAGTTCTAGGGGACTGATAACCCTAGAAGTTAAGTCCCATAGTGCTCAGAGCCATTTGAACCATTTGAATCTCCCACCATCCCTCCTGAAAATTTGGTTTTCTATGGTGGAGATGAAGGGTCTCATGACAGGAAATTCTAGGGCAAATTGTTTGTTTATAAAAATTCAGTTTGCGCTGGTTGGATTTATGTTGCTGATCATTCTCTGTTGTTGGGTGAGATGTAGGTCTTGTAAGAAGTAATTACATCGATGGCTTTTCTTTTTTTGTTCCGATCCCACAAGGAATAGTCATGAAACACCTATCACAAATAATTACACTGGCAAATCTTTCAGTCATGAAGCAAGCACTGCCCACTACCCCCCGTCCACTGGACCGTATAGAACGCCACCGCACACGCTCCCAGAGTCGGGATGCTCTGGCGGCCCCCGCGAAGTGACGATGCGGCCGTCAGCTGCCGAACAATGCGCAGGTGTCAGTTCAGGTCCCGCAAGGATGAGGCGGTGGCATCCCTTTGATACACGATACCTGAGAAATACCTGTCGAAATACGTGTTCACCTAGGCACCGTTGCTAGTGATGATGCAGAGCTCCCGGTCCAGTGCTATAGAATCTGTTCCAGTGCTTCCCAGAATAGCACAGGGCACATTGTTCCTAGCGATTCTAACGGGACATGCGAGCTGATGCAACGCGGCAAAATGTTGGCATAGTGACTCATCATCTAAAAGGTTCTCAATGTTGTACTGACGTCACATGGCTATGTAAACAAGAGCCAAGTCGACCTCTCGGAAATTGTAAAGTGTCGTAGAAATAGTTTACAGTCGCTTTTGTAGGAGCTTTCGTGATGTCTCAGAAGCCTGCATGGAAATTCCTGACCTAACAGGACCTGTTTACGAAAATAGCCCAGAATAACAAATGGCTCTGAGCACTATGGGACTTAACATCTGAAGTCATCAGTCCCCTAGAACTTAGAACTACTTAAACCTAACTAACCTAAGGACATCACACATATCCATGACCGAGGAAGGATTCGAACCTGCGACCGTAGCGGTCGCATGGTTCCAGACTGAAGCGCCTACTACCGCTCGGCCACACGGGCCGGCCCCCAGAACAACACCAGTTGTATTCTTCCTCGTGATCCTAACGAGAGAGCCCGTCCGTCACTGAATTTATCCATCAAACTACTGCTGATGCCAGTGTGGGAGCACTGTCTGTCTTTCTTTCTCTGCAGACGAGAATTTCAGCGGAGAAACCAATTTTGTACAGACCTTTGCAGTCTGATCCCTTCAACCCTACAAACCAACCAACCAGATAAACCCCGCATAAGTCATCAAATACATCCCAGGTACTCACCCTGCCACAGTGCAGCGCCGACAGAGGATATTGCCTCTGTAAAGGTGGACGATCGCCCACCCCAGGACGATCTAAATGGAATTACGCCTATCGTGCAGCACACATTAAATTATGGGAGCAGAAGGCGAATGACCATGTCCCTTTCCAAAGCCCTGTCTAAAATTATGTGTCTTGTGCTTGAAGAAAACCACAGATATAGCATGTGGTTAAAACTGTACACTGTGAAAGCAGAGACAGGGTTGAAAACAAGAACACAGATGTGAGGTAAAAATTCATTTATTTCTCATCCACATTAAAAGAAATTTTACATTTTCTTAAGCAGACACAGCAACACTATTTTTACACATCATCTTCTTGTTCTTGAGTCGATGGAGAGAAGGACATCCATAGAATTCCATGTCTTGAATAGCAGAGAACCTAAAGATTAAGATTCTACGCATCATGAGATCTTCTCCTTCCCCTTCATGTAGATGGTGGTCTCTGTGTGGCTGAATAATAGAAGTGCTGTTACCATATCTTTATAGAATATGCCGGGATCATTCCAGTGAATTCCATGGTAGAAATGTGTTAACCTCTTTGAACTCATCGATGTCTTAGCACACTTCACATACTTGTAAAACGTAGGTGATGCAATGTTTGCTGAGAATGCCTCTATTATTCCTGCATCTTCTGTGTATGCTACAAACGCAACATCTTTAAATATGAGCTGTCTACGCTCACCATCATAGAAACCCTGAGCGTCCACAGTGATGTTCACAACTTGAGACAGCACTGTGAAATGCTCTAGGTATGGTGCAGCACCTGTTCATTTATACATATCGTTGTACAACATCAGTGAACGGGCAGTAGTTGATCACACGGTCACGTAGAACTAGAGCATATGCCGCAGTGTGTTCTGGGACATTTGTTGAAGATTCAAATTCAGTTCATACATCTATAGGTCCATACTTAATTATCTCATTCTATTTCATGCAGTATTAATTTCCAAGAGGTCGACTTGGCTCTTATTTACATAGCCGTGTGACGTCAGTACAACATTGAGGACCTTTTAGATGATGAGTCACTATGCCAACATTTTGCCGCGTTGCATCAGCTCGCATGTCCCGTTAGAATCGCTAGGAACGATGTGCCCTGTGCTATTCTGGGAAGCACTGGAACAGATTCTATAGCACTGGACCGGGAGCTCTGCATCATCACTAGCAACGGTGCCTAGGTGAACACGTATTTCGACAGGTATTTCTCAGGTGTCGTGTATCAAAGGGATGCCACCGCCTCATCCTTGCGGGACCTGAACTGACACCTGCGCATTGTTCGGCAGCTGACGGCCGCATCGTCACTTCGCGGGGGCCGCCAGAGCATCCCGACGCTTGGGACCGTTCTGTACGGTCCAGTGGGTAGGGGGTAGTGGGTTTCATGATTGAAAGATTTACCAGTGTAATTACGTGTGATAGCTGTTTCATGACTATTCCTTGTGGGATCAGAACAAAAAAAGAAAAGCCATCGATGTAATTACCTCTTACAAGACCTACATCCCTCCAAACAGCAGAGAATGATGAGCAACATAAATCCAACCCTCGCAAACTGAATTTTTGTAAACAAACAATATACCCTCGTGCTGCTAACCTCCTACCGCCTGCGCAGCCGCTGACCGAGCACGGCGTCACGTTCCCCAGGCTGCACGCATCAGCACGTCTTCACCATGACACGAACGGTGGGACTGAGCTACCGGAAAATGTATTGGAGGAAGACTGCTAAAAACAGCCACGCCCTACAACCCCGACCACGTCATCCGCACCGGTCATCCTATTACAGTATCAATATATCGATATATAGACGTAAAAAATATGGAAGTACTAGCCCATAAAAATATCGTCTGGCCATTGTACACTGAAGAGCCAAAGAAACTGGTACACCTGCCTAATATCGTGTAGGGCCCCCGCAAGCACGCAGAAGTGCTGCAACATGACGTGTTGTGGACTCGACTAATGTGTCAAGTAGTGCTGCAGGAAACTGACACCATGAATTCTGCAGGGTTGTCCATAAATCCGTAACAGTACGAGGGGGTTGGAGATCTCTTCTGAACAGCACATTGCAAGGCATCCCATATATGCTCAATAATGTTCGTATCTGGTGAGTTCGATCGCGAGCGGATGTATTTAAGCTCAGGAGAGTGTTCCTTGAGCCACTCTGTAGCAATTCTGGACTTGTGGATTGTGGCATTGTCCTGCTGGAATTACCCAAGTCCGTCGGAATGCACAATGTACATGAATGAATGCAGGTGATCAGACAGGATGCTTACATACATGTCATCTGTCAGAGCTGTATCTAGACGTATCAGGAATCGAGGTACACTCCAAGTGCAAAAGTCCCACACCATTATGGAGCATCCACCAGCTTCAACAGTCACATGCTGACATGCAGTGTCCATGGATTCATGAGGTTGCCTCCATACCCGTACAAGTCCTTTCGCTCGATACAATCTGAAATGACAATCGTCCGACCACACAATATGTTTCCAGTCATCAACAATCCAATTTCGGTGTTGATGGGCCCAGATGAAGAGTAAAGTTTTGTGTCGTGCAGTCATCAACGGTACACGAGTGGACCATCGGCTCCGATAGCCCATATGAATGATAATCTCCCGGCGTATTTGATAATCAAAATATCCATGGGGTATACTGCCGGTCTACAGTGTCCAACGGACACATATCGGATTTATATGGAACACTTCATGTCGACTTCCCTGTTTTTTCATTTCTGCAATAATAGTAATAATAATAACGATAACAATATTAATCATATAATATTAATCACGGGAGTCCCTCTCAAGTGAAATTAATTGTACATAAACAGTAAAACCTTGAAACATGGGACTTGGGGAAAGGCAGCATTCGGTGTGGACAGGGCCTTACTCAGTTACCGTTGGTTGCTCGGTTTAAAAAAAAAAAAAAGACTTACACTTTATTTGGAACCAAAAGCAAATGAGGTTGACGATAAGGAACAATCATCAAGTTTGACTATTAAGACACAATATCTAACAAAAAATTCTTAAGCAAGTTGCACTCACGGCTGAAGGCCTTATTGACCAGAAATTCAAATTATTTGTCGGCTGAACGCCCGAACAGTAATAACTAAAAAAAATTTGACAGCTGAAGGCCCTTATAGTAATAACTCAAAAACAATTTAACGGCTGAAGGCCTGGATAGCAAATTCTTAAAAACAGCTAAACTTCTGCAAGAGATACTAAAATATTTAAAAAAAAAACACAGCTAAACTTCCCCAAGAGATACTAAAATATTTTTTTAAAAAAAACACATAAAAATTTAACTATCAAGAGACAATATATAATTAAAAATTCTTTGGCCAAATTGCATTCTCGGCTGAAGGCCTTATTGACCAGAAATTCAAATTATTTGTCAGCGGGAGGCTCAAAAAAGTAATATCTCCAAAACAATTTAACAGCTGAAGGCCTGGATAGCAAATTCTCAAAAACAGTTAAACTTCTGCAAGAGTTACTAAAATATTTTAAAAAACGCAATCATCAAAGTTTCAGTACAAGAGACAATATCTGATTAAACATTCTTAAGAGTTGCATTCATGGCTGAAGGCCTTATTGACAAGAAATTCAACTTACTTGTCGGCTGAAGGCCCCAATAGTAAAAATATTTTTTTAAACAATCATCACAATCTGACCAAACCAAGAGAGAAGTGGGCCTCAAACAGTGCTCCAAGGATCGACCTGGGAAAGTCGCTCAACTTCGTAACCAATGAGACAGGCCGCCAAGAGTTGTATTCACTTGACTGGACGGCAACTCAAACTAGTGACAGTTAATCGCAGAGCAACACTCTTGCAAAATCTACCTAACGTCTGATAACTAATACAACGATGGAACAACCCAGGCAAGGCGGAATCGGCGGACATTACTGCGTCTTCAGAATCCAGTGTTTAGAACATCCAGAAGCAGAAGGAACCACTACGATCAAAGTCCAAAATAAACAACATATCCGGATCACAATCAAGGAGGCTGTCGAACTACACGCCTTACCGGACAGCAGCGGCAAGGCGAGTAAAGGTACACTCTGCGAAAATACGCTAACCTCCAGGGCAGGTAACTGGGGAACTAGCGGCCACTAGGCAGAAAATACCGCTGGTTGAACTTCATTAACAAACACAAAGAATTCAATTTTTATTAATAAAGGGTGGAGGACGGCTAATTAATTTCGCTAACTCCAAACATTCCACTCGTTGCTCTTCGTCTCAGTGACCCTGTAAGCAGCAACGCACGAACAAACGGTGTGATCGCAAAATAGTGGAGGTTTCCCTACTAGGTTAATGTTCACTCAACTCAAACGTCCTGGGTCCGGTGGACAAAGAGGTTGCGGCCCTCGCAACTACAGCCCCTCGATCGGGCGATGCTTGTGTGCCGCCAGCGGTCCCGGCATGTCCTCACGCTGCGGAACCTCACTGCTGCTCCGTCCCAACCGAACTCCACGCCACACTCCGACCCAGAAAACACTTCACGTCCTTCCAAAGATAGTACCACGGTACTATATATCGATAACAGCTGCTGTTGCCACTTGTGGACAGACAACGCTAGAAAACATAGTGGCGCCACTAAATACAAGACGAAAACGAGACGCCACTATCGCTATTACACGATGCCAACCCAATACCGACACTAACGCGAGCCACAACACGGTTCAACATCCCCCCCCCCCCCCCCCCCCCCGTTAAACACCAACCCGGGGGTAACCCAACAAGTGGTCTAACCAAACTTAATTTGATTAAGATGGACCTGGTATTGCTTACGGGTGCGGTTATCCTTAACCAGAAGATTAACTGGGCCTAAAATACGCATAATAGAACAGGGACCCAGGAAACGGGGAGTGAACTTACCAACGTTTCCAACACGCACCTCCCTCCTGGTAATATTATGGACATACGCCTGATCTCCTGGTTTACTCCTAAAGACTCGTCGATTACGGTTGTAACGATCAGCTTTTTTGTTGTGGGCCCTAAGAATATTGTGCCTGGCACGATTACAGATTTCTTTGACGATCTGAGGGGTAAATCCACATTGATTAGATCTTGAATTCCCCACAAGTTCGATAGGGGGAATTAGCAGATTAAGCAAAGATCAAGAATAGTGGAGTAACCATCAAAGCCTCATGGCTGGTGGTATTGAGGGCAAAACTAAGCCAGGAGAGACTAGAATCCCACTTACTGGGGGTCTTCTGATGGAAGATAATCGGTGCGGATTTAAGATTACGATTGACCGTCTCCCCGAAAGAGCCCTGCGGGTAATACGGAGTGGTAGTCACGTGCTCCACACCACTTTGAAAACAGAAGGCCTTGAAGGGAGCCGAAAAAAAGGCCGGAGCATTATCACTAACGATTTGCTTAGGGAATCCAAAAACACTAAATACGTTAGTCAAATGCGCAATGGTAGTAACAGCAGTCACGTTACGACTCGGAAGAAGCCAGGTAAAACTCGAAAACGCGTCAATACGTATCGATGGCCTCTTTTCGTGCGAGGTAAGGGCCCCACGTAATCGATTTAGAGTTTATCCATGGGGCAGGATTCGCCCTCATAACTCAAGAAGCCCTGTTGAAGAGTGTTCTTAGGCTTGGCCACACGACACAACCGAGAAACGATCTCTCTAATGTCTCGGTCCATAGACGACCAATTCATATTCTCCTTAATTTTCTACACGGTCTTATAGGTTCCTAAATGCCCGCCAATCAACGAGTCGTGAAAGTAATGAAAAACGGGGCGTACCAGGATGGCTGGTAGGCAGATCTTCCACTCCTTGGCACGTCCCACCCATTTACACAAAATGTCTTTCCTGATGACGTATGCATCCAAAGGTTCTCCCGCCGACAGCCCTTCCTTAAGTGGGGTAGGACGTCAAACGGACCGACTTGGAGCAGGAGAGGCACCACAGGACATTTTAATTTCCACTGTCTATACTTTTACAAAAGAATTCATAAAATTTTGTCAGCATGACCAAGAAGGATTCAGAATCCACACTCATAGCAGTGGAAGTTCGAAAACAACGAAATAATTTTTTTTACATGTGAAATTTCATCATTTTTTTTTCACTTACTAATAGCAGTATTTGTTGCTATAGACACACTTATCTTCATAAGTAAGAGTGATTCTTCGATAAATTACGCACAGCATACAAACCATACTTAAAGGTGTATGAATCTCTTGAATTTTCGAAACCTATTAAAAACTGTGGTAAAAATTGAGGTAATTAACAATATAAATTTGTGTTTTTCCTAAACATGAAGTTTAAAATGTAACAGTTCATTCGTTTTTTCATAAATTAGATAAATTCTAGAGTTTCATACACCTGTGAGTATGGTATGTATGATGTGCAAAATTCATCGAAGAATCTCTCTAGCTTATGAAGAAAAGTGTACCCATAGTAACAAATGCAGCCATTAGTAAGTGAAAAAGTGATGAAATTTCACATGTAAAAAAAATTTATTTGTCATGTTTTCGAAGGTCCATTGCAATGAGTGTGAATCCTAATCCTTCCTGGTGATGCTGACAAAGTTTTATGAATTTATTTGTAAAAGTATAGACACTGGAAATTAAAATGTCCTGTGGTGCCTCTCCTGCTTCAAGTCGGCCTGTTTGACGTCCTACCCCCCTTAACCGATCACCAAGTGGGCTCCTGATCCTGATGGTCGGCAACGTCACCAAACAAATGAGGAATACCGCCTAACACGACACAACTGAAATTGCCTTCCTCCGTTTCTTGGGCGCACTCACTGGATGGATGTTCAGTGAACATGCGGCTGAGGACATCGGCGAGCACATTCTCAGTCCCCTTAATACGTTTAACGTCGAATTGAAACGCTGAAATGCGTACTGCCCATCTGGCGATACGGCCAGTTTCAAGCAGCCTGGCTATCACCCAACTTAATACTTCATTGTCGGTTTCTAGCTGGACCTCACTGCTGCTCCGTCCCAGCCGAACTCCAAGACACACTCCGAAGCATAAAACACTTGACGTCTTTTGAAAGACAGTACCATGGTACTAGATATCGGTAACCACCGCTGCTGCCAATCACGGACCGACAACGCTAGCAAACATAGTGGCGCCAGTAAACACAAGAAGAAAACGAGACGCCACTATCCCTATTACACGATGCCAACCTACCAACGGCACCAACGCGAGCCGCAACACGGCTCAAACCTAGCTGCGAAACGCAAAGATCAGATCACAGGCAGAGGTCTATTGGCATGAGGAGATGGAGAAATAACGGGGGCAACTCAGCAAGACCACTGATGAAAGAAGAGATGTTGATGACGAAAGCTATCTAGCAGTTGTTCTGTCAAAACTGCATGGTGAAGTTAAATGTTGCTGTTTCTGTTGGTAGCACCGATTACGTCATCATTTCTCCTCATATGTCTCCGCCCACCCCAAAGACCAAACATGCCATTTAGATTTTCGTTCATTATTTATGTTTTTGAAAATAGCCCGCGTGAAGAAATAACAGTGGTTACTTAAAAAATTGTTTTTAACGAAACTTGTGTGCTATTTTTTCACATCGAAAATCTTGTTATCCCATCCAGACCGCCACTTCCCAGTGCAATTCGACTTCTTCTTTTGTGCCGCATATACTTGCGTCACACAGTCAAAGAGAAAGAGTGGACGTGATGAAAGCTCAAAAAGTAATAAGGTTCCTTCACACAGTGAAAGTAGACTTATATTCTACTACAATTTCAAAAGAAAAATTTCACATATTTACCGATAATAGGAAAAAATAGAAAATAAAAATATCGGCACTCGATTTTTCCATTTCAATATCGATATATCGGGAAATAATGTATCGCTGATATAAATCGATATTCTTTGGAAAAATACTTCATCGGTATTTTAGCAACACCCCTACTGTGCATGGGGCGGTAAGTCACTAGACCGACTGCTGCTAGCCTTTGACCAATGGTATTGGATGATACAAACGTCGAAGGAAGTCTGTCACTTGTTCTCGAATGTCAGGGACACATGTGAAGGTATAACGCTGTGTTCGGTGCACAATACGGCGATTCATACTCGTGGTGATTAGACGTGGTAGACCGGTACCTTAACGATAAAATGAAAGATCACTCAGCATTTAATGCCGTTCACTTCCCTTGAATACTCTACCAGCTCTGGCGACAACACTAAACGCGAAAAATACTAATTCAGTGTGGCAGCCATTCTACTTGTCACAGAGAATTGTAACTCTAATCATTTTACAAAATTGTTAAGGCTTTCGTGGCCACTTGTTGTCAAACTGCCCATTGGCTTCTGTCTCGGGTTCTTCGGCCGACGTTCATCTAATGATCTTTCTGACGTTTCGCCAGCACGAGTGGCTGGCATTGTCAAAGCTTCACCCTCCATTGCCGGTGGTGAACTGGAGCCGAGCTGACGGCCTCAGACTGCCATTTCTAGATGTGCTGGTCACAAGGGACGGCGAAAACCTGGGACACAGCGTGTATCGAAAACCGACACACACGGACCGATACCTGCACAAACTGTTAAACCACCACCCGAGCCAGAAAAGAGGCATGATTAGTACGCTCGTAACGAGAGCAGGACGAATATGTGAGCCGCAACACCTCAAACGAGAAATGCAACACCTGGAAACTGTTCTGAGGAGCAATGGGTACTCCACAAATCACATTAGAAGTGTAACAGAGCCAAACACTCGGCGAAGTAAGGAACCAAAAAAAGAAATGTTGGGTACGGCCTTTCTGCCATACATTCCCAGAGTGACCGACAGAATCGGCCGCATATTGCGCAAACATGGCGTAAAGACGATTTTCAAACCGACAAGGAATATCAAAGAGTGTCTTAGATTGGCGAAGGAGAAAAGAGACCCACTTGCATTGTCTGGAATATACCGTATACCATGCACATGCGGAAAAGTTTGTCGGAATGACTGGACGATCCATTAATACCAGGATCAAAGAGCATAAGCGACATTGCAGGCTGGGGCAGGTGGAGAAATCGCCCGTGGCAGAGCACGCACTGAATGAGACCGACCACGTAATAAAATTCGCCGACACGGAAGTTCTGGCTGTAGAGAAGCACTATCACACGCGCTTGTTTAGAGAAGCTGTAGAAATACAAAAACACGCGAACAGTTTCAACAGGAAAAAGGAAAGCCTTAAGGTAAACGGATCCTGGCTTCCCGTACAGCAGCGAACGACCGTCGCAGGTAGCAAGAGGAGAACCGCACCGGAAATGACCGCGGAGAAGCCCTCGGACGTTGGCGCGCCAGGTACATATAGTCTGCGCCCGCGAGCTCGGCTCTAATCATTTTACTTATCTGTTGGTGATGCGTACCTGTACGAAGTTAATTTGACATCCAACTATGTCTCATGAGTACTTCATCTTTTTTTTTTTTTTTTTTTTTTTTCTCCAGGCACTATTCACATCGGTCTACCCTCGCTAGACGACGTCCACGTCACTCCGTTCGCCGACACTTTCCTACGAACCACGTTCTTCACTGTCGCTGACAGTATCTTCTGCGTTTCAAACATCTCCGTCCCATTGTCAGCATCTCATACAGCTTTCATCATCAACATCTCTTCTTTCATCAGTACATTTACTGAGTTGCCCCTGTCATTTCTCCATCCCCTCATGTCAGTAAACCTCTGCCCGTGATTTGAAAATTTGGAAACTTGTGGTAAGGTCTTATGGAACCAAACTGCTGAGGTCATCGGTCCCTAAGCTTACACACTACTTAATCTAACTTAAACTAACTTACGCTAAGGACGACACACACACTCATGCCCGAGGGAAGACTCGAACCTCCGACGGGGGGAGCCGCCAGGACCGTGACAAGACGCCTGAGACCGCGCGGCTACCCCGCGCTGCGCCTGTGATTTGGTTCTTTTAGTTTCGCTACTAGGTCTTTCTTTTTATATATATTATAATTACTTTCATTTCACAGAGCTACTTGTGATTAACATTATATTATTCATATTGTTATCGTTATTATTATTACTATTATTATTAGAGGTTTTTTTGTTTTCCATGCCGACGAAGTAAATTCGAAGAAAGATGTCCCGTTTTATCCTAAATCGGTGTTACTAGCGATTCACGAATGTTATTGCTTTAGTTTCATCAGTCAAACAATTCTTTTCCGCTTTTGTGACGAGAAAGAATTTATTGATTTATCCATCCACTATCAATTATTCTGTCAGTTTAATCATGATGCGTAACGGTAATTTATTGGCATTGTTAACCGTTGGATTGATTTACATTGATGGAGTTATGATTCGCGCTGGCGTGAACTACTGAATATTCATGTATTTGCGTCCGATTCCTTCCTTGCAGTTAAAAAGGATTGAAATTCTATCGACGGAACAGTTGTTGAATACGTATTACTAAATTAATATATATTTACTTCCAGTAATGTGAGCCTTGATATTCCAGAAGCCTTCGCAGGAAGCAGTTAAGTTTCAGATTATTCACGCATCTGAGAAAAGCGTACTAGAAAATGTTGCATACGGAAGTAACATAACATCTCTTCATTTGGTCGAATATTTACTTTTTGCGTTAATGACGCTAGCGCACTTCCGATGTGTTCATTACTGAAATTTTGCCCCTTAATTTCCTGTTAAGTGTTCCAGTTTCTAGAACTAATACTGAATCCATTCGATGAATTTATGTAGGTATCTCAACATCTTCATCAGCGATGCACAGTCAATGCCATGAGTGTTTTGCTGTGAGCGATTTCCTATGACAGTAATGTGCGCACAAATTATTGTCTGTCAGACATCTTGTGTGATAACAGCCATTAGATTACCCTCGCATACCATTGCGAATCGCTGAGTTAAATGCAGCAAGGGACCAAGAGGTTTTCACTTTTTATCAGAAACTATGCCAAATGCATTACTTGAAGTTTCTCTGGAAGTAGTAACGGCTGTCATTCAGTTACATAAAGTTCATCGAATACTTGCGAGTTATAAATGTTTCTAATATGAATCAGTAGTACACGTGCATCTAACAGTCCCACTCCTAAATCACAATTGTGGAGCGTGACATAACGTTAATTCTTCAAATGGTTAAAATGGCTCTGAGCACTATGCGACTTAACTTCTGAGGTCATCAGTCGCCTAGAACTTAGAACTAATTAAACCTAACCAACCTAAGGACATCACATACATCCATGCCCGAGGCAGGATTCGGACCTGCGACCGTAGCGGTCGCTCGGTTCCAGACTGTAGCGCCTATAACCGCACGGCCACGTTAAATCTTCCTTACTGAATATGATAATTTGTAACAAAATCGGAACTGATAAAGTATTACTTGGAACTAAAGAGTTTAAGTAAACAGAAATAAGATAGAAGGTACTGCGTTCTAAAGAGGTATTGTGGACCACACTTCTGTGTTAAATTACGTCACTGATTCGAGAGTGTCGCCACACTAACGTAGCATTTGAATCTGAGTAGTACACAGAAAATGAACAGACATTCTTCCAGCACAAAATGAAACACAGTCCATTGATCTTGACCACACCAAATAACTTTTCGACTAGAAGGTAAATAAAAAGTATGTCGTGCAAGTGTTGTTTAGCTATCACGGGGACATTAAACAGCATGACTGCGCCATTTGTAACTTCGTTCGTTTTGAAGATATGAACAGCAATACTTTTTTTTAAAAAAAAAAGTGGTCTCTTTTATTTATTCGCTAATCCAGTTATTCTTCTCAACATCTGTTCAAAATGTTTCACATTGCGCTTTTCAGGGAAACATAATGTTACTGAAAACGTAACATAAAAATGGTTCAAATGGCTCTGAGCACTATGGGACTTAACATTTGAGGTCATCAGTCCCCTAGAACTTAGAATTACTTAAACCTAACTAACCTAAGGATATCACACACATCCTTGCCCCAGGCGGGATTCGAACCTGCGACCGTAGCGGTCGCGTGATTCCAGCCTGAAGCGTCTAGAACCGCTCTGCCACAACGGTCGGCTACAACCTAACAGAAAACTGACTTTGACTCTCCTGTAACAGCACACGCTGCACAGCCGAACACGGTGGTCTTCTTCCCTCTCGGTACGTGGCCGTTTGGAGTTCGGTCTTCTGGTGACCGTTCCTTCTCGTGACTACTGCTGACTACGCAGTATCACAGAAGGAACATCCAACGTCTACATCTGCAGCAGCAATTTGTGCAGCATTTCGCACCACAGTGACACAACGAACTGTTACAAATCGGTCACTTAAAGGGTATCTCCGAGCCAGAAGTTCTGTAGCGACTTCAGTGGTGTCAAGCGAGAGCTCACTGGAGGGCAGAATGGAGGTCTGTTATGTTTCCTGATTAACGTTGGTTCTGCCTCGGTGCAGTGATGGTCGTGTGTTGAAGCCAGTTGAGGGCCTGCAGCCGACCTGTCTGCATCCTACACACACTCCGCCTACACCTGAAGTTATGGGCTTGGGTACGATTCCGTATGACAGCAGGAGCACACTCGTCGCTATCGCATGCACACTGACTGCAAATTTGTTCGCCAGTCTGGTGATTCGATGTTTGTGCTGCCATTCATGAACGGCTTTCCAGGACGTGTTTTCCACTTGGATAACGCTCGCCCAATATGCAGCTGTTGTAATCCCTCATACTCTCCAGATTATCTACACGTTGCTTTGGCCTGCTCGATCACCAGATCTGCCTACAGTCGAGGACGTATGAGACATTGTAAGTAGGCTGTTTAGGTTTTTATTTTGTAACGTCACGCAGCGTTCTGTATGAAAATCACTGACTGTGCTGTGTGCAGTCTGTAGTTCGTTTGCATTGTTGGAATTTTTGCTATTGTAGTGTTGGTCAGTTGGATGTGAACAGAGCGTAGCGTTGCGCAGTTGGAGGTGAGCCGCCAGCAGTGGTGCATGTGGAGAGAGAGATGGCAGAATTTTGAGAGCGGACATTCTGAACGTGTGTCCATCAGAAACAGTAAATCTGTAAGACTGGATGTCATATATATATATATATATATATAAACTTTTGAACACTATTAAGGTAAATACATTGTTTGTTCTCCATCAAAAACTTTCATTTGCTTACTATGCCTATCAGTAGTTAGTGCCTTCAGTAGTTAGAATCCTTTATTTAGCTGGCAGTATTGGCGCTCGCTGTATTACAGTAGTTCGAGTAACGAAGATTTTTGTGAGGTAAGTGATTCATGAAAGGTATAGGTTATTGTTAGTCATGGCCATTCTTTTGTAGGGATTATTGAAAGTCAGACTGCGTTGCGCCAAAAATATTGTGTGTCAGTTTAGTGTTGATCAAAATAAGAAAAGAGAGAAATGTCTGAGTACGTTCAGTTTTGCTCAGCTGTTTGAAAATCAAATAACGTAAGGGGAGGTTTCAACATCATCGGGCGATAACTCAAGCGTCATCCACAAACAGCGGCAACAGTCCATGTATTGACCGTCCAAGTCCAACAGACATGGAAATCCATCCCACAAACTGGCACCCGGCAATTGGACAACACAATGCATGCACTTTTGCGTGCCCGCATTCAAAATTCTGGCAGTTACACCGGTTATTAATGTACTAACATTTCACTTTTGCAATGGCTTATTTTGAGTTTACATTAACCTGTATTCGTGCGATGTTAGTCATTTAAAGACGTTACCTAGACAAACTCATCACAAAAATTTCATTACTCTACATTACTCATTTATTGGTGCTGTGATTTTTTCCGTCAGTGTATTTCGGTTTGTCGTCTCTTTTTCAGTTTTATTTAAATGCTTTATCATCTTGTAAGCTGGATACTGTCTTCCACGGACATCGTGTTCAGTTCTCCTCTTGAAATTATTACGCGATCCTCCATTTGTTTTCCTGCCAATAGTTGTTACTTTATCTCTCTTCCCTCTATATTTTTGTTTCGCAGATTCTGTTTTCGTCTGTAAATAAATGATCGTTTCTTTTCCTCAACTGCTTTTCCGGTATCTTCGTGCCGTACTCTAAGTCCATATTTCTTCTCCTATTATTTTTTCTCAGCAACAAACTTTCGGCCTGTTGAGTACATAGCTTCATACTGTGCCATGCAGTTTCTAAACTATCATTTGCATCCGTCTGGTCTAGGCAATGATTGAGTCTGTTTTGATATAGACGTTTTGCGCTCTTGTAACAGGAAGACTTTAAAACTTTTGAAAAAAAAACGACATTTTGTCTATGGAGTGCTTGATTCATTCTGTTGTGAATTTTTTTTGTTTGTTTATAGACGTACTCACATGTTTATGAAATAGTCATAACCGGTTTCGGCCATACAATGACCATCTTCAGGTTTTAAAGGCGGCATACACTGAACACAGGTTCATGCATTTGACAACCCAGAAACCGGTTATGACTGTGTCATAAACATGTGATTGCGTCTGTAAATAAACAAAAAAAATTTACCGACGTTAAAACCTTCTTCCCTTTTGTTTCAGTTCCTTTTCTTTTCATCCATCCAGAGAGCGTAACCATTTTTGTTACCACTAGGTGTGTGTGTGTGTGTGTGTGTGTGTGTGTGTGTGTGTGCGCGTGTGTGTGTATGAATTTCTAAGGGACAAAACAACTGAGGTCATTGGTCCCTATACATACACATTACTACCTTATGCTAAGAACAACACACACACCTGTGCCAAGGGGAGGACTCGAACCTCCGGCGGGAAGGGCCGCGCAGTCCTTGACATGGCCCCTCTAACTGCACGGCCACTCCACGAGGCCCGAGTAAATGTCAATAGATCTGAAAACACGAGTATCCTGAACTTTCTTGCAAATTTTCCTGTTGGCCTTCACTTAATTTATTATTTATCTCTGTTCCCTGGTTCACCTAGTGTACTTACGTGCATCTCTCTTCCTAAAAAAGGAATTCGTAATTTTTAGTCCATTACCGGAGCCAAAATGTATAAGAGAGTGTCCATTATCATTTTCCGTTGTTCGCGAAAAACGTGGTTCATCTGCGAAGGTGGTCACGTATAGATTACAAGTGCAGCCCTTTCTTGAGTAGCTCGAGTGTTTGTGATCCGCACCAGGGCAAGCTGTTGAGAAGCTGCCTGCTATATTTGTTACTGACAGGTTCGATCAACATGCGGCCATTTACAGAGATGCTTCGTGCACTCAGGGGATCCCTGGACCGAAGACGACGTTCTTTCTACGGAACACGGACGAGAGAATTTAGAGAACAAGCATTTTAATTTGACTGCAGAACGATTCTACTGCCGCCAAAGTACATTTCGGTAAGGGCTACGAAGATAAGAGGAAGTAGAGCTCGTATAGACGCTTATAGACATTCGTTTTACCCTCGCTCTATTTACTAGAGGAATAGAAAACAGAATGACTAGTAGTGGTACAAGGTACTCTCCGCCATGCACCATGTGGTGGTTTACGGAGTATATCTGTAGATACAGATACAGATTGCAACGTAATCTTCATAACTATCGCTGGTTTAGTTAGTGTTGTAACTCGACCTGGTGAGAAGATTACCGTTGCTTGTCATGTCCTACAGCTCCTGCGAGCTACCCTCTGTAGTAATGGCTTAACAAATTCGTGTGGTCCACGAAATTACAGACCCCCGCGAGTTATTGCCGGGTATTATTAATATCTAGCGGGAGGGTTTAACCAACCGGTAAAAATTTGGACGCAACGGATAACGCAATATTTTTTAGAACCACTGCAGAAGGCACATATGCAGGACTTAATAGGGAGCATAGAGCCATTCAAATGTGGTACTGACTTTCACCTGTTCTTTATGATGAAGGGAGGAAATAATCGGTCGATGGTATTCGTTAATTTATATTTATTCAATACCGATGGCATTTCGATAACTAGCTGTGTGTCTGTTGGAATATACATCATCACATCTGGTCTCTCTAGTTAACATGATTCACTTTTGCCACATAATTATGTAAAGGGAGAGGGGAGTGCAGACCTGGCTTCAATGTAATTTTTTGCAGGCACACAATTATACTTAAACCCATGCTTATTACACTCAATTACTATGGTCACGTAGAACAAGTACATCAAAGACCTACAAGCGAAATCGGTCAGGGCGGAAGAGTATTTGCCTAAATATTTCAATTTTCGTTGAAACGGACGCTAAAGAAAGGGTAGCTAATGGTGCACTTAACTATGACTGCCAGAAAAAACACCACGTTACTGAGCTGGGGGGGGGAGGGGGGGGGAGAACATTTACGATCATATGATATGGCGGGAAAATTTTGCAAATCTTTATTTTATCAATGGGCATTAAAATCTCAACTTTCCTAGATACAAGAGTTTAAGCCATGTATTTTACGTAACACCCTTCATTGTAGGCGAATGAGTTATTGGGGGGGGGGGGGGGGGCGGGCAAGAAGAAACATTAGCTATCACTCAGTACTATTCCACACACGTGGCCAAGTAGAGGTAGCCAACGGAAATGCAAAAAATACGGACACACAAGATTATTCCTTCCCTGTCTTACACTCGTCCACTACCGTATGGTTATTCACTCGACTACTATACATTTTCAGATCGAAACTGCCCTTTACCAATGTGGCGGTTGCTCCAACCGACCACGTGGCGGGTAAGCAAGTACACAAAGAAAACATATGAAAAATAAATAAAAATCCCCAAAATATTACAGTAAAAGAAAGACCACACTAAAATTCATTAAATCTACATCTTCATGGTTACTCTGCAATTCACACTTAAGTGCCTGGCAGAGGGTTCATCGGACCATTTTCATACTACTTCTCTACCATTCTACTCTCGAATGGCGCGTGGGAAAAAGGAACACCTAAATCTTTCCGTTCGAGCTCTGACTTCTCTTATCGCATTATGATGATCATTTCTCCCTACGTAGGTGGGTGTCAATAAAATATTCACGCATTCGGAAGAGAAAGTTGGTGATTGAAATTTCGTGAATAGATCTTGCCGCAAAGAAAACCGCCTTTGTTTCAGTGACTGCCACCCCAACTCGCGTATCATATCAGTGACACTCTCACCGCTACTGCGCGATAACACGAAACGAGCTGCCCTTCTTTGCACTTTTTTCGATGTCCTCCGTCATTCCTACGTGGTAAGGATCCCATACCGCGCAGCAATATTCCAGCAGAGGACGGACAAGTGTAGAGTAGGCTGTCGTTTTAGTGGGTTTGTCGCATCTTGTAAGTGTTATGCCAACAAAGCGCATTCTTTGTTTCGCCTTCCCCATAATATTATGTATGTGGTCTTTGCAATTTAAGTTGCTCGTAATTGTAATTCCTAGGTATTTAGTCGAATTGACAGCCCTTAAATTTGTGCGATTTATCGTAGATCCAAAATTTATCGGATTTCTTTTAGTACCTATGTGGATCGGGGACGGAGCCTCTCCGTCGTTTCTAGGTCCACGGTTAACATACAATACGATGCAATACAATACCTATGTGGATGACCTCGCACTTTTCTTTGTTTGGTGCTAATAGCCAATTTTCGCACCATACAGAAATTTTCTCTAGATCATATTGTAACTGGAATTGATCGACTGATGAGTTTACTAGCCGGTAAACTACAGCGTCATTTGCAAACCATCTAAGAGTGCTGCTCAGATTATCACCTAAATCATTTATATAAATCAGGAACAGCAGAGGGCCTTTGACACTACCTTGCGGAACGCCAGATATCACTTCTGTTATACTCGATGATTTACCGTCTATCACTACGAACTGTGACCTATCTGAGAGGAAATCACGAATGCAGTCACAAAACTGAGACGATACTCCATATTCATGGAATTTGATTAATAGTCGCTTGTGAGGAACGGTATCAAAAGCCTTCTACAAATCTAGGAATATGGAATCGATCTGAGATCCCTTGTCGACAGCACTCATTACTTCATGGGAATAAAGAGCTAGCTGTACTGCACAAGAACGATATTTTCTGAATCCGTGTTGGTTATGTATCAATAAGTCATTTTTCAAGGTGATTCATAATGTTCGAGTACAGTATTTGCTCCGAAATCCCACTGCAAAATGAGGTCAGTGATATGGGTCTGTAATTCAATGGATTACTCCTATTTCCTTTCTTGAATATTGGTGTGAACTGTACTACTTTCCAGCATTTAGGAACAGACCTTCCGTCAAGAGAGAGGTTGTAAATGATTGCCAAGAAAGACGCTATTGTGTCTGCATACTCTGAGCGGAACCTGATCGGTATACCATCTGGACCGGAAAACACCTAAGATACTTCCGTCAAACACAGAACAATAATACGACTGTGAGCTTAAGGCCTTACCAAGGCACAAACGCAAAGTTCGTACTGAAATTTGACTAAATTATGAAAATAAACTCCATTATGGGGGTTTGGTGATAATCTCACACCTGATTCTAAGGAGCAGTTTTGAGACATTCTGATACTTTTATTAACATTACCAAAATCAAGAGCTGCGTCCCCACATCCGTTCAGCGCTGCTACCTAGTAACAGGTGGACCTGCAGACACCTCGCCTAACCGTTGTTCGTACAAAAGGTGGTGAAGGGGATGGTTCACCAACCTGACAGAGCCAATAGTCGTTCATTCGTGATCTCTCTGATCTGACTTGCACACTATCTTTGACAAACTTCTTCGCGTTTAGGCGATTGGTACTACCCTAGCACAGACTCACCCTACTCGTGCAATGCCACGACCTCTGACCAAAACTTTCTTCTTCTTCCCACAATATCTCGTTCATACAGCCTAGGTTGCACATGGGAAGGGATACAGGGAAACGTGGCACACACGAAATAAAAGTCAACTGTAAATAAACAAACACCGCTTGGTCCATTCTCTTCTGCTTGTTACCCACAGACTTACTTCTTAAAAAAAAAAAAAAAAAAAAAAAAAAAAAAAAAAAAAAAAAACTCTCGTTGTAATTCTCCGGTACCGGAATTTATTGAGAAAAATATGGAACGGGACAACCAGTTCTACATCTACATCTACATTTATACTCCTCAAGCCACCCAACGGTGTGTGGCGGAGGGCACTTTACGTGCCACTGTCATTACTTCCCTTTCCTGTTCCAGTCGCGCATGGTTCGCGGGAAGGACGACTGCCGGAAAGCCTACGTGCGCGCTCGAATCTCTCTAATTTTTCATTCGTGATCTCCTCGATAGGTATAAGTAGGGGGAATCAATTTATTCGATACCTCATCCAGAAACGCATCCACGTTCTTAATAGTGACGGAAAGGTTTCACAAGTTTTTTGGTTAATGTAGAGGATTAACGGGTTAAATTTAATGACTAGGAGTTTGAAACGCTGATAAGTCGGGCATCGACGACGATGTGCCCTTGCACCCTCTAACAGTAGCTTCTCAAATTACTAACTTTCCAGCAAGGCCTCTTCAAAAATTCCACCTGCAGAGGAGCTACGTTTCTGTTCACACACGCCGGTTCCCAGTATAAATTAGTAAGCCTCTCGATTTAATTGGACGCGACTTCACAAAGGAGCGCGGCCGCTCCGCGTCCGTTTGTGCGCCCGGCACTGCACTGCACTGGCCCCACCAGTCCCGATCGGTCCACGATAGTCGGTGCGCCGGGACAGCATGACGTGATTACCTCCCCACCCGCCGGCAACGATTGGGGGCTTCCTTTGACGATCCGTCTCCCGGCCCGAAATGGAATTTCATAGCGCGAGCTCAACTTGGCGCGCTGCAGCAGTTCCGTGTGCCTCCGTTCGGCAGAGATTTTCCGTAATTAATGTTGATACTCGGCGGTATTAATTACATGCGATACAGCACAGCGTTTATATGCTGTGAAAGTGCTATGCGACTCGTTGCCTGTGGTGCTCGTTTTCCGCGATATTAGGTTCTGATTACTAGGAAAATTAATATACTTTGCAGAATTTGCTTTCAAAACATGGAGATATCGAAAAGAAGATAGTTCGCTTCGTCCCTTAGTAGGCATAGGAACAGTCTTTTAGCCAACCTAATTTAACGCTTTTTTTCTTTTTTTGCAGTTACAACACTTTCGCCAAATACGAGCAAATAATCTTATTGTCACGATTTGCCGCTTCCCATCTGACCCTGGGTGCCTCATGTTGCTGATACGAGGAAACTGTTTGTCACTTTTCAGTTGCCTTTCTTTCGTTGGGTGTATTGAAACATCCCCTTAGAAAAATTAATGAATGACTGTGCTCATAAACCCCTTACGTTATTTGATTTTCAAACAGCTGAACAGAACTGAACGTACTCAGACATTTCTCTCTTTACTAATTCAGATCATCAATAAACTGACACACAATATTTTTAGGGCAACGCAATTTCACTTTCAAAAATCCCTACAAAAGAATGGCCCTGACTAACAATAACGTATACCTTTCATGAATCACTTACCTCACAAAAATCTTCGTTACTCGAACTACTGCAGTACAGCGAGCGCCACTACTGCCAGCTAAGTAAAAGATTGTAACTACTGAAGTCACTAACTACCAATAGGCATGGTTAGCAAACGAAAGATTTTGATAGAGAACAAACAATGTATTTACCTTAACAGTGTTCAAAAGTCATAATAATATATATCAGTTCATGACATCCAGTCTTACAAATTTACTGTCTCTGATGGACACACGTCTAGATCATCCGCTCTCAAAACTCCGCCATCTCTCTCCCCACATCCACCACTGCTGGCGGCTCACCTCCAACTGCGCAGCGCTGTTAACATCCAACTGCCCAACACTACAATAGCGAATATTACAACAATGCAAACCAATCACAGCCTTCACACAGCACAGTCAGTGATTTTCATACAGAGCGCTACATGGCGTTACCAATATAAAAACCTAAACAGCCTACTTACCATATTTGGTAGATTTTCTATTGTTTGGTGGCGTATCTCAATATTTTTCGTTTTTTAAAACACTTCTGGAGAAAGTCAGCGAACAAAATATAATATTTATTGCTCATCAGGAAAAATACAGACTTGTACCAAAATCTGTAATCATAAAATACAAATAACCGAAAATGGTTATATACATTCCCTTTTTGATTGAAACGACACTCATTTTATCATAAATGTCATGTAACTAAAAAAATAATATAGTTTCAAGCAAAATATTCTCTTTAATCATTTCAACATCTTCATACACATTCGTACTATTTGTATAAACATTCATATCCAAACAATACACACGAAAATAAAGAATATAATGGAAGTTAGCCGTGCAGGATTAGCCGAGCTGTCTGTGGCGCTGCAGTCATGGACTGTGCGGCTGGTCCCGGCGGAGGTTCGAGTCCTCCTTGGGCATGGATGTGTGTGTTTGTCCTTAGGACAATTTAGGTTAAGTAATGTGTAAGCTTAGGGACTGACGACCTCTGCACTTAAGTCCAATAAGATTTCAAACACATTTGAACATTTAATGGAAGTCAATATTCTGTTCAATGCCTTGGCTTGTAACTAGAGATGGGCAAAACTGTTCTTTTCAGAGATAGGATCAGAACCATTCACTCCCTGAAATGAGCTAGCTCTTTTCCATGACTCACCATTCATTCACAATAGAAAATAAATGGAAGGCACATTGCCCTTTAAACCTGGTTTATTCCAGTACTATACCTGTATTTTGATCTTATTTGATCCTATTTTGAAGTAACACAGATAATGAGTAAGAATTTTGTATTGTTTTTTGAAGTTTCCATGAAATGACAAAGTTTTTGATTATTGATTTATTTTGCACCATCGTGGTTTTTTGGGTGATCGGAAAACGTTGTAACTTGAGATTGACATTAACAATATATTTGGCTATAATGTATTAAAATTTCATTAACCTCGTACAAATACATCGCAAGCCATATATTTTTAAAGTGAACGTTTCCTTCCAAAGACACCTAAAATAGCAAAATCCGTACCAGAATAAGAAAAAAAATATAAATTTGACTGTAAGACTAAAGTGCTGCATATAGCCGTATGCAGAATAAAACAAGGAAAATATTGGTGTATCACATTTTGCGATACGTTTATCGGTTCGCTTGTAATGAAAGAGTAAATTGTAGTGTCCATATTAAAAATCCTCTAGTAAGAGGAGTCGTCAGGAATCTAATCTGATCAGTTTAAATAAATAAAAATAAAATAAAAACAAATGATGTATACATAACATAATAATGTAATATACATAGCGGTATTACTACGAAGAACAATATCCAGTAGAGACGAACTCCGTTGCAGAGGCGTTGAGTCGAGCGGGTCGAGCCGCGAGCTGTATTACTGCGTGAGCTAAGACTGCAGAGACCAGAGTGACACCTGAGTTGCTTTGCTCAACGCTCTGGCTAGAGAACGGTGGGATGAGCATTGAGCGGGCGCGTTCCGAGGGTGGGGGGAGCGGTGAACTGCCACCAGTCACCCGCTCCGAGACAAATCGTCCGTTGTCTTGCAAGCAGGTTGTTGCAAGCAGTTCTTATGTTCTCCGCTAGGAGGCTCTCTGTCCTGTTGCTCGCATCAACTGCCCAGAGGGCAGGACGTGCGACTGAAACGATAGCCGGCGGAGTGCGATGCTAAGTTAAGCTGCGCCAGACACTGCACGCGGCAGAGGAGGCACAGAGACGGCACGGCATATGTGATACACAAAATCCAATGGGGCACTGCACAATGCAGACAGCCAAGGTAGAAGTAGGGCAGAGGCCGGCGCTGGCTGTGTTGTATGGCGTGCAGTGTGCTCTGACCAGCAGAGGCACCGCAGATATGCTCCGTTCTCTCTCTCTCTCTCTCTCTCTCTCTCTCTCTCTCTTTCTCTCTCTCTGCTGTGGGAAACGTTTGGAGCTACCGTTCTTTTTTTCTGAATCACTGATTGTTCACTCCTTTGAAAGATTCAACTCTATGAATCAGTTCAGGAGCGGATCCCCCATCTCTACTTGTAACATGAAGGAGCTAAAATGTCAAATCACACCTCCAGCCGCCTAATTTTCCAGTTTCATTTTATTTTTGCTACGACCCCTGACCGACGTGTAGGATGAATCGCACCTCTTGCACAATCGAAATAGTGCTCAGCATACTGTCACTGATATCGGTAGATTTCCTCTTGATCATATTGATCATACTTGCATACCCAGAATTCAACATTCTGGCGCTTACACCGGTCATTGATGTATCACCATTTCACATTTGCAGCGGCTTATCAGGCGCTTACATTAACTTGTGATCTTGCAGTGTTAATCACTTACATATCTTACCTAGGGAAATGTATCCCTGAATTTCATTACTCTACATTAATTATTTTGGTGTTGCGATTTTTTTTCCATCGGTGTACAGAGAATGCAAACAACGAACATCGTAAGACTATTTGCTAGTACTCTGCATCTGTTTTCCTTTTAGGAACAATGTTTTCCCTCCAGGTGGTATGTTCCCAACCCATGACCTTCTTTTGTTTTATCACATCGCTCTTCAACAATTCAGTTCGTCGTTTGTTCCATCTATATTCATATAAATCTTATCCGGACTCGCGTGACTGTTCCATCACCGAAGCCATTTTGAAATCTCACAGCTGTTTACTGCATCCCGCTACAGTGTTCTCATCACGCCTTAAATTCTTTCGTGCGACATAGGGACTTCTCTCCGTGGCAAATCCTCTCTCTGCACGAAATGAAATTTCAGTACTTGTTTAGATATTGATAAAAATCAAGCAACGTGTCCCATTTTAGAACCAACACATGCGAAATATGTGAAAATACCTCATATACCGTAAAGATGATGACTAGTCCCGTTTTCGATATCAAAGCCCCAATTATAAAATCGTCTAGATCGCAAAGGTACGTTGATTACAAGGTGACCGATTTCGATTATCACATGATCATCTTCAGACTTTCAGAACCAAACTGATGGATAATGGCAGCTGTTCCGTGCACAGGAATGTCCATTAATACAGTTCTGAAGGTCTGAAGCTGATCAGATGATCTAAACCGGTCACCTTGAAATCAACGTGCCTTTGCGATCTGTATGGGTTTATAATTAACTTCAGTATTTGTCGTTTCGGCTCTCTTGTGATGACTGAATTGTTCTGCAGCAAGCATGAGAACGAAGCGTCTGTATATATGATTTTGACTAATTTACTGGTTTTACTTTAGACCGAAAGTTCTTAGGATTTTTCGTCATATCATAATGAAATTTTTTTTTACTAATTGTATTGCATTGTATTGCTTAACTTTCATTCTAGCTCCATTCAGCTTTGTTTGTCAAGAAGACTTTGACTTTATTTGAATCTGTGATGAAGCTCTCTTTGCCGGGGGGCAGGGGGGGGGGTCTCGTCCATGCCGTGGAGATCAGTTGCCGTGTGCGCTGGGTGCAACCAACTGCAAACACTGGCATATTTCGGCACGACGCTGCCGCCTGTATTCTAAAATGTTGTTACGATTTGCGTTACATAGCGTGGTTCATATCAGAGTCAGGTAAATAAGGAACGGCAAGTATCACTAATGTAGGTTGTAACGACAACTGTACATATAATAATTTTTTTCTTTATGAATTTAGATAAATTAATGTAAACAATGTTTTGAACTTTTTTTTTTGGTTCGTATCGTGATGTTAAAGAGACTGTGAGCAACTTTTGAAATGAATATTATTATTTATGTTAGATTTCAAATAATGTGGTAATCAAAGGAAAGTGTATTTAATGTTAAAACTATTGTAAGGTGTGAAAATTGTAATTTATACACTTGGTCCATACGTAGGTAATGCATTAGGATATGTGTAGTAGAAAACCTGTGGTGAATACCCTACCTGTAGGGGAGCGGGAAAAGGTGGAGGCAGGCGAGGCGGGAAAACGCACACTGGCGCGGTTCGGCACAACGGGCACAGTATAACAGTCGGAGGCGAGCAACAGTCGGAAGTACACGTACTGTACCGAGGAGGCTACCCAGGAAAAGTGGATTCCACTGAGCCTCGGATGAACCGATTCCGACGACTACTTGGCATGGCTATATTCTGAGGCACAAAATTGTAAAGATTACGACGCTAAGAAGATGGAAAGTGCCGACGTAGTGTGAGCCTTGGCCGTGCTTGTCTGTGTGCCGTGCTGCCCGCTATCTCGCTGCCCGCCATCCGCCGCACCGACTTGCACAGGTCAAACATTTATTTCATCTTTAGAAGTGTATCTGTGTGGACCAGTGTCGAAACTGGTCCTAACTGTTCAATAATAACGTGACTTTTACCAGAATTGCCTTAGCCATTACTGATCCTGATCACTGACCTAGACAGGATTCTTACCTCGTATTGTGCAATCCGAGTATCCTGAACTGAAAGTTTAATGTTAGTGTTAATGAAAATTATCAGCAGATTAATCTATGCCATAAAGGAGTCTAAAGTCCCGTGTGTTATTGCAAATGTTGGTAAAGAACAAAAGTATGACTAAATTGAAAGAGAGCTTTTTTTGAATTGAGTTAGCGATGTTATTTAATTAATTTGAGACAGAAATAATGACAGTTAAATTATTCAGAAGTAAGACAAAAGAGTAGTTATCCATAGATTGATAATTTTGAGTGTTAATTTGCCTTCAGTACTTAATAGTTTCAGTATAACGACCATAACAGTTTCAGGGCCCCCCCTTTTTTCTTGTCCATTCTTTCAAACATTGATGTGTACTGATCAGATTTGACCAGTAAAGCTAAATTATATATTAATCCTAAGTGTATTAATGTTTTTCCATCTTTAATAGTGACATTGTGTGTGTGTTTTCAAGATTGTCAGTGCTAGGGCAGTCTATGCCCGATTTCAGTCTGATCGATATACAAAATGCAGTTTGTAGTAATCATTGCTGGGTGGTGTTGTGTATTTATAGCTCATTCAAATTAGTACTAAAGGAGAAAACTTTAGTTCAGTGGATTTTTCCGGTTCCAAACTTTGCCATATAACGCATCATTACTACGTGTTACTATGCTTGTACATGCACCCACTTGTACAAGGAAAAACTCATTCATTGCCTAAGTAGGCTGGCGACCGAATTGTTAATTATAGGTAGCATCTACTGTGTGTACTTCTTGTCCATGCGAAAGAGTAATTATACTTTACATTTGCTTGATGCATCACTGTAGTTATTGACTGAATATAAGTCCGATCTTGCTTTTATTAGGTACACGCGGTCAACTTATGTACTAAAATCCTTATTTATAAGGTGAAGCCCGTGAACTTATTGCAGTACAGGCTTTATAGAGATAACGTACGTCCGAGCAGGGCGGAAGCGTTACAAGGTTTCTAAAATTTTTAAAAAACAAATGGCACACGGTTATCTGAAACTGGGGCTACTTGCCGCTCGCCTAATTGACCAAGTGGTGAACACCTGTATAATTTGGAGAATGTAGTAACATTCACTCAGTGTGAGACTCCAATGTCCTGTTAAAAGATAACAACTCCCCCATCAGCCAGCTGAGATCCAATGCCTCATAAAACTGAGTGAGGTGGCGCCATGCTTAGATGAGCGACTCACACTCGCGAGGTGATAATGTATCTACACCATCTATCAACGTTATACTCCGCAAGACGCCTAACGGTGTGTGGCGGAGGGTACTTCTGATACCACTAGCTTATTCTACCTTCCTTGCTCCATCCGGGAATAGTGTGTGACAAGAAATATTGTCGGTAAGCCCCTGTATCAGCTTTAATTTTTTGAATTTCTTCGTCGTCGTCACTTCGCGAGATGTGAGTGGGATGAAGTAGTATGTTGTCAGACTCTTCCCGGAAAGAGCTCTCTGAAATTTCAGTACTAAATATCTCCGTGATGTACAACGCCAGTTTCGTAACGTCTGCCAGTGGAGTTTGTCGAACATCTCCGTAACGCTCTCGCGTAAGGCCAAACGATCCCGTGACGAAACGTGCCGCTCTTCGCTGCATAGTCTCTAACTCTTCTTCTATCACCTCTACATGGCAACGGTCCCATATTGATAAACAGTACTCGAGAACTGGTAGAACAAGCGCCTCATAAGCCATTTGCTTCGTGGATGAGTTAAATTTCCTCAAGATTCTTCCCATGCATCTCAGTCTGGTATCTGCTTTTCCTGCTATTTGTTTTATAATACCACTGAAGTTCGATGTGCATAGCTAATGCTAGGTAGTTTGTGCAGTATAAACACTGCCCTGTCACGTTAGTGTGACCACCTGTCAGAAACCTGTGTTACCATCTTTTGCAGCACGGACAGCTGTGATAGTTGCAGGAAGAGAGTCAGTGAGGTTCTAGAAGGTACCGGCAGGTGTGTGGAGCCCTGCCGTCTCCAGTGCTGTGTCTGGCTGCGCTGGGTTTCTCAGCTGAGCATCTGCGGCGCCAATATCCTGGTCGGGGTTGTCCCACACATTCCTTTCCTTCCTTGTTGAGGGGGTCTTGCAGCTGTAGCCCCATACCCCCCCCCCCCCCCCCTCGCATCTCGCATCTCTGTCACCAAATGCTTCTATATCACCATTCTTTCTCACCCTGCTTCAGTCCTCTTCTCCCCATCGCTTCGTGGCTACCACTTAGCCAGCTTTCCCTCGGCTTCCTCTTCTTCTCCTTCCAGGAGGTGGCCATCAAGTTAGTGTCTCTGGCCATCTGCCTTCATCCATTCTTTTGACATACCCAAACCATCCTATCTTTCTTCTATTTTATCTGTAAGACTACAATGAGCCTGGGACCTTTCTCTTATTTCCTCATTTCTTACACGGTCAAGTCTTCCCAAGTGGTCCATTTCTAAATCTCTAAGTCTCTTTTTATTTCCTTCTGTGCCTTCCCAGCACTCACTCTCGTAGGTTGTTACTGATTCCCCAATGGGATTTGTATAAAGGAGTTTTAATCTTTAAACGTATTTTTCAAGATCAAAGTACAGGGTTTACTTTTCTGATGGCCGCCCTTCCCTGCCTGATCCGATGTTGGATATCTCTGTCACATCTTCCACCACTTTATAGGATATTCAAACTCTTTATACACTTGAATAAGACGTCGGTCAATGTCCAGATTACTTACCTCTTCTCCGCGACATAGATATCATCTTTACAAAATTAATTTTCAAACCTCAATTTTATACTCTTTCAACAACTTCCTGAGCATGTAAGATACATTCTCTTCATCGTTTGCTGCAACAATCTGATAATCGGCAAAGAAAAGTGTGCATACACTGATTCCCTAGTTCAGTTCTCATGCCCATGCACTTTCTACACCACAGATGCAGTGTCTTCTGCGCACATCATGAGAGAAATTTCTCTCCCTAATTGAATGACATATCCTACTGACTTGTAGAGCTACATGACGCTTCTTACATTAAGTGTTGGTAATTCCCGTGACCGCACACATCGAACAATAACTCCAGTGGCGCTGTGTCATATGCTCTCTCGAGATTTATGAAAACCAAATGACTGCTTGGATTCCTATCCAATCTCTTCTCCATGATCTATGTCAGGGTAAGGATGTTATCAACACATGACCTACCTTTTCTAAGATAACTTTGTTCTTCCACTTCTTTTACACACTTCTCCATTCTTGATTTTAAAATCCTCCCGTACACTCTGTTAATTGTACTTGCGACACTTATGCCATCATAACTGCTACTCAATTTCTTGCTTCCTTTTTGTGTATGGAACTTAGGTACGCTAAGTTCCATTCTGCTGAAATCTCTTCCCTGTCCCACGTACATTTATTAAATAACTTGGTAAGATATTCGTACAGAATACCTCACTAATTCTATTGGTACATTCCCAGGCCCTGATGATTTCCCAATTTCCATTTGTGTAGTCGCAGTTATTTTCTCTACCTGTTCAGCCTCGTGATACTCCCGTTGTTGCGACGGAATCTTCTCACGAAATTCCAATCACCAACTTTCTCCTCCGAATGCGAAAATATTTTGTTGACACCGACGTACATAGGGAGGAACGATCACCATGATAAAATAAGGGAAATAAGAGCTCGTACGGAAAGATATAGGTGTTCATTCTTTCCGCGTGCTATACGAAATTGGAATAATAGAGGCACTTAAAGGTGATTTGCAGAGTATCGATGTAGATGTAGATGTAGATGTACCTCCCAATTTTTTTCCTTGTTTTCTGTCCTTTCTTCTTTTAACAACCCTTTACCGTAAAATACCTCTCCCACTCTACCAGACTGATAATCCGCAAGTTTGCTCTTTCTTTTACTTCTTTCCAATCATTTTACATGCTGCTGCCACTTTTCTGCCTCCCATGCATCGATCGACTTCTTCTCATTTATCATCCCATGTTTCGTTTTTTTTTCCTTTTTGCAGTAGTCTTTTTTACTTCTCTATTCATTCTGACTTACGAGGCTCTATGATGTGTCTCCCATGTTCTCAACAAATTATTATAGAACATCCCTCGTAAGTTCACTTTTTCTTCAAATCTTTGAGTTCACCATTTTGGGCGCCCCTTTCTTTCTTCCTCTTGCTCTCCCAGTGCTTCAAACTCTGCTTCATGCATGCATTACTTAATTTCTTGGTACATATGCTCCACCGTTTCTTCTTCTATGTGTCTAAGTTTGCTTGACAACCGTAATTTATAAAGAAATTGTACTAACTCTTGCTTCAAGCTATATGATTTCTATTTCAGTGTCCACTATCCTCGGGGAAATATTTGCCTCTTTAGTTTGTCTTTGGCCGTTTGGCCGTGGTATGAGCCACATTCTGCACCCCTGTAGACTCTTAACATAATTTGTTCCTATGTTGGAATTTTTATTTTGAATAACATGGTATATTATTGACGTAATATTTCTGGAAATTGTAAATTTGTGGCAAGTTCCTAAGGGACCAAACTGCTGAGGTCATCGGTCCCTAGGCTTACACACTACTTAATCTAACTTAAACTAACTTACGGTAAGGACGACACACACACCCATGCCCGAGGGAGGACTCGAACCTCCGACGGGTGGAGCCGCGTGAACCGTGGCAAGGCGCCTTTGACCACGCGGCGACATTTCTGGAAGGATTCTTCCATGTATGCTTGTGCAACTGCTTTTGAGGAAAAAAACCATTTAAAATCTTCAAGGACTATTTATTACATATATCCAGTAATCTTTCTCCATTGTCATATACTTAATCGTCTCCGTATCTTCCCACTACCCCACTAGCAGCGGAAACCCCTATTTTTTCACTAAAATTTCCCATTACAATTATTTCTTTGCGGGCGCTTATGCTCTCTAGCACACTTGTCAGTTTGTCATAAAACTCATATTTGACTTTGCTGTCCATGTCATCTGTGAGCGCATAAGCCCCGAAAACGATCAGTTTGTGGCCATATTTTGATATTTCTATGGTCACTACCCTCTACACAATTCCCTTCCAGCATTTGATATCTCTTCCATACTTCTTACGGATAGCTGTTGAAATCCCTCTCTTGGCCCTTTACTCTTTTCAACGTCTCTGTAAAAATGAATGTAATCTTTTCATTTCCTTTCTCTTTGACCTGTGTTTCGCTGAGGACACACACATCTACCTTTAACCCACCTAGTTACTGGAATACTTCCCTTTCCTTTGTACCCAAACCCTGTACATTCCTGTTGTTATAAGCAGAGACCTTTTCCGTAGTCATTTTATTTCCTCATTTCTTACATGGTCAGGTCTTCCCAAGTAGTCCATTTCTAAATCTCTAAGTCTCTTTTTATTTCTTTCTGTGACTTCCCAGCACTCACCCTCATAGGTTTTTACTGGTTCCCCAATGGAATTTGTATAAATGAATTTTAATCTTTAAAGGTACTTTTCAAGACCAAAGTATAGGGTTTAATTTTGGGATGGCCGCCCTTCCCTGCCTGATCCAATGTTGGATATCTCTGTCACATCTTCCACCATGTTATAGTATATTCAAACTCTTTACATTCTTGAATAAGATGTGGGTCAATGTCCAGATTACTTACCTCTTCTCCACAACATAGATATTGTCTTTACAAAATTAATTTTCAAACCTCATTTTTATACTCTTTCAACAACTTCCTGAGCATGTAAGATACATCCGTTATTTTTCCGAGGCTTTTGAATGAGATAGAGAGCCGAGAAATTATTTTTACATATGCTGGGGAGCAGACCTAACGATTTAACCTCCACCCTGGAAGGTCAGGCAGATATTTATTACTGCCATTTCCTAGGCAGACAGCCTTCCCAGGGTTTCGAGCTCTGCCCGCCCGACAAAATAGGAAAGAAAACATCGGGACTGGGCGTGGGAAAGATGGGACGTTGAGGGACACTTCTCGTCTTGTTCCCACACGGCGGCCTGGTCGGCTTGGGAATCCCTGCCAGCAGCTACCCTGCGGCCGGTATAGCCCTCCACTTCATTGAAAGTCGCAAACAGTCTCGCCCACATGGAGAGAGCTACAGTTTAAATTCGGGTAGTTTGGTGGCCAGGGGAATACGGTAAACGCATTCTTGTGCTCCTCGAACCACGCACGTACACTAGGAGCTGTGTGACACGTTGCAGGCTAGACTCGTACTCGTGTTGATCCATTGTGCCTTACAGAATGATGTCACCGAGCGAATGCTAAGAAAACTTCCCTCAGACCATAACGCTCCCTCCTCCAGCCTGGGCCCTTCCAACGATTGTTGCAATGAGTTTGCAATTAGGTGGTTTACCCTATTTACGCCAGTGGCCATCTGACCGATGGAGCATAAAACTTGATGCATCTGAAAACGCCACCTATCGGCACTCTATGGACGTCCATTTGCAGTACTGGCGTGCAAACTCCAGCCTTCACAGGGGAAGACTGCACTGTAGTTCCCTCTCTAGATTGTCGCACAGTTAACAAAATGGTAGATATAGAAATAGATGACAGAGGAATTGCTGTTGTTGTTGTTGTTGTGGTCTTCAGTCCTGAGACTGGTTTGATGCAGCTCTCCATGCTACTCTATCCTGTGCAAGCTTCTTCATCTCCCAGTACCTACTGCAACCTACATCCTTCTGAATCTGCTTAGTGTATTCATCTCTTGGTCTCCCCCTATGATTTTTACCCTCCACGCTGCCCTCCAATACTAAATTGGTGATCCCTTGATGCCTCAGAACATGTCCTACCAACCGATCCCTTCTTCTGGTCAAGTTGAGCCACAAACTTCTCTTTTCCCCAATCCTATTCAATACTTCCTCATTAGTTATGTGATCTACCCATCTAATCTTCAGCATTCTTCTGTAGCACCACATTTCAAAAGCTTCTATTCTCTTCTTGTCCAAACTATTTACCGTCCATGTTTCACTTCCATACATGGCTACACTCCATACAAATACTTTCAGAAATAACTTTCTGACACTTAAATCTATACTCGATGTTAACAAATTTCTCTTCTTCAGAAACGCTTTCCTTGCCATTGCCAGTCTACATTTTATATCCTCTCTACTTCGTCCATCATCAGTTATTTTGCTCCCCAAATAGCAAAACTCCTTTACTACTTTAAGTGTCTCATTTCCTAATCTAATACCCTCAGCATCACCCGACTTAACTCGACTACATTCCATTATCGTCGTTTTGCTTTTGTTGATGTTCATCTTATATCCACCCTTCAAGACACCTTCCATTCCGTTCAACTGCTCTTCCAAGTCCTTTGCTGTCTCTGCCAGAATTACAATGTCATCGGCGAACCTCAAAGTTTTTATTTCTTCTCCATGGATTTTAATACCTACTCCAAATTTTTCTTTTGTTTCCTTTACTGCTTGCTCAATATACAGATTGAATAACATCGGGGAGAGGCTACAACCCTGTCTTACTCCCTTCCCAACCACTGCTTCCCTTTCATGTCCCTCAACTGTTATAACTGCCATCTGGTTTCTGTACAAGTTGTAAATAGCCTTTCGCTCCCTGTATTTTACCCTTGCCACCTTTAGAATTTGAAAGAGAGTATTCCAGTCAACATTATCAAAAGCTCTCTCTAAGTCTACAAATGCTAGAAACGTACGTTTGCCTTTCCTTAATCTTTCTTCTAAGATAAGTCGTAAGGCTGTATTGCCTCACGTGTTCCAGTATTTCTACGGAATCCAAACTGATCTACCCCGAGGTCGGTTTCTACTAGTTTTTCCATTCGTCTGTAAAGAATTCGTGTTAGTACTTTGCAGCTGTGGCTTATTAAACTGATTGTTCGGTAATTTTCACATCTGTCAACACCTGCTTTCTTTGGGATTGGAATTATTATATTCTTCTTGAAGTCTGAGGGTATTTCGCCTGTTTCATACATCTCACTCACCAGATGGTAGAGTTTTGTCAGGACTGGCTCTCTCAAGGCCGTCAGTAGTTCCAATGGAATGTTGTCTACCCCGGGGGCCTTGTTTCGACTCAGGTCCTTCAGTGCTCTGTCAAACTCTTCACGCAGTATCGTATCTCCCATTTCATCTTCATCTACATCCTCTTCCATTTCCATAATATTGTCCTCAAGTGCATCGCCCTTGTATAGACTCTCTATATACTCCTTCCACCTTTCTGCTTTCCCTTCTTTGCTTAGAACTGGGTTTCCATCTGAGCTCTTGATGTTCGTACATGTGGTTCTCTTATCTCCAAAGGTCTCTTTAATTTTCCTGTAGGCAGTATCTATCTTACCCCTAGTGAGATAAGCCTCTACATCCTTACATTTGTCCTCTAGCCATCCCTGCTTAGCCATTTTGCACTTCCTGTCGATCTCATTTTTGAGACGTTTGTATTCCTTTTTGCCTGCTTCATTTACTGCATTTTTATATTTTCTCCTTTCATCAATTAAATTCAATATTTCTTCTGTTACCCAAGGATTTCTACTAACCCTCTTCTTTTTACCTACTTGATCCTCTGCTGCCTTCACTACTTCATCCCTCAGAGCTACCCATTCTTCTTCTACTGTATTTCTTTCCCCCATTCCTCTTAATTGTTCCCTTATGCTCTCCCTGAAACTCTGTACAACCTCTGGTTCTTTCAGTTTATCCAGGTCCCATCTCCTTAAATTCCCACCTTTTTGCAGTTTCTTCAGTTTTAATCTACAGGTCATAACCAATAGATTGTGGTCAGAGTCCACATCTGCCCCTGGAAACGTCTTACAATTTAAAACCTGGTTCCTAAATCTCTGTCTTACCATTATATAATCTATCTGATACCTTTTAGTATCTCCAGGGTTCTTCCATGTATACAACTTTCTATCATGATTCTTAAACCAAGTGTTAGTTATGATTAAGTTGTGCTCTGTGCAAAATTCTATCAGGCGGCTTCCTCTTTCATTTCTTAGCCCCAATCCATATTCACCTACTACGTTTCCTTCTCTCCCTTTTCCTACACTCGAATTCCAGTCACTTATGACTATTAAATTTTCGTCTCCCTTCACTATCTGAATAGAGGGATAGAGAAACAATTAAAATCGCTCAAAAGAGGAAAGGCCGCTAGATCTGATGGGATACCAGTTCGATTTTACACAGAGTACGCGAAGGAACTTGCCCCCCTTCTTGTAGCGGTGTACCGTAGGTCTCTAGAAGAGCGTAGCATTCGAAAAGATTGAAAAAGGGCACAGGTCATCCCCGTTTTCAAGAAGGGACGTCGAACATGTGTGCAGAACTATAGACCTATATCTCTAACGTCGATCAGTTGTAGAATTTTGGAACACGTATTATGTTCGAGTACAATGACTTTTCTGGACACTGTATATCTACTCTGTAGGAATCAGCGTGGGTTTCGAAAAAGATCGTCTGAAACCCAGCTCGCGCTATTCGTCCACGAGACTCAGAGGGCCATAGACACGGGTTCCCAGGTACGTGCCGTGTTTCTTGACTTCCGCAAGGCGTTCGATACAGTTCCCCACAGTCGTTTAATGAACAAAGTAAGAGCATATGGACTATCTGACCAATTGTGTGATTGGATTAAAGAGTTCCTAGGTAACAGAACGCAGCATATCATTCTCAATGGAGAGAATTCTTCCAAGTAAGAGTGATTTCATGTGTGCCGCATGGGAGTGTCGTAGGACCGTTGCTATTCACACTATATATAAATGACCTTGTGGATAACATCGGAAGTTCACTGAGGCTTTTTGCGGATGATGCTGTAGTATATCGAGAGGTTGTAACAATGCAAAATCGTACTGAAATGCGGGAGGATCTGCAACGAATTGACGCATGGTGCAGGGAATGGCTATTGATTCTCAATGTACACAAGTGTAATGTGCTGCGAATACATAGAAAGAAAGACCCTTTATCATTTAGCTACAATATAGCAGGTCAGCAACCGGAAACAGTTAATTCCATAACTTATCTGGGAGTAGGCATTAGGAGTGATTTAAAATAGAATGATCATATAAAGATGCCAGACTGAGATTCATTGGAAGAATCCTAAGGAAATGCGATCCGAAAACAAAGGAAGTAGGTTACAGTACACTTGTTCGCCCACTGCTTGAATACTGCTCATCAGTGTGGGATCCGTACCAGATAGGGTTGATCGAAGAGATAGAGAAGATCCAACGGAGAGCAGCGCGCTTCGTTACGGGATCATTTAGTAATCGCGAAAGCGTTGTGGAGATGATAGAAGACTGTGCACGATAGACGCTCAGTAGCTCGGTAAGGGCTTTTGTTGAAGTTTCGACAACATACCTTCACCGAGGAGTCAAGCAGTATATTGCTCCCTTCTACGTATATCTCGCGAAGAGACCATGAGGATAAAATCAGAGAGATTAGAGCCCACACAGAGGCATACCGACAATCTTTCTTTCCACGAACAATACGAGACTGAAATAGAAGGGAGAACAGATAGAGGTACTCAAAGTACCCTCCGCCACACACCGTCAGGTGGCTTGCGGAGTATGGATGAAGATATAGATCCTAAGTCAGCATGGTTGCAACAACCAGAAACTTACTGCGGAGCTCAATACTCAGTAACGTTCGATGAACGGTCGTCGAGGAAACACTTGGTTCATCTGGGTGGCCAGTTATTCAATATTCGGCCGTCGTTCACCCCTCACTGTCATCTATGGCCTATAGTGCACCGCAGCTGCCTCGGCACCGATTTTGGAAAGCGTCCTTTTTGCTATGTACGGTATACTTTAACCATGGCATCACGCGAACAGTTTACAAACTTAGGTGTTTCCGAAACGTTTCTACCCTTGGCCCGAAAGCCAACGATCATCATCTACTGGACGTCAGATAAATCGCTCCATTTCGCATTACAACCAAGACTGGACTGTGTAAGCATACTGTCACATCGCTGGCTTAGTTGCAAAGTATCTCTTTGCGGCCAGCGCGTTTTGCGCAGTCGAGCACGGGAAACGGAACTGTTATATTGTGTTGTGGGTAGCTCTGCATGTGAGAAGCATTGTTGTTATGGAAGTTCAATTGTTACTACAAGTGCTATTACAGTAAAGTGATGAAATATGGATGTGATTCAAAGGTAAGAGCGTAATGATGTAATTAAAAATGAGCAGTGCCGCCGATAATGTATTTGTGTACCCTCTCGTTGCGTGTCGCACCGTACATCAATCATCCGCGCCGTGTTCGGCCTCTCAGAATGAAATAATGTCGATCAGTAATACAGTTTACCACGAAAGAGAGCATTCGAGTGTCAGTGTCTTGTAGTGAACGTGAGAACTTGCGTTCGGTCATCGCGTTAGGCATCATCAACAATCAGCCGCGCCGCGTCGGTTACGCGTACGCTCGTCCAAGTGATATTGTGGACAGTTAATCATCAAGAATGTTAAGTGGGATAATCAGTTATGAATTAGAATGTTAACAGTGCAATCTGAGATTTCTTATCGTCTCAGAATATAGATGTTCATACTAGACGTAGGACAGCGGTGTGCTTAACGTTGAGCGGCTCCCCTAAACCCGCTTGCATGTTTAGATACATAATTTCAGACAAGCCAGCTGTGGCGCAGAACAGTACGACCGCCGAGGGATTATCAGGTACGTGGTGTGAACAGGGCGCGCGGTCATGAAACGAAAAGCGACAACCAGTTGAAGAGTTTCCCCACGCATTTGTACCCCCGGGCGTGTTACAACTGTTCTTCGCGTCACCCGACACGTTTTATATGCCCTCCACTACTAGTGTTGCCACCTTCCGTCTGTTAGTGGTTATTGCACGGTGACTTTTAACATAGGAGGTCGTCACATTATTGTGACTCGCTCGTTTAATTCATAGTTTATACAGTATAACATCGACGCACAGTTTTCAAAGTTGTTGAATACTTCCAACTGAGAGACAAGTCGCAAAGAGAGAAATCGTAAATTATCAGTGTGAAATAGTATCGAATAATTTTCGCTTAACTGATCTTTGTGCTCGCTGAAACGTTCCCCAACAATTCATGTCTTTTTGGTGTCTTTACCACTAGTTACGCAGTATTCTCAGATGACTGGGTGGTACTAAAGAGAACAGAAAGATGCTGAGACAGCAAATGAGTATATACTGCTATCACAGTGTGCCCGCTAACTTCGTTAAAGGCACTGCTGATGGTGCAGCAGAGTTGTGCCGACTTTGGCATGTAATCAACACAAGGAAACTGGAAAATCTCCACATAAGAAAATCTCGACATAACTGTATTATAAACACATGCTTGTTTTAACTTCTCAGTAGATATACATAACAAAGAGGCTCATCCCGCGTATCATTTGCAAACAGAACAGAGTTGGTGGAGAAGGGAAGGCAGTAACACACAAAATATCGACAGCAATGATCCACAAGCTGGCTTGCGAAGTGCATTCATTTGCACGCTGGTATTTCACTGACAATATCACATCACAGAGACAGCTATTGTTTCACCTTTCCCATTTAACGTCCGGTGGAATTTCTATGGTAACTTGGCTTGAACATCTCTTTTAGATCAAGAGATAATTTTGCTGCCCATGGGATCAAGAGAACGCCAACCTGTTAGTTGAAAATTAATTTCTGCTTGCTATTCACCTTAACTAAACATATCCACCAAACTATAAAAAGGCTACAAATGGTCACACAAACTCATTTCGACAATAATAACGTTTCAGTCGTTTTTGGCATGTGAATGTTACCCCCGTCTGATACAGTCAAACCCTTAATGGTCATTCATGTCCTCAGTAAGGTATAAAACATTATTTCACCTTTCTTGGTAGTATCTCCCTACGATAAAAATAAGGTTCAGACTGCAAATTCAAGGAGCATTTTTGGTCAATATGCTCACATAATACGTCATTTTCATGTAATTAAAGCTTAAAAATAATTAAATTTCAAGATTTCGTCACTCTATCGAACGCGTTCTGTTGTTGGCTGTTGCTCTGGTGACATCACAGGCTACTAGTAAGACGAAGCTATGTGTGTGGTGTGTTATAGGACTGTTGGCAGAAGTTACCAATGTGTGTCCGTTCATTTTCTGCAAACAGTTTAGTTATTTAGTGATAGGAGATGCATTTACAGCTTTTAAGTAACAATAGAAAGGAATTTTTTGATGGCTGAGACTGGAAACCTTCCGATTTATTGTCTCTTCATCCCTAAAAAAAAAAATACTGATTTTTATGTTCTGGAAATAAGAAACGTGAAAATTACATTTTCAGTAACATGTAGCTAAATGTTTAAGCCGATTGTTTCTTGGGATATTCTTATGCAATCTGAAAGAGAATGTAGTTGGTGTCAACAGACTGTCTCTCAATTCATTACAAACTGTTATACACCATAAACCTGTTTGTAAATAAGGACTACTACTTGGAATTCATCATCGTTTTTCTACTAAAAGCGTTTCGCTTTTAAATGAACGTTTTCTGAGTAACAGGATAAAGCAGGTCCTGTCACTTGGGGTGTGTGTGTGTGTGTGTGTGTGTGTTGGTTTCATACATTCAGCAGAAAGCATACATTCAGGAGCAAATTACCTTCTTACCCCCTCCCCCTAACCTACTGTTATGGTAATTGATTTATGCCCCCTGGGGATTTATTTATGATACCCCAGGGAAACAGGTCCTTCTGACGAACCCCCACGCCTCAACCTCCTCCCCTACCTTTCTCACTTCCACCTCGCCGATACAAGCACGTTTTTGATATCTAATTAATTCACTAATTCATTAAATTGATCAATTCATTACCTTCTCCTGCTGTCTGACTAGCATGTTGGAGGAGGACAACGAGCTGCTTTTTTCCACTCCACTCACCAATTTGTGTAAGAAAGACACCCACCCAGTCCCAACTCCCATAAGATCTGTACTGGGGGCTATAAACCACATGGTGCAGGTCAGTACTTGTCTCCAACATAACGCATCATCCCAGAACATTGCGGCGTTACTGCAAGGGTAGTGTGTTGACGTGGTGGAGGAGAATCTGCTGATTCCTCTCACTGCTCTAGTGCTTCTCACTTCAACTTATGATTTAACAGCTAGCGATACGAAGTGCATAAATATTGGTAAAGCAGCATCAGTGGTCAGTGACTGGCGTGTTGTGTTAGCGATTGATAGTGCACCAAGAAGTGTTAATGTGTAGTTTACGGAGCTGGAATGAGATGAACTCTGTCATGCAGAATCCTACATCAATCAACAGATGACCTACTATCCTCCATCTCGTCCACTCCCAGAGGTTTACTGTGCTGGCTTGATGTTATCTACAACATCATTGTACAATGGCTTGAGACTCATGGTGAGATCTGCAGGTCCATCCATTTATCTGCAACACTCCACTGTTAAAAATTTGTTCAGTCTAAGGATGGTGCTGTCCCCTGTGTTGGAAAGACTGAACTGTGGGCTGCTGTATGCTCAAACTGCGAATAAAAACAGTTTGAACCAACTCCATATGTATAGTGTGCATGCAGACAATTTAGAGCACTGCATCGGTACAGTGTCAAAAGAAGCTAAGGGAACGCCCATCAGTTTGAGATAAATATATGCTGAATTATACTCATGCAATAAGGCTTTACTTTTGAAACACTTTACTTTTGTCAAGACTGAACCAGTGAATTTCTAATGATGTATACCCTTGCGGACGTGTAAAAAAATATTGTCGAAAGTCTTTGTTGTTTTTCTTACCTCAATACCCCATCATTAAATAATGCAAGTGTAGTCATTTTAGCTCAGTCAGTAAGATGATTGTGCTATTGTGGCTACAAATATTATTAATTTTTTTGTTTTTCTATAGAAGCCCACTGCACATCAAAACCTAATGTAGTCAGTATAAAGGCGGGATGGGTGAAACATCAGGACTTTGTTGTAAGTGACTGGTCCTGTGATGGTGCGGAAAAAGACCAGAAGAATAAGAAGAATGTGGTACTCCTACCCAATAAAATATGAGAGATAATCCAACTGTAGCAAGACAAATGCTCTCATGTCACTGCTAAAACACGAAGGTTGAATCCAGTTTGAGCATGTATGTGTATTTTCAAAAAGGCTGCATAAGCCCAAATACCAGTTTCTACAAAAGATACGTCGAGGTTTAGATGGTGTAGCATGTACGACATGCAGTCAAAGTAATAAAACCCCTCCTCAGAAAAAGTAAAACCAAATACCATGTTCATATTAGACGATGTTGCTGTGGGAAAACAGGATCAAATTCTACAATATTTCTGTTTTGGTTGTCATATACGTGTTGATATATGGTATTTCATTTGAGTCAAACTTACTCCAGAATCTCAAAACACTTGTTGAGGGATAATTCAAATCTCACAATAGCTTTCAAACAAGACAATTTGGATTTAAAACACATTTGCTGGTCATATGTATGAACCAATGTGCCATTCAATGATTTTGTAATGATAAGTGCAGGTTGCTGGAATCAGACACAGTATGGGTTTCTCGCTATTGATAAATCAGCAACAAAACTGAATGACAGTAAATGTGGACAGAACTTGAGTATATATAAAATAAAAAATATTGAGTTAGTTAATTTACATCACACTATGGACAAGTTCTCATGTCCGCCAGGAGTCAGCCTGAGAGGATAGGTATGCATAGACAGAAAATGCATCTGTACATAGATGGAAAATTTTAACGTCTTGAACGGAAAGTTAGGGATGTAGAGACCTATGTCCAGACCCTTTTGAGACCGATCAATGTCGCAGATGCTAGGGTTAAGGAACTGGAGACATACGCTCAGACCATCCTGCGAAACCAAGTAGACGACTTAGCTGTAAAAGTTGACGGAAACGAAAGTAAAGTACGTGACGCATCTGCAAAGGTTAATAGAATTGGAAAGAAAATATATAAGGTGCGTCCTGTGATGGAGTCCGCTTAGTATATAAACAAGATGTCGATTAAGCATATGGTCGTCATGGCACAGAACTCTGTTTGAGAGAAGTTGCCATTGCTGAGGGCAGGGCATTTTGATGGAAGGCAAATACTGAGAATTCAAACCAGTTACTGAATCTCTTGATGAACTCTCAGCGAAATTAGACAATGATGACGGCGTTACTGATTTCATTAAACATCACACCAATAATACGATAGATAAAACATTCGGTGTCAGTGGTGAAAAGTCATGCACGCTGGGTACACAGTCTATAAGTTTAAAAGAAAGACAATACAGATAGGCGACAGAGAATTTCAAAGAATAACTCATATAATGAATGAAATTTTCCTAAATCCCACAAAACTGCAAATTATTCATCGAAAGAATGGAGATGTATGGCGAAATACTGCTAATGACTGTACTTGTGAAAGCAGGAAATGAGTGCGATGCAAAATACAAAACCGTTATAAAACCTATATTGGATACTCAATATAGCATTGGTGATGATACTGATATCTAACATAAACGAGTCATCATTCGACCGCCCCTGTATATATACTATGACTATCCCAATGTGGTAATTCATCAACTGCGACTGCTCATGGCAGCAGCTGCTGCTGGTAATACCGATCAATTGAATGAGGTTGTTCCAGTAATCTCCGAGACAGATATAATCGAATAAGTATGGAATCAGTACTTAAGAACTCCACAAACCAGCATGCAAAACATGCCCTCATAGGCATGTTATGATAAAGGGTTCAGGTGGCTTATAGAAGGCTGATCTTGTAGATATGCAGGAATATTCAGATGCCAATAATGGGTTCAAATATATTTTAATGGTTATCGATACATACTCGAAATTTGCCTGGGCATTAACTGTTAAAACAAGAACTGGGAGAGTGACCATGGAGGTGTTTGAGCGTTTGTTGCAGACAGGTACGAATAGATGCTTAGACAACCTCCATATCAACCATGGTGGAGAGTTTTACAATAAGTATTTCAAGACTGTGTTGCAGCGGAATGGAATATATCACAACATGACATTCACCCATCTGAAGGCGAGTATCGTTGAAAGTCTGAAAAGAACAATAGAAGGTCAAATGTGACTGCATTTTAATCTCTGTGGCTCGTACAAACGGACATATTCCTAGAAACAATTGCACAGCGTAATCGAACCAAACACAGTACAATAAAAGTGAGACCAATTGGTGTTTGTGATAATGGATTCATGCATACCGTATTAAAACGCTAGATCCATGTAAACAGAAATTTAATGTCGGTGATTTGCTAAATATCTCAAAGCACTAGATAGAATTTGAGAAGGCACACCTCCCAAACTGGTCGAGTGAGATATTCACAGTTTCCAAAGTACAGGGAACAAATCCCAGAACTTGCATCTTACATCTACATTTACATCTACATCTACGTGATTACTCTGCTATTCACAATAAAGTGTTTGGCAGAGGGTTTAATGAACCACTTTCAAGCTGTCTCTCTACCGTACTACTCTCGAAAGGCGCACGGGTAAGACGAGCACTTAAATTTTTATGTACGAGCCCTGATTTCTCTTATTTTATCGTGATAATCATTCCCCCTTTGTAGGTGGGTGCAAAAAGAATGTTTTCGCAATCGGAGGAGAAAACTGGTGACTGAAATTTAATGAGAAGATCCCGTCGCAACGAAAAACGCCTTTGTTTTTAATGATTGCCATTCCAATTCACGTATCATGTCTGTGGCACTATCTCCTCCATTTCGAGATAATACAAAACGAGCTACCCTTCTTTAGAAGTTTTCGATGTCATCCGACAGTCCCACCTGATGCGAATCCCACACCGCACAGCAATAGTCCAGAATACGGCGGACAAGTGTGGAGTAAGCAGTCTCTCTAGCAGATCTGTTGCACCTTCTAACTGTTCTGCCAATGAATCGCAGTCTTTGGTTTGCTCTACCCACAACATAATCTATGTGATCGTTCCAATTTAGGTTATGTGTAATTGTAATCCCTAAGTATTTAGTTGAATTTACAGCCTTGAGATTTGTGTGACTTACCACGTAATCGAAATTTAGCGGTTTCTTTAAATACTCATGTGAATAACTTCACACTTTTCTGTATTCAGGGTCAATTGCCACTTTTCGCATCATACAGATATCTAAATCATTTTGCAATTAGTTTTGGTCATCTGATGACTTTACAAGATGGTAAATGACAGCATCATCTGCAGACAATCTAATAGGGCAACTCAGATTTTCTCCTACGTCGTTAATATAGATCAGGAACAATAGAGGGTTTATAACATTTCCTTGGAGAACGCGGGATATTCCTTGTGTTTGACGACTTTCTGTCTATTACTACGAACTGTGACCTTTCTGACAGGAAATCACAAATCCAGTCGCACAACTGAGGTGATATTCCTTAGGCACGCACTATGGTTCGAAGACGCTTGTGAGGAACAATATCGAAAACCTTCTGGAAATCTAAAAATATGGAATCAATTTGACATCTCCTGTCGATAGCACTCATTATGTAATGTTATGTGAGCCTCACTGCCCTTTTTTTAAACTAATTTGCGCCTGATTTTATTCTGAGAAACTCAGTAATGTATGTAAATACCATAAATGTAAATTTGATTCGAAAAGTACTTGAAGTGAAGTGAAGCGTAGCTGGACAGCAACAAACTCTTAAGCGCGCAATCCCCGCAACGATAGTAGCTGTGACTCTTTGAGTACGGACTCTAAAAGAAAATTATTTATTTAAGTGATAAAACCGAGGAAAGTATGTGTAATAGTTGCCAAACATTTATGTATACAAATTTTCTGGAAGTGAGGAATAGATTTTTTTTTTTTTAAAAAAATGAGGTGAACTTCATTGTCGTCGCCGGCTATCAACCGACAGAACTCAGAACTGTAAGTGTACAAAGTTCACTAAAATACAGGAAAGGAAATGCATTCTCTATAGTTTTCATTCAATACGTAACACCTTCTCATAATTTCTTAATTGCAGTAATTGGATTATGTTCTTGTATAACAGTATGGCGCTGAACTTCACTGACCAATTTTGATGCAGCAGGACGTGTAGTTTGAAGGAAGTTTGTGTGCTAAGCAGTCTCCTTTTCTCACGAAAAGCAGATTGCTGTTTGATCATATTTACTTACAACAGTGGTCCCTTAGGTATGAAAATTACGAAAACTTGGGCTCAAAGCTATCCGCAATACGGCCAAGTAACCAACAGTGTCGTATTTTAAACCTTAAAGGACAGTAACTTCCTCCAACTTATAATACGTCACCAACTGGTGCAGAAGATGATCATTCAAGGAGGCAGCAACCAAAATTCAGGTACCGGTTACTACGTAAAGTAAAAATCTCAATCAAACATCAATCTCTCTCTCTCTCTCCAAACACATATATAATTATTCATATTATTAAGATAAAAGTCATTTTATAATTACTTCATGAGTATGAAGAGCTAGTTGTGTTTCATATGAACACTGTTTTCTGAATCCGTGGTGACTATGTGTCAATAAATCATTTTCTTGGAGGTAATTCATAATGTTCGAACACAGTATATGTTCCAAAACCCTACTGCAAATCGACTTTAGTGATATGGGTCTGTAATTCAGCGGATTACTCCTATTTCCCTTTTTGGGTATTGATGTGACTTGAACAATTTTCCAGTCTTCAGGTACGGAACTTTCTGTGAGCGAGCGGTTGTATATAACTGATAAATATGGAGCTATTGTATCAGCATACTCTGAAAGAAACCAGAATAGTATACAATCTGGACCGGAGGCCCTGCCTTTATTAAGTGATTTAAGCTGCTTTGCTACACCGAGGATATCTTCCTCTATGTTTCTCATCTTGGCAGTTGTTCTTGATTGGAATTCAGTAATATTTACTTCGTCTTCTTTGGTGAAGGAGTTTCGGAAAACCGTGTTTAATAACTCTGCTTTAGTGTCACTGTCGTCTGTGACTTCACCGTTGTTATCGCACAGTGAAGTTATTGGTCGTTTTTGCCCCTGATGTGCTTTATGTATGACCAGAATCTCTTTGAGTTTTCTGCCAAATTCCGAGACACAGTTTCGTTGTGAGAATTATTAAAAGCATCTCACATTGAAATACGCGTTATATTTCGAACTTCTGCAAAACTTGCCAATCTTGGGGATTTTGGATTTTGCGTTATTTTAAATTTGGCGTGTTATTTCGTTGCTTCTGCAACAACGATCTGACCCGTTTTATGTACCATGGGGGATCAGTACCATCACTTATTAATTTATGTGGTATATATCTCTCAATTGCCGTCGATACTATCTATTAGAAATCATTCCACATCTTTCCTACTCTTACGTGATCAGATCGGAAAGGAGTGGAGACTGTCTCTTAAAAAGGCGTTAAGAGAATTTTTATCAGCTTTTCTTAAACGGATGTATTTTGCGTTTCTTTTTGATGGTCGTGGGTGTTATGATATTCAGCCTAGTAGCAACTGCGTTGATGTCGCTAATCCTGTATTCGTCATGATACTCCCTATTTGTCGAGGATTATTTATTGCTAAGAGGTCAAGTATGCTTCCGCAACTGTTTACGCTTCGAATGGGCTCATGAACGAATTGTTCAAAATAATTTTCTGAGAAAGCATTCAGTACAAATTCGGAGGACATTTTATGCCTGACGCCGGCTTTAATCGTATAATTTTCCTAGCGTATCGAGGATAGATTGAAGTCACCATCGACTATAATTATACGAGTGGGGTACCTATTTGAAATGAGACTCAAGTTTTCTTTGAACTGTATCTTCCGAGTCGGGCTGTCGGTAAAACGATCCACTTAATAGTTTACTCCGATTGTCAAGTATAATCTCTACCCATACTATTTCGCGGGAACTATCTACTTCAGTTCCACTACGAGGTAAACTACTTCTGATAAATACTCCACCACCAACTGTATTTAATCTATCCTTTCTGACCACTGTTAGGTCGTTCGAAAAAATTTCGGCTGAACTTATTTCCGGCTTTAGCCAGCTCTCTGTACCTACAACTATTTGAGCTTCAGTGCTTTGTATTAGGACTTGGAGCTTCCAGCTACGACAATTTACAAGTTCAATACCGATCGTTTCTACAACTACCTTACTGTGATTTACCTGTCCCCTTTTAGACGGACACCCTTTCTGTGGTTTCCTGAGAGACTCTAACCCAAAAAAAACCGCCCAGTCCCTTCCATACAACCCCGCTACCCTCGAAGCCGCTTCCTGTGTGTAGTGGACTCCTGAACTATTAAGTGCAACCCGGAAACCCACCACCCGATGTCGCAAGTCAAGGAATCTGCAGCCTACACGGTCACAGAACCGCCTGAGACTTTGATTCAGACCCTCCACTCGGCTCTGCACCAAAGAACCACAGTCGATTTTGTCGATTATGCTGCAGATAGTGAGCTCCGCCTTCATCTCGTAAGCAAGACTGGCAGTCTTTACCATTTCCGCTAACCGCCCATAACCAGAGCGAATCTCCTCCGATCCAAAACATGTCTTAAAGGACAGAAGAGGCACTGAAATTTCAGAATGCTTTTACACAGAGAAATGCAGAAGAGCTCAGAAGCACATGTGTTTCTCAGAGAGCGTGTCATAAGACGTCGAGGGAATAGAACACTTTGTAAATGGCTTGGTTCTGCTGCAACACAAAACAGGTGGATTTACACTGACGATTTTTTATATAATGGGGTGCACAGAGCACAACTAGCACAGTAGCATAACATGCACATTAGGAGAGACATTATTGGAGGTGGTAGTATTCTCGACACTCTTCCAGTCGCATTGTACATTCTGGGTTATAATTATTGGGGATATGGTGCAAAGCTTGTGGTGATTAGGGGATTAACCTGCTTGACAAGGCGTGTTTGGAACACGACATTGCATACACACAAGATTTTCCAGGAGGTCAGGCTGTAGATCGAATTTTAGCCGATAAAACCACGGCAATGCGTGTGAGAAGGGTTGTTGGTATAGGGCACCGCACTGCCGAATTTGTAGTTGATGAAACCACGAGTGATAAAATTGAGTTGGGCTTGGCTGTAAATTTCAAGAAATTTATGAAGAAGTTGAAGACAACGATGAAGAAGAATAAGAAGCCAAGCCAGGGATCTTTAAAAAACTGTATCCTGACAGCGATGTATGGATCTAAAAGCGCCCTGAAGCATAAAGGACCGATTAAAGCACCTCGGGTTCTGTCGACACCCAAGACTCAGGCGGAATTACCCCTTCCTCATTCCTGCCCTCTAAGGTCTCTAAGCCATCGGTTCACTGGCTGGTGGTGCTGGAGCTTTTGCAAGAACGCACAGAACTACCAGGAGCAGCTAGAGAAGGCAGGTAGACATAACTGCATGACGGAAGCAGCAGACATCGGGAAAAGACAACACCTGAAACCATACAAAAAGAAATCCTGAGAATGTAGAATTGTGAATTTAGATATTCCTGGTGGACCAGAAGCCCACTGTGTGGTGTACATTAAAAAGAAATACAAATTACGTCCACTATTTCGACTGTGGCACCCGTGGTCTAGGGTAGCGTCTTTGATTAGTAATCAAAACATCCTCAGTCCCGAGTTCGAAATCCGCCACCGCTTAAATTTTGATTAATAATCAACCTTGGCAGCAGAACACTTCCGGCGTAAGAAGTCTCCCTCATTCTGCCAACGGCCTTGTCAAGAGGGCGGAGGAGTGGACAGAGGTTCAGAGCTCTCTCATGTCCTAGGGGTGGGTAACTGCCCCTAAAAGGTGGAATAATCAGCAAAGATCAACGGCACGAGGATGCAGAAGGCAATGGAAACGACTACATTAAAGCCCGCCCAGGAACAACTGTGTCCCTAATTTGCTGGGAAGTGGCGGTGCGGTCCCCTACGGCACTGCGTAGGATCCTACGGTCTTGGCGTGCATCCGTGCGTCGCTGCGGTCCGGTCCCAGGTCGACGGGCACGTGCACCTTCCGCCGACCACTGGCGACAACACCGATGTACTGTGGAGACCTCACGCCCCACGTGTTGAGCAATTCGGCGGTACGTCCACCCGGCCTCCCGCAAGCCCACTATACGCCCTCGCTCAAAGTCCGTCAACTGCACATACGGTTCACGTCCACGCTGTCGCGGCATGCTACCAGTGTTAAAGACTGCGATGGAGCTCCGTATGCCACGGCAAACTGGCTGACACTGACGGCGGCGGTGCACAAATGCTGCGCAGCTAGCGCCATTCGACGGCCAACACCGCGGTTCCTGATGTGTCTGCTGTGCCGTGCGTGTGATCATTGCTTGTACAGCCCTCTCGCAGTGTCCGGAGCAAGTATGGTGGGTCTGACACACCGGTGTCAATGTGTTCTTTTTTCCATTTCCAGGAGTGTATAAGGAGGTGCATTAAACATCCATTCATCTGTTGAGCTACAGATGCAATGTCATATACTCTAACCTTAAAAAATAATCGTCAGTATTACGCGCGAATTACTTCCCACCGATTGATTTAAGCAATGGAGAGTGGAGCATTGCGGTGAGTGGACTGGAGACATATAATAGCATTCCGTATATCACACAGGCGAACAATAAACTTCATATGGAAAGTAGTGGTGGAAAAGCAATTGTGGAAATAGAAACTGCTGCATACGGTATTGACTATTTAAACGAGGTTTTAAAACAATGTGGAAAGGGGATTTTGCTGTGTACAAACTGGAATACTCTTAAATCCGAAATAAAGACAGAATTGTTCAATAGCACAGCTACTTGGTTTCACAAAAGGACAGATTTTGAAGAAAGATCCTGATAAATTTTACAGATCTGATCAGTTTCTGGTGATACTTCCTGTCAGTACAAACTGTGTCGAGTGTAATATTGCAACATACTCTTCTCTCAGTAATAGACTGATTCATACAATTTGCGAATTCTTCCCGTCATCTGGAACAGGATGTCATACTGCTGAGACCCCTACCAATACTACATACCTCCCAGTAACAGTTCAGATGTTGAACTATCTAGAACTCTGTATTTTGGACCAGGATAATCAACTTCTCGACTTTCGTGGCAAGGAAATCGTTGTATGATTACATATAAACTGGAACCAACAGTGACCTCGAACGAGGAAAGGCCCAGAAGTGACGATGGTGACCTTCAAACCCCCGAGACCTGTTGAAGGCAGAAGCAATGGTCTTTAACTTGGCGGCGAGTTTCAACCAGACAGGGTTTTTAACAGCTGCCCACGTCCTCGTATTGTCAATGAAGACAGGTTGGGCGTAGGGTATAAGACCAACGTGCACAATGCACAGCGCAGCACTTCACAACAGACCAGCAAGCTGATAACACATGCAAACTGCGAGTTTCTTAAATCAGTAAGTCTGAAACCTCACAATGGCGTCGTCCGATATAACTTGCCCGCTGGAGTATGACAAGTGCATTATATGCCAGGAATGCTTCTGACATCAACAACATTTAACAATAACAATGAAATTGCGATCGTCATTCCACAACAGGATGGTTTAACCCTCTCTTGCAGGAGTTTCAGGTATCTTGGTGGATCATTTACGAAAAGGGATGGTACTGCTACAGTGGTATCGAACCTTAAAAATAATGCTTTAGCATTCCTCTTTCAAGAGATTGTAACGCCGGAAATGCATATCCTCCTATTTCCATCTATTGTACTATTATTTTTTTCCTTGTTTTGCTACCGCAAGATATGACATTTCTGTCTCTTTATATATTGTAATTGCTTTACTGTTTGGATATATATATATTTATGCACTTATGTCGATCTATAATTGGTTTGTTTCGTAAATATTATTTGTATTTTTACGCTGGGTCTTGCCTAGGGAAAACTGCTATCGAACGATTACGTCGATAGGTCGTGTGAAGAATCAAAGTGTGTAGGATCTTTGGTAGTGTTAACTCTGCCGCGTGGAGCGCGGGCAGAACGGTGAGAGTCTGGCGGGAGCAGCGAGTGGAGCAGGTGTTGTGTGACGCTCCCGCGAGTTGCCGAGCTTTCGGGGTTTGGCAGCATGTAATTGCGCTCGACTCGCGATGATAGTTTCTGACATGGTGTCGCGGACGGGAAGCATTAGCTGGCGCACATCAAGAGCCCGTTTCGCCTGGTGACCGTGTCGAGAAGAAGGCGCGCCAACATCCAGCTTCTGCAACAGCGACGGCCGACAATGAGTGACTGTCGCCACCTCCTCGATCGACGGCTTCAAACCTTCAATCAACCAACAAGGAAGACTAAAAGCACGTAAAGTTTCAGAACTGTATGGCAGACCTCAGCTTTTCAAATTGTTCCATTTGCCTCGCAAAATTACAGCAACTTAGCATGAACCTTTGTTGCTCATTGTCCCAATTGCATTGCCAAGCAGGGTCCCTTCCTTTTCCGAAATGAACCCGAGTGTCGTTGAAATTCAAACGCCAGCATTAAAATAATATGATTAGATTTCACTGCTTTAATTTCAAAGTTCAGTAGCTGGCTACAATATTTAGGTTACACGAGCACAAATTTAGAGTGCGAGTTTTGTTAGCATATTTTAGCTTACCTGTGACTGCAGCTCAGCTTGGTACGTACTAAATTTTACTATTGTTAATAGTTCAGAATCATTTAATTCAAGTTCAAAGTTAAATATCTTGTTACTAAATTGCGTAGAGTCAAGTTGCTTTTGAAATGATTGTTGAGGTAGTCCAAGACTAACCGTATTTTACTGGATTTCGATGTGCTTCAGAAAGAAAGCTCACTATTAACTTCAGTCACTAAATTAATTTTCGATTTTCTGGTTTTATTAATTCTTTTGCTAAATTAAGTCAGAGTGTAGCGAAATTTATTACTTCTGACAAACTTTCAGTTTTCACACTACACGTGTCAACCTTCAGTTGCCACGCTTCTAGTGCTAATTATATGTGTAATAACCTTTCTTTTTCAGTTACTATAGTAATTGTCCTTAGGACTGGCGACCGTGATTTCCCCCAAATCTCAAATATCTAATTACCGCTAGTTAATTGTTAACGTAACGGCCGCACATTTACTTTCTTTATTAACTTTACCCCTTTTCAAAATTAATTTCCACCAGTTTCATTTGCATTTTTCCTTTCATTTAGATGTAACCCTTTCCTCCCTCTTTACCGATAGATTAACTTCGGTGGCGATTGCTTTTCCCAAATTTCCATTAGGTACACGCAGTTTAATTTCTCACTGTCATTAAGGTCGATAAGTGAGGGGGGAGGTTACACGTGGCGACCTCGTGACAGGACAATCTTCAAATTTGAGGTTGTTCTGGACACGAATTTTGCATTGTGCAAATCTCGTAACAAAGTACTGGTTACGAAATGGTCGATACGTCAGCGAGAATATTCGTGTGAGGAATCCTAATTAGAGTTGATATTTTGCATTTATATTGAAAATTATTAAAATGAGTGAAGGCAACAATTACCAAAATTTGGTAGACTTAGATACGGAACAATCGGTCGAACAGTGGGAAACGCGCACAGCGGTACCCATTGTTCCGGGGCAGGCGGCTAGCATGAAAGATGCGACCACCGAAACGCAACAAAGAGCAGAAATGGAATTCCAGACTTTAGAAAATGTTTCGGAATCGGAAGTGAAAATCAAATCTGAATCCCCTGATGACGAATACGGGGGGATAATGAAAGAGGAAGCCGCTACGGAAGTAAAACCGGCGGTTTCCGGGAATTTAACTGATTTATTGAATGTTTTGATTAACGAAATCAAGAGTCAATCGGCAGAAATTAAAGATCAGGCTGCCAAGCAAGAAGCTCAGGCTGCCGAGCAAGCAGCTCAGGCTGCCAAGCAAGTGGCTCAGTCTGAAAAAATTGAACGAATGCTAGACAATCAGAACAAAGCTATTAATGTTGTTAACAACAATGTTGAAGTTGTTAACACAAAAGTTGATAAAATCAAAGACGATATTGTCGTGATTTATACCGAAATCGGTTACCTTAAACAGGAAATGATAGGCGTTCAGGCGGAAATTGCGAGCATAAATACTCGTTTTGATTCCGAAATTAGCAGAATCGAGAAAAGTGTAGGAGACGCAGTTGCTCCGATCATCGAGAATAAGGTGACGGAACAAATTCAATTAGTGAGAAAAGAGGATCAACAGAATGTGGAAACTTTAAAGGCTTTAGTATCCGAAGTAGATACCAAAGTGACGAAGCAGGCTAACACCTGCGAAGAGAAAAAGAGGGAAGTGGAAACGCTTGCGACAACCACTTGCCAAGTGATTACGTGGGTGTCGGAATTAGAAAAGAAACTTGACGAAAAACAGAGCTATGTGCCAATCTGTGCACATAGTTCGGAGTTGTTGACGAAAGAGGAGCGGTTCGACCCCTTGAAAAAAGGCGGTATACACCCGACGGATTTCATTAAAAATTGTGAAAGAGTTTTACCCAGATCATGGACTAATGAGAGAAAAATTAATGCGGTTATTGATGTGTTGGCTGGTGATGCCAAGCGTTGGGGCCTAAACCTCAACATTACGAACCTGACTTTTGACGAATTTAAAAATTTGTTTCTGGCTGAATACTGGTCAGAGCAAAAACAGCAAAGTGTCTGGCGCGAATTTGTCGTATCGAGGCCTTTCGATGCGAATTCGCGCGGTTCGATGAAGGAGTTTTGTGAGGGCTGGATCCGCAAGTTGGAATATTTGCGTGACCGCCGCTCGGAATCCGAAATAGTCTGGGAACTCTACAAGAAGCTTCCAGATGATACAAAACGATACGTAGGAAGCAATTACAGGACAATCAATGATTTCCTGGAAAGAGTGGAGGACGAGGACAATTGGCGCAATAATCGCGACAGTGGTAACAACAACGGGTACCACAGCAACCACACCAACGATAACCATGGGAATAATGCATACCGCAACCATGGCAGCAATAACAATAATGGTTCGGACCGTAATAACAATCGGTACAATGCAAATAATAACAGGAATGACGGAAACCAGTATCACACTAACGTGATACGGGCTTCACAGAATAGTAATAACGCCAGAGGGTATGATCAGCCGCCTCAGCAGCATCCGAGGAGCGTATCTGCTGGGACGAGACAGGGAAACCATTAGCCGCGCCGGTGAGGGGCCGACCAGGCGTGGAGAAATTTTGGCGGCCCAATAACAGGAGAAAACCCAGGTGTCGTCGATATGAAAATTCCGTGTGGAATAATCAACGGCGGGAGAGTGTGCCAGTGTTAAGAGAAAGGAGTGCGCCCACAAGTAGTAGATCAGCTGTATACACGGCAGTAGAAGGTACATTCACTGTCAGTGAGAACAATTTAAGTAGTGTTCCGGAAATCGATTATAAGGTGCCAGCTGTAATACCCACAGCGGAACTGGAGATTGAGTTTAAGAATGATTCGCAATTGTTGAGAGAAGATCAGATGTCGGATAAAACGTCCGTCATCGAGCGAGGGGATGCAGAGAGTGATGAGGTCTGGTTAAGGCAGTTCGGTCGCTTATACGACGAACTAAGAGATTATAGGGGTCTGTATGGGAGAAGTGTTTATGGGGAGCGCGTGCAGTATTTGCCGCGTCTCGTCCCACAGGAAGATAGTATTTGTGAAGTGATTGAAAGTTCTGGCCCTAACCGGCAGACTTTACCAGAAATAGTTGATGTTAATGGGGAGCACGAGCAAGATTCGTCGTGTTTCGTCCCGCAGGAGTTGAATGTTGAAGTAGTAACGGAAAGTTCTGGCCCTAACCGGCAGACTTTACCGAAAGTTGTAATGGTAGAAGTAGCCGACCCATCCGACGCGAACATCCAGTTTAAACGTTGCGAGAGTATTAAGGAGAAAGATTACGAAAATTTTAGTGATAGCCGGACACGATTGGTAGAAAACCACGTAGATTACAGTGTGTATGAGGTTAGAGCTGACGTTATACGGTCAGACGATAGCAGTGTGGGTTGCGCAGATCCAGAGGAAGTAATTTCAGATGCTACTGGGCACATTTCTCCAGGTAGATTGGCAGATGAGATCAATCTGACTAAAGAGGAATCAACGAAGGTGACAATTAGTGAATTGATAGCAATGCAACACTCACTAGTTGACGAGTTACAGGAAAAGGTTTCGGTATTGGAGGCGAAGCTAGAGACTAAGCCTCAGGACAAACGTGTTGAAATTAAAACTGTATGTGAACAGAGGCTGAAAAAGCCGCCAGATAAGCCGGATTTAGGATCAAAGCCGGATGGTTTTTTCTGGAATGACCTGGATATAGACGAGGATTTACTGTGGGAAAATAAAGAAACAGTCGAGGACAAGTGTAGACAGATAGTAGTGTCTGTTAATATGCACGACCTACAACTAAACGTGTTGATTGACACCGGTGCAGAATTGAGTGCTGTATCTGGGAAAATATTTGAGTTACTGAAAGACAGACCTGGCATCGTAGTTATGCCAGTAACAGGAGTGAAAATTATCGGTGCTACTGGGAAGGCCAGTAAACCGGTCACAAAACAGATTTTTGTCAACTTCGAGATATGTGGGGCACGATTTGAACAAGAGTTTGTCGTCGTGCCAGACTTAACTACGGAAGTAATTATCGGGTTAGATTGGCTATTAAAGTACCGTGCAGTGATTAACTGCGAGAGCAAAACTTTGACATGTATGTCACTAGATAAAACAATGGTAGTTAGTTTTGACGAGGCAGGAGACGGTGTGCATAGGCAATACCAGCCTATACACATTGTTAACTGGCCCAATGGTATTGACGTAGGTATGAATTTGAACTACTGTAATGTGAGGAATCTCGGCATTGACAATAGTGTAGAAAGTGAATTGGAAAGTATTGTAGACGGTGTGTCAAACGTAACACACGAACAAAGACGAGGCCGACTTTCCCGTACCTATTGCCATCACAACCATAGGGCATGGGGCAAATATGTAGCAGTATTTGAGAGAATTATGAACACCTTGAGACATGAATCTACGGGATTTTCTCCAGAGGAAATCCTGTTGGGTGACAGAAGTACAAGTTTAGTGGAAGAGATAATCAAATTCCCTCCACGGATTGACATTAGTATTGGTGTGAAAAAGGATCGTTTGCGAGAAGTAATGAAGCTAAAAGCCGATGCTCGCATACGTCGTCATGACACTAAAGCGCGTTTTGATTAATCAATTTAATTTTAATCAATTTAATCATGATCTAATCAACTGAAAAATCCAAGCTGCTAGTTTAAGTTTTCAGCTGAGTCACAGTAGATTAAGGAATGTAAATATGATTTTGTAAATAGCTGTAAGATTTCATAAATATGTGATTTACTAGTCATTGCCGATGTACTTAGACGCTGTTTTAAGTTTCAGGCTAGTACATGCGTGTGATGATGGACAGTGTTGAGTTATCCACTGTGATAGTATTAAGGGACTCCTTGAGATTACTCGGGAGTGAGTTTTTCCTAAAGAATTCAGTGGAACGGACGTTCTGGAAACGCCGTCACAAGGGCGAGTGAGATCAAGCGTGCCGCACACGCGGGCGCAACAATACTGGCGAGGCGAGCCGCTGTCGGCTCTTGTGCCGCTGTTGGCTCTTGGGCCGCTGTCGGCATTCTTTGTACTTGCGAGTACGGAAGGCGGAATTGTTTTTCTTCCTGGACAGCTGAAAGAATTCTACTGTCAATATTTATGTTTTTTTCGATCTGATGTGTGTTATTTTCTTGTTTAGCGTTTAATGGACTCCCATGACGAGAATATTAATTATGAAAGGGTTATGTAAAAATGTGTATTCTATGTAATTAATTATTAATTTGCGTATTTTGATCTACCTGTTTTTATGACCATGTACTCTGATTAATTTTGTAAATAGCATTCCATTTCATGATAGTGTTACGGATTTTGACGATTTTGGAATAGCTAAACCATTTTCTATATCTTCTATGTATTTTAATATGTTGTCAACCTGTTTTATTTTGTGCAAGATGACAGAATGGAATAAGATTAGGAGTGTCTCCACTCAATTATTATGGTCTAAAAATTGATTTATGATTAATTAGACGAATGCTAAATTTTGTTGATGTTTTGAGCATATGCATTTCCGCTGTTTCTTTTTTGGGACATTTTCTGAGTCTGTTTACGTTACACGAACATCCTCAGACAATGTGGGGCACGTGTAACGCCGGAAATGCATATCCTCCTATTTCCATCTATTGTACTATTATTTTTTTCCTTGTTTTGCTACCGCAAGATATGACATTTCTGTCTCTTTATATATTGTAATTGCTTTACTGTTTGGATATATATATATTTATGCACTTATGTCGATCTATAATTGGTTTGTTTCGTAAATATTATTTGTATTTTTACGCTGGGTCTTGCCTAGGGAAAACTGCTATCGAACGATTACGTCGATAGGTCGTGTGAAGAATCAAAGTGTGTAGGATCTTTGGTAGTGTTAACTCTGCCGCGTGGAGCGCGGGCAGAACGGTGAGAGTCTGGCGGGAGCAGCGAGTGGAGCAGGTGTTGTGTGACGCTCCCGCGAGTTGCCGAGCTTTCGGGGTTTGGCAGCATGTAATTGCGCTCGACTCGCGATGATAGTTTCTGACATGGTGTCGCGGACGGGAAGCATTAGCTGGCGCACATCAAGAGCCCGTTTCGCCTGGTGACCGTGTCGAGAAGAAGGCGCGCCAACATCCAGCTTCTGCAACAGCGACGGCCGACAATGAGTGACTGTCGCCACCTCCTCGATCGACGGCTTCAAACCTTCAATCAACCAACAAGGAAGACTAAAAGCACGTAAAGTTTCAGAACTGTATGGCAGACCTCAGCTTTTCAAATTGTTCCATTTGCCTCGCAAAATTACAGCAACTTAGCATGAACCTTTGTTGCTCATTGTCCCAATTGCATTGCCAAGCAGGGTCCCTTCCTTTTCCGAAATGAACCCGAGTGTCGTTGAAATTCAAACGCCAGCATTAAAATAATATGATTAGATTTCACTGCTTTAATTTCAAAGTTCAGTAGCTGGCTACAATATTTAGGTTACACGAGCACAAATTTAGAGTGCGAGTTTTGTTAGCATATTTTAGCTTACCTGTGACTGCAGCTCAGCTTGGTACGTACTAAATTTTACTATTGTTAATAGTTCAGAATCATTTAATTCAAGTTCAAAGTTAAATATCTTGTTACTAAATTGCGTAGAGTCAAGTTGCTTTTGAAATGATTGTTGAGGTAGTCCAAGACTAACCGTATTTTACTGGATTTCGATGTGCTTCAGAAAGAAAGCTCACTATTAACTTCAGTCACTAAATTAATTTTCGATTTTCTGGTTTTATTAATTCTTTTGCTAAATTAAGTCAGAGTGTAGCGAAATTTATTACTTCTGACAAACTTTCAGTTTTCACACTACACGTGTCAACCTTCAGTTGCCACGCTTCTAGTGCTAATTATATGTGTAATAACCTTTCTTTTTCAGTTACTATAGTAATTGTCCTTAGGACTGGCGACCGTGATTTCCCCCAAATCTCAAATATTTAATTACCGCTAGTTAATTGTTAACGTAACGGCCGCACATTTACTTTCTTTATTAACTTTACCCCTTTTCAAAATTAATTTCCACCAGTTTCATTTGCATTTTTCCTTTCATTTAGATGTAACCCTTTCCTCCCTCTTTACCGATAGATTAACTTCGGTGGCGATTGCTTTTCCCAAATTTCCATTAGGTACACGCGGTTTAATTTCTCACTGTCATTAAGGTCGATAAGTGAGGGGGGAGGTTACAAGATACGATATCAACTTCACGTGGTAGAGATTGACCACACACGCAGTGTAGGCATAACATCAACTCTTAAAACCTATGTCTCTCCTTCTTCCTTGGTTTTGAACGATTTAGAAAATGCTGGATGGTTCATAGACGAGCCAGTGAACAGAACACTGGAAGAGTACAAGAGATTTACTGTGCGTATACCACCAAAACTGCTTGTGGGATACTCTGAGGACATGCGGCGAACTGTTCTGAATGATAAACAGGAACTTATTCTGGTAAGGAGTGCAACGGATAACAACTCACACATTCGAGGACCTCAAGAGGAGGGAAAATGCCAGACATCACTGTATCTAATGACCAACATTTGAAGCTTTTGAAGCTTCTGAATACAGGTGTATTTCTACAGTTATCTTTCCATTCATGGGAGGTTCTCGAGTACCCACCCAGTGCTACCGACTGCAAGGAGAGATACATGGTCTATTAAAATCTCTGCACAACTGGAGATGCCCATGTTCATCACGGTTGCGTTTCAGACCAATAGAAGAGGGAATAATGCAAATGATTCCACCAAATTTCGCAGTTGCACGTTAGCTAATGCCAGAGCCTACCTGAACTCCGAATTCTACCATACGATAATTTATACTTGCTGTGGGATGAAAATGTGTATAGTCTGTCATATGGCACGTATGTGAGGTTCCATGCTTCAGTTTCCAGCCTATGGAAACTGAAGAACCTGGTGCCAATCATCCTAATAGATTGCAGTCCTTCACCCATTAGGCAAAGCTATCTCTATCCATATAAAGTAATTTAGATCAGCAAAGTGGGGCTTCGCAAACTCATAATGGTAAATGTGGAGTTAATAATAACAATAATAATAATAATAATAATAATAATGGCGTGTGACGAAGGCCTCCCGTCGGGTAGACCGCTCGCCTGGTGCAAGTCTTTCGATTTGACGCCACTTCGGCGACTTGCGCGTCGATGGGGATGAAATGATGATGATGATTAGGACAACACAACACCCAGTCCCTGAGCGGAGAAAATCCCCTACCCAGCCGGGAATCGAGCCCGGGCCCTTAGGATTGACAGTCTGACCACTCAGCTACCGGGGGCGGACAATGTGGAGTTTGGATAGGTCTAGTATGCACATCCCTGCATAGATAGGTTTTGTGAACTCTGTTGCAACCTTCGCCATCTCCACAACCACAAAGTTCTCATTGAATATTGTGACCCATTTAAAATTTGGCTGGCGATGCATTTTCTTATGTCCCAACGCCCATTCCATTCGCTTCTAATCAAAATTGCACGATGTTGGCACAAATTCTCCAGTGCTTTACCAAAAATTGAATTATTCATTAATTTCAAAAAAAAATCTTTCTGAAAGTCCCAGAAGCCCTCAGTGTCATATTCAAATCAATATACTCCCACTGTGCGGCTGATTCCGGAGGAGGTTCGAGTCCTCCCTCGGGCATGGGTGTGTGTGTTTGTCCTTACGATAATTTACGTTTAGTAGTGTGTAAGCTTAGGGACTGATGACCTTAGCAGTTAAGTCCCATAAGATTTCATACACATTTTTTGAATATACTCCTTCTGCCAGGGGGAATGCTTGAAGGAGATACCCCAGGTGATTCTAACCAACTCCATCCATAACCTGAGACATGGTGGAGATTACGATGAGTAATAATGTATCTCCACTTATTCCCCAGCGTTGTCATCAGTTTTGGGGTGGAACCACCTCGTGGAACTAGTTTCTCTACACACAACAGAAAATCGGCGTGCGCATGATGCAAACTAATAGGTTATGTGATTTTTGCCCCCACCATATACCCAATATCAGAATCAGCCGCCAAACCCTCGATTTTTCCACCTAGTCCCTTGCATTCTTCTTTGGGCACCCAAAGAAACTAGCCAATATGTGGTGATTCTTTCATGGTGTACCAGTACAGGTTACTGACATCCAAGTACATGATGTAACTCAAGTCAAGAACTGTGTTGAATCTCTCGCTCACGCGGGGTTTTTACCTTGGCGTGTCTATGGACACATTGACAAAGACCCCCACAGATCCCTCGCTCAAAGAAAAGAATCCTGTTACCATCAGTAAACTGTTTGATGCTGTGCTTCATTTTCTGGAGCATAGCATCCCAAGACAAGCCAGGTGCTGTGTAATAAAAGGTGGGATCCAGAGAATATGTGCTCATACATCAGAATTTTTCGAAAACATCTGCGAGCAAGCACACTTCTGTGTCCATGTAATGCTGTGCAGACTCCCTTAGTTTAGGAGTCGAAACCATGGTCAATTCGACTATAAAATCCATTGCAACCAGTGGGCTGTCATTACTACAAAAAGTATTTTCATGTTTGCTGCACACAGCTATCTTCAAAGTTGTAAAACTCTCCTAAAATGGAGATGATGCATTCCTGCCAGATATTCACAGCAAGCTCATACTCTGCATCCATTATGTTATCGCCAGTAAGGTTGCTGGAGAATGCATTTATGTTGGGGAGCCTGGTTTCGTTGAGCTTTGCCACACTATCCACATATTTGTATGGAGAAACGCCCTTCCTAGTCAGCAGTTGAAACCTTTCCTTCTTAAGAAATGTAGCTCGTGTGATATGCATATCCTTCTGAGGCAGAGTTTCAACAAGTATGTGGTGTGGTGCCTGCATAAAACGTACCGAGTCAAAGAAGCGAAATGCAATTCTTGGCGTCATTCGTTTGAAGTATGAAATACATTTCTCAGCACTCTCAGACAGGACACAGACCGGTCCTTCTCCATACCGAAATTAGACGAGTGCTCAACAATAAAGTGAGTGTCATACCCGCTTAAATTATGAAAAAACGGGTATGTTTCGTGGTAACTAGTATTTCAAATTGCGTGTGTTACGGGCGGTGCCACAGAACTTCCCCATAAGATGAATGTGGTCTCCACGAACAGTTTCTACTTTTCTACCTAACAACAGCACGATGATACGGCATTCAACGGCGTTACTATACAAATCTTCATTCTCCTTCGAACTGGTCTTGGAAATGTTGTCACTGTAAAGCTTATCAACCTCCCACGATAGTTTTTCACCCTCAGAGACATGCCAATTCACAGGATTATCCCCGACATAAGATTTGTATCTGTTAAGACTAGAATCATAGGATGATGCAACTTGGTATGCTGCTGCATATGGTACATGTTTTTACTGTGAAGGTAGTATGTGATGATGTAGGGTCACCTTCACAGTGGGTCACAGGAGCAAGGAAGAAATCAGAGTCAGCATACGCTGCAAATTGGGCATCGTTCCTAATGGTGAGCGTCTTTAAACTTTATGAATTTGTTTTCCTCAGTAGGTACAATAATGCACACCGAGTCTTTGGATGTGCATACTACTAGATGCTTTGCTAGAAACTCTCTAGTTGATAATGCATTGAGGCACCTTCAGCAAATATGCTGTCTACCTTTTTGTTTACTAATTTGAGATGAAAGTAGGTGTGACATGTCCTTGATCCAAACATAATGATGTCTGTCTCGTCAGAGAATAGTAGAATGTTCACATGCATGTTATGCTCACAGGCAAATTTTGAGAAATAGAGGGATCTGACAATTATATATTTATCCTGCTTTTTCTGCTCATCTGACTTGCGTCTCTCCAGACCATAAACATAAACCAGTATCCCAGTGGCCGCGCAGGGTAGCCGCGGGTTCTGAGGCGCCTTGCCACGGTTCGCGCAGCTCCCCCGTCGGAGGTTCGAGTCCTCTCTCGGGCGTGGGTGTGTGTGTTGTCCCTAGCCTAAGGTAGTTTAAGGTTAGATTAAGTAAGCCTAAGGACCGATTGCCTCAGCAGTTTGGTTCCATAGGAACTTACCACCACCAGTATCCCAGTGTTCTGAGCCTCAAATTTAGGCATGTCCTGGATCCTGACGTGAAGCTCGACACAACCGTAAATATAACACTTATGAATGTCAAGGTATCTACCGTATCGGGATGTGCACTGCGGATTTTTCATGTAATTTTTTTCACAATTCCGGACTGACCGTACAAAACAAGCCTGCTCGGTTTTATTTTTGACATTAACACCTGCCTACTCATCCACTATATTCTTAAGAAGCTTGATATAGCTGTATCCTCCATTTACTTCATCACAGACATGGGTATGGATGTTAAGGTGTGGTATTCAGCTGAGTGCTTCAGCTGGCCCTCTAACTTCCATCTCAGAAAACCAGTCCGGCATAGTACTCTAGGTGGCTCATGAAACAACCAGGCGACTGATGCGTTCCATGACATCACGCCATTTTTCCCCCAAAGATAATGAAGGCTGGTCTCTGTTTGGAGGTAGAGGGTGCAGCAGCTGGATGCACAGCACAGCGCTGCATTTAAAGGTAGAATACCGCAGGTCTTTAAGAGCCTTGAGGAGCTCTGTTTCCAGAACAGGAAGATACGCTTTCAGAAACTCTACAGGGTCATGGAGTCATGGTACCCTTCTGCTGGATTCTCGATCCTAGTGAATCAGTTCGCTACTCAAAGGCATCCGCAATTACTGAGTATTCTAATTCCGATATGATGTTACTATTTTGATGTCCTTCACTAAAAGAAGGGGAGAGGGAACTGCCCCTAGTCTCAGGTTTGCCACTGCTTCAAAACTACAACTAGATGACGACGATGCTGCTGCTGTTGGCTGCGACAAGGAGCAGGGAGGTGCACGTACCTTGCAGTTTGGATGAGAATGTGGGAGTGGAAGAAATGGTGTTTTTCCCCAGTTTGAGCAGCATGGCTGCGGCTGCACCTGTTGAGATGGTTGTTGGCACAACACCGAGGCAGTTGCTCGAGAGAAACTGGCCCTTGGACGCCAGAGTGAAGCTGGTGAGCGGGCGGACGCAACTGTGGCTGCTGCAGCTTGCCGTGCAGTGATGAGACCCACCTCACACGGTGGGACGTGCTGCACAGGGCCTCACCTACACAGTTATTCCTTCACTGCCCCACTACCTGCGCCACTGCATACTGCATGGGTGGTGGTGCTCTAGAGAAGGAATAATGAAAAATAAGTACATTGTTCCAGGCATCACCTGCTGCTGTAATGAGAGGACGGAACACTGGTTACTTGTAAGCAGAGAGAGTACACGTATAACCTACGTTGCTCTGGCTCCATATTATACTCCTCAGGTCACCCAGCACCTCATCATGGTGACACAGCTCCCTCTCTATCTCCTCCATCCTCAGTCATCTCCTCGCCTAAACCACCATGCATCCATCGATTCGGCTCCGCTCCAATGCCTTCGACAACATACTGATTTAAAGAAAATGTGTGCACACAAAACTAAGAAAAATACTTAAAATGGACGATTATCCACTTACCTAATAGTTGTGATGCAGATGGTATCACAACCTCTGTCCATCCCTGCTCCTCAGAATGATCTAATTTTTTTAACCAAATAGTGATATGTCGACCAGCATATACACACAGTACTACGAAGCCGGCCGAAGTGGCCGTACGGTTCTAGGCGCTGCAGTCTGGAACCGCGAGGCCGCTACGGTCGCAGGTTCGAATCTTGCCTCGGGCATGGCTGTGTGTGATGTCCTTAGGTTAGTTAGGTTTAACTAGTTCTAAGTTCTAGGGGACTAATGACCTCAGAAGTTGGGTCCCATAGTGCTCAGAGCCATTTGAACCAAGTACTACGAAGAAAAGAAAAAATATACTTACGATGTAGATGCTGCTGTTGCTGTTCCCTCTCAGCTTCCAGCTGAGCCCTCATTTGGTGGATGTATGCTGAAACAACAAGAAAAAAGTTAACACCGAAATCTGAACAAATGCTATGAAATCTGAACAAACGCTGCAAAACCTATGAAATCCGAACACACAGTGATTTGATACTACGAAACTTTTTTAACTGCGAAATCTGAACACACCCTGATATGATGCTACGAAGCTTTTTTACAAAAGTGTACTTCGAATCTGAAAACAATGTGATTTGATACTATGAAAGTTTTTTGAAAAAGTAAGCACTACGAAATCTAATCTCATGCTATGACACCTGCACCCGAACAAATGCTGTGGTACTCAATCCTGAACACAGTGTGACTTGGTACTACCAAACATTTTCGCGAAAATGTACACCATTAAATCTGATATCATGCTGTGAAATTAAATATATGCTTACCTGGCAATTCTCCTTGCCTCTGGCTTATGGCACTACAACTGGTGCTGCTGCTGGTGCTGACTGAAAAATGTTTCGTCTTGCAAGCAACCTAACACAGGAACAGGTGAAATGACAATCAAACTAATGCAACCACGGACGATAGCAGAATCAGGACAAGAATGGAGGGCATGGGCTTTATATACTTTCACTGATTCAGCATTAGCCAATAGTATTCTGGGGAGCAATGAAAACCTCCATTTATGTTTTTGACACTGTTCACACAGAAATACACTATGTGATCAAAAGTATCCGGACATCCGGCTGAAAATGACTTACAAATTCGTGGCACCCTCCATCGGTAATGCTGGAATTCAATACGGTGTTGGCCCACCCTTAGCCATGATGACAGCTTCCACTCTCGCAGGCATACGTTCAGTCAGGTGCTGGTAGGTTTCTTGGGGAATGCCAGCCCATTCTTCGCGGAATGCGGCACTGAGGAGAGGTATCGATGTCGGTCGGTGAGGCCTGACACGAAGTTGGCGTTCCAAAACATCCGAAAGGTGTTGTATAGGATTCAGGTCAGGACCCTGTGCAGGCCAGTCTATTACAAGGCTGTTATTGTTGTGTAACTAATTCGCCACAAGCCGTCCATTATCAACAGGAGCTCGATCGTGTTGACAGACGCAATCGCCATCACCAAATTGCTCATCAACAGTGGGAAGCAAAAACGAGCTTAAAACATGAATGTAGGCCTGTGCTGTGATAGTGCCACGCAAAACAACAAGCCCTCTCGACGAAAAACACGATCACACCGTAACACCACCTGCCGGCCGGTGTGGCTGAGCTGTTCTAGACGCTTCAGTCTGGAACCGCGCGACCGCGACGGTCGCAGGTTCGAATCCTGCCTCGGGCATGGATGTGTGTAATGTCCTTAGATTGGTTAGGTTTAAGTAGTTCTAAGTTCTATGGGACTTATGACCTCATATGTTAAGTCCCATAGTGCTCAGAGCCATTTGAACTATTTTTCAACCATAACACCAACGCCGTCGAATTTTACTGTTGGCACTACACACGCTGGCAAATGACGTTCACCGGGCATTTGCCATACCCACACCCTGCCATCTAATCGCCACATTGTGTACCGCGATTCGTCACTCCAAGCTCGTTGAGAGTTGTTTTCCATTAGAACGTTCTAAACGGGGTACTAGCAGTAATAGGCAGGCCGGGTGGCTGACTAGTGGGATAAGGATATCCTATAGAACAAAGCGGGAATTATATCAAAATGTTAGAAGTAGTGCATAATCAAGTTACAGTAGCCCATTACAAACAGTATTGGAAGGTGCTTAAAATGTTATTAGGAAGGCAAAGAGTATGTGGTATGCAAATAGAATAGCTAATTCACACGATAAAATTAAAACCATATGGTCAGTTGTGAAGGAAGTGTCTGGTCAGCAGCACAGCTCGCAGTAAAAATAGTTCTGTTACTGATAAATCAGATATATGTACAGAATTTAACAATCATTTTCTAAGCATTGCTGGTGAATTAAATAAAAATTTAGTTTCTACAGGAAATCATATAACTTTCTTGGCATATGCCTTTCCGATATTGATATCTAAAATACTCCTCTGTAATAATATTTGGCAACCAGTGCTGTACAATCGCAATAAAGTCATGAGATGTTCAATTGACTCTTTTATTAGAACATGTTACGCGTTTCAGGATCACACCCATCTTCATCACAAACTTCAACACCTTCCTAATGAACCAGTCGTACAGCCTTGTCAACTCAAACAAAGTGTCGAATAACATATGACTGCGGCACAAGCAGTCTTGAAGCACAGCAGAGCTTCTATGCCATCAATGTTTGCAAAAGTTATTGAAAAGGCTGTGTATGTAAGGATAATTGATCATTTTATATCGCACGATTTGCTATCGAATGTATAGTTCGGCTTTAGAAGTCGTTTAACGACCAAAAATGCTATATACTCTGTGAGGTACTGGATGGGCTAAGCAAAAGATTTCGAGCGCTTCGCGTATTTTTTTATTTAACTAAGGCATCTGATTGTGTTGTTCACGATATATTGCTCCAGAAGTTGGACCATTACGGAATACGGGGAGTAGCTCACAATTGGTTCACCTCTTACTTCAGCATCAGGCATCAGAAGGTCATTATTCACAATGTTGATAACGGCTGTGATGTGCGGTCTGAGTGGGGTACTGTCAAGGGGGGGGGGGAGGGGGGTGGTGCCCCAGGGATTGGTGTTGGGCCACTCCTGTTCCTTATGTATATAAATGATATAGCCTCTGGTGTTATGAGTAACTCTAAAATATTTATGTTTGCTGATGAAGCTTGGTAGTAAAGGATGTTGTGTGCAACATCGGCTCGGTTTCAAATAGTGCAGTACATGACCTAAGTTCATGACTTGTAGAAAATAAACTTACGCTTAATCACAGTAAGACTCAGTTTTTACAGTTTCTAACACTCAATTCAATTAAACCTGAAATTTTAATTTCACAGAACGGTCATATGATGAGTGAAACTGAACAGTTCAAATTTCTAGGTGTTCAGAATGATAGTAAGCTGTCTTGGAAAGCCCACGTTCAGGATCTCGTTCAAAGACTTAATACTGGCATTTTTACTATTTGAACGGTATCAGAAGTGTGCTATCGTTCGACACGAAAATTAGTCTACTTTGCTTATTTTCATTCGCTTATGTCATATGGTATTATAGTTTGGGGTAACTCTTCCCATTCTAAAAGGATATTTTTGGCTCAGAAACGGGAGGTTAGGGCAATGAGTGGTGTATGTTCACGATCTTCTTGTCAACCCCCTGTTCACGAGTCTGGGTATTTTGACATTGGCCTCTCAATATATATATTCCTTACTGTCATTTCTTGTTAACGATATTAGCTTATTCCCAAGAATAAGCAGCTTTCACTCAGTTAATTTCCCGCAGAAATCAAACCTGCATTTGGATCGGACTTCTGCATTTGGATCGGACTTCCTTAACTCTTGTGAAAAAAGGTGTGCAGTATACTGCTGCATCCACTTTCAATAAGCTGCCACTCGAACTCAAAAATCTTAGCAGTAATCCACGTGCTTTCAAATCGAAATTGAAGAGTTTCCTCATGGGTCACTCATTCTATTCCGTCAAGGAGTTCCTTGAAAAATTATTGTATTGTTGATTGCGTTTACTTAAACTAGTGGACTGACTTTTTTCGGGTTAGTGAACATTTATGTTTATCTGTTATTGCTTTGATGTTGTAATTTCATGTACAGACACGTTCCATGACCTTGGAGATTTGCTCCTCAATTTGTTCGTACGGAACTGACATGTAAATAAAATAAAAAATAACATAACGTTTTTCCACTGTTCAGTCGTCCAACGTTTACGCTTAGTAACACCAGGCGAAGCGTCGTTTGACATTTACCGCCGTGATGTGTGGCTTATGATCAGCCGTTCAGCCATGAAATTCAAGTTTTCTCACTTCTCGCCTAACTGTCATAGTACTTGCACTTGATTCTGATGCAGTTTGGAATTCCTGTGTAATGATCTGAATAGATGTCTCCCTAATACACACTACGACCCTCTTCAACTGTCGGCAGTCTGTCAGTCAACAGACGAGGTCGGCCTGTACGCTTTTGTGCTGTACGTGTTCCTTCACCTTTCCACTTCACTATCACATCGGAAACAGTGGACCTAGGGATGTTTAGGAGTGTGGAAATCTCACGTACAAGTGCCACCCAATCACCTGACCACGTTCGAAGTCAGTGAGTTCCGCAGAGAGCCCCATTCTGCTCTCGACGATGTCTAATGACTATTCAGGTCTCTGATATGGCGTACCGGGCAATAGGTGGCAGCATAATGCACCTAATATGAAAAACGTATGTTTTTGGGGTGTCCAGATACTTTTGATCACATATAGTACCGAAGCAGCCACTTAAGAGATAGTGGTGGTGGTTTGATAGGAGTTCCCTAGGTATTTAATATCAAAGAAATTGCAGCATATCAAGTTTTGTTTTGGGCCAGGCGAACAACAGCTAATCCCTCGAGTGGGCAGGGTCGTGTGTCCGCTCAGACTGGTATCGTCACTGCACAACAGTTGGCTGTAGGGCCTCTGACAATGGTTTCCTGTAGCCCCCGATAGTGGTTTCTCTGCACGGTTTGGAGGATAGGTGCCTTGTGCATTCACAGTCTCACAATAGTTCTGCTGTCTGCACACGGCTATGCAAGAGGCATGCACTTGTGTGTACATGCCCTTAGCCTGCAGGCTTCCACAGCAAACAAAGTTATCAGTGCTCGGCACTCTGCCTGGTGTCTGGTGGTTCCTGGCCAGCAGACATGGTCTGACGTCTGTGGCGAGCAGATGCTTGTGCCCAGTACCTGCCTTTGGCCCACCAAGTGCCTTGACGACAGACATATGCATAGGTGACCCAAAACAGCAGGTAATGTCACATTTAATTCCATTCCTCCATGCTTACAGCTATTACATCATGGGAAGTAGAACAGAGGGTTCAGACATGACCTCTAACAGAGTGGGGAGCGCTGTCTCTATCAAATTGATTAAATAGAGAATATGCAAACTGAATTGAACAATATGTTATTATTGACACTGCTCTGAATTTTGTGTCATGAGAGTCTTCCTCTTCAGCACAGACTGAGTTTTTTTCCCACCAATTACCAGATGGTGCAAGGGAGAGGGGGAGTATGGAAGAGAAGTTAGGGCTGGGGTATTTCCCAGAGAGAGAGGGGTAATTAATTGATGAATTTAATTAATTACTCAATTAATTTGTATATTTCAGTGAGGGAGAGGGTTGGGGATTTTGCAAAGGGGTGAGGGAGGAGGGGGGTGGGTGGGGGTTTCTCAGAACGATGGATTATACCCAGAGGGACATAAATCAATCCTGAGGGAATCATATATCAGTTAGCATAACAATAGCTTAATTTTCCCCTGAATGTATGCAACCCACACAAACAAACTGTGCCAGGACCTGCCTTATTCCACTAGTATCGTCAATGGTCACAGTAAAAATTACATAGTATGCGCACGCCTATACCTTTACAGTTCAGATTCAGATTAAATCGTGTGTATGCCTTAATTCATCTTGTCTTTTCACAAATGACATGTGCAACGTTTTTCGTTTTGTGCTGCTTGATTACAAAGAAACTTGTCTGTTTAAATTGCGTAAGTCGCATTCTTGATTTCTCCACTTACTATATGTGTCAAGGGACTTGAAATTAGACTGTTCGTTCAGTAGGTTGCATATTCGTTCTGTTCATTTGTACATATTTGCATATTCGTAGCTAGATGTAACAAACGGAAAACTATGAATTATGGCCCATATAGTTTCGATTGTGTGGCTTCTGCTTTTGGTTGTTTGCCTGTAATAGCCTTGCCGATGTGATCACACCGATGGAGTGAAGCACCTTTGTGTACTTCAGTGGAATGCTACTGGTAAAAGCCAACACCGTCTAGTGTGAGGACGTCACTAAAACACAGTACTGTGAAGGAGCTATCAAGGAAAGAAATTCCACATTCTAGTAGAAACACAGATGTTCTTTCAGTGTTTTATATTGAAAATAATAATAACCAGAGTCATTTTATACAGATTTACAAATTAAAAAACAAGTGCATCTCCTGTCGAGATTACAACAACGATCTATGTTGGACTGTAAAGCACTTTTTTTTAGCTACAGCACCACTTCACGTTTTGGTATCATATTGACATATTTCTTCGTTCTAAAATTTGCAACGATTGTTTGCTGCCTCCAGAAAGTTTTGGTTTCATACAGTATAGTACGAAGCTTGTCCACTGTAGACCGATCACCTTATAGTGAACTTAAACAATATGAAATTCGCACTTTCGCCAAGTTCATTATAAAACGACTTTAATGAGGCATAAATCTTTGCCGCGTCAAATCGGAAATGCTACTTTGTCAATGTACTCATAAGCACACGAAACTGTACGAAAGAATGCTTTATATCTCTACAGTTGCAGAGCACAATCCTTTAAAGTGAACTAATGGAACAATAAGTTTCTTATGGAGTGTTTACTTACATCAAAATGATCCTGTCGTAAATAAACAAACTATCACATTTGGATCTCTACACACGAGCTCCAACCATATTTCAGACGTCTTGTCATTATTTAGAACATTCAAAAACAATGTTTCAGGAGCTTTTATTGACGTAATTGCACAACGTGGCACTGCACACTATTTATAACCCATTTTCCGAAACGTAAATTCCAAAATAAGATATCAATCTGAATGCACTTTACGAGAGTAGGAGCAGACAGCTAGCCAGTGACGTCACAGGCATCACATGACTCAAATGGAGCGTTTTAGCGGATTTTCAAATTGTTTGCATTTTGTATTCGGTTTTTTAAATACTGAAATTCAAGAGGGGAAAAAGTATGTAATGAGCATAAAATTACATAATTAACCATTTAAGACAATTTCCAGAAAACAGTCAAATACCCCAGACAATATCAAAGTATAACTAAGTATACGGATATGATATTTTAAAAATATTCTCAGACTGCGGTAGTCGGAAGTGTTCACTGCATAGAGGAATGTAGATCCATTGTAGAGCGTTTTGGGCCGCTCTCGCTAGAATACGCATTTTGGTAATGGCAATGGCTTAACGAGCGCTCCGAGCCATTAGTGAGTTACGAGCTCTGAGCCAAGTGCATTTCGACGTTAATGTACTTAGCGTAAGCAACTGTCTGCGAAATACGCCTGCCATCCATTATCCCCCCAGAAACGTTATACGCACCTATCTCGCACCGTCAACGCATATAATTCAGTGCTACACATTCGCCTGCTCTGTAAGCATACAGCGAGTGCTCTCCATAAGAGCTAAGCAAATCCACAAAGGTTGTGTTTTGTACCTTCACTGCAATTAAAATAAACAGCTTATAATCATTAACTACTAGGACCTTTCAGGAGTGTGACATTTCATTTGTTAACTGCGTGCATTGAACTCACGGAGTGTGTATTGTTAAAGTTCAATGAACAAGAACAGTCGCTTCAGATCCGTTATTCTCTCACGTATCTGTGCCACAGTAGTGGAAATAAATAATCAACTTATTACTGCACCAATGATAATATTACTGTGCCTTCTAAGGACACTTGCCCTATATGAATCCCGAAAGAGTCGCTAATGGGATCTTCACAGTGACAGGTAGGAACAATACTGCCAGTAACAAGTGGATCGCATCATTAATTGCGATCTGGAACAACTGGAGATCTCATCGGAGAAAACACAAGGACGACCGAGGTTCCGGCAAGCCATCTGACAGGAAGTTTTCCCTAAGTCCTTTACAAGTAATAAGACCACAGCAAGTAAACTGACGGAGGAGAACAATCTGGCTCACGGCCAGAAAGCGGAGGAGTACTGGAAGAAGAAAAGAAGAAAGTTTTTACTGAGAGTAGATTAGAGTCCCTTGGTCCTCAGTAGGCAGAACGACGACAAAGAAGAAGTAGTCGTTTATAATACAACCATTAAACCTAGACATTCGATTCTTTAAAGAACCGAACTCTCACGTGTAAAATGTCTTAGCTATTTGTCGTTCAGTGATATAATTTGGTAGGGATATGTGAATACTGTCTGAAAAATGCGATGCGAGTTGAGTTACCGGTGAACGTCATAGCCAGTGCGCTCTGAGGCGTCTTGTCACGGTTCTCGCGGCTCCCTCCGTTGGCGGTTCGAGTCCTCCCTCGGGCTTGAGTGTGTGTGTTTTCCTTAGCGTAAGTTAGGTTAAGTTAGATTAATTGATGTGTAAGCCTAGGGACCGATGACCTTAGCAGTTTGATCCCATAGTCCTTACCACAAATTTCCCGAAACGTCATACTGATGCTACAGTTTTATGTACGAACAGCGGAAGTGTAGTAAGCGATAGACTTTTGAGTGAGGCTGGGACAAGAAGTTTCATGAAGGTTTGAAATCATGTGTAGCGTTTGTTAAAGTCACTAGGTGCCCTCGCTCCCAAATACTGGGTGAATACAGCTCGTGTAATTTGCACGTCTTGAGTTACATTGTTCAAAACATGTGCCGTGCGGGATTAGCCGAGCGGTCTACGGCGCTGCAGTCATGAACTGTGCAGCTGGTCCCGGCGGAGGTTCGAGTCCTCCCTCGGGCATGGGTGTATGTGTTTGTCCTTCGGATAATTTAGATTAAGTAGTATGTAAGCTTAGGGACTGATGACCTTAGCAGTTAAGTTCCATAAGATTTCACACACATTTGAACATTCTGAACATTCAAAACATGTACACATTTTCCATCTGTAATACTCGACTTCTAGTGTTACATTCTTAACGTAAGATTACAGCTTTTAATGATTAGATTATGAAAGATTTTTAAATCTTTTACGTTCGGTGAATAATTGTATGAATATGTTTAGAGCTTTCCCTGCGTACTGATCGTTCCATAAAAACACGGGAGGACTGCCGGATATCAGTAACGTCCTGCCACGATATTTCGGCGCAGAGTCTTCTGGCCATCTTCAGGTGAGTGCCACTGTAGTAGTACTGCTACCGCGAGAGCGACATTGATCTCCATCTCACTTCCCCGTTTAAGTTAGCGATAATATCTTAAACTGGATCCTTGTGTTCTTCGTTTTCTTTCTTGAAGTTTGCGATGTCGTTCTCAAGTCTCCCTGCGAGAAGTAGAATATTCCTCTCGAAGCTCTCTATTAACCTTATTTAATGCCTCAGTAAGCTAATATTTAAGTTCGTAATCACTGGTTTAAGTGTTGTCAGTTTTCGATTCAAATGTTGCAGAGGCTGCTTTAACACATCATTACTGGCACCTATTGCCACTTCGCGGCAACTTACGGACTTTGTAATTTTCATTATTCACTACGCTACGAGTGTACTTAACTGAATCGGGTATTTTAGAAACAACGTAACTCCTGCAGTTCTGGTGTTTCTAATCCTAACGTGGCAGCACTGTTGATTCTAGTAATAAGATTTGTCATTGTTGAAGAGTTGTTTGTTTTACAGACTGAACAGAACATTATTTGTCTTGGTTATCTTATGTGATTACAAGCTGCAGAATGATAGAAGTTTTGTTTTAAAGTTCTGTGATAATGGAAAACTTCACAAAACGAAAGAGGTGTGTGTGTGAGGAATGAATCTGAATACAAGACTGAAGTAATTAAAAGAGCACATGTTCTAGAAGTGAATATATAAATGAAGCAGGAAAAAAATCCGGAAAGAAAAACAGTTGAGAAATGCAATTGTAAGGAAGTATGTTTTGCTAATGTTGATATATTTCATCAGACATTTTTGTAAGATAGATTTAGTAATTTCAAGAGCAAAGGCGAACGGCATGTATACTTATAGTGTCTCATTACCTGTAACAATGTACAAAGATCTCATCCGACTAAAAATGTCATCCATTAAGCGTAGTCACAGTTTCAAGTACTTCATCATACTCAGTGATGAAAGAAAGAGATCTGCCAAATGGAATTTATACCTTTTCATGGCCTTAAGGTTGACAGTAGACTAAGTCGTCTGAGAGAATCGTTGAGAGCCGGTAAGTCTCCACTTGATTTAAGAGAGAAAACCCCACGGTAAGTTCAAAGTCTGCCGAAATTAAGATACTCATTCATGGATATATTGAGTCTTTTCAAAGAAAACAGACTGACTATTGCTCCAAGGTGAAAACTTACCTTGTGCAAAGTGATATGTGAAAATTGAGTTTCAGATGTTTAAGGAAAAACATTCCGACGTTAACATTACATATCAGTACTACGATAATTACTTCGAAGACCATTTGCACCTCAATTTTGGGAGGCCTCAAGTAGATGCCTGTTGTACTTACGACGTTCTGGAACAGAAACTGAAGTTCCTTATTCCTTAACGAGAAAGAAAAGAAGGTTGCTGAAGGAGAATTAATGATCCACAAAAGAACAGTTAAAAAATTTGCAATTCCCTTCACGTTACAACGAATCTCTGCAAAGAAGTGGGGATTTAGTTCCTACACCATCTGACTACATGCAGAACATTTCATTGGCTAAAATTACGGTGCAGAGTTGTTTTATCTTCGACAATTAACCCTCACAATTTTTTAAATTCATAATGCAAAATCAGCAGAAGGTGATTTTACCTCTATCTTGAAACCCAGGGTAACAACGGACCAAGTGAAGTAACTTCTTTTCTTCTGCATTACACAGACAATTGCATTCCGGAGGATGTGGTGGAATTGCACCTCCTTAGTGATAGCTGTGATGGTCAAAACAGAAATGACAATAAAGTAAAATTTTTAAAGGCTCTTGTAGAAACAGAGAATTTTGATAAAATTCAGCACTTCTTTCTCCTGAGAGAACATTCATTTCTCCATAATAACCTTGATTTTGGTGTTGTAAAGAGGCTTTTATCGAAGGACAGTCGAATTTATACTTCAAAAGAAGTATGTGAGATAACAGTAAAGTCAAGACTCCCTGGGAAGTTCATGGTTACTACGGTAGACGTTGAAGATGTAATTAATTTCAAGGACTGATAGCCGCCTCTTCATAAGAAGATAGTACATTCACTAGAGAGGAAACGCCTTTCAAGAGACAAGCCTACTGTGTTTCAGATATCAAGCTTAAGGCATTTCACATACATATCTCGGCATCCAGGGTCAGTAGTTGCATCACCATTCCTCAACACGGCAGTGCAACATATCCTGCGGGCTACTGGGAAGCGAGGTGCTTGTTTATGGCAAACAGGGGTATAAGGCAGGCAGCTGTCAATCACTGAAGCCAAACGTGACGACCTGCAGTAAGATCTTGCAGTATATTACTGAAGAATATCAGCAATTTTACCTTGAAATTTTGGACAATCATTGATAATCTGAAGTAACTGTTTTCAGTCATGCATTTGCACTGACAAGTTGTAACACTGTAAGATTATTTTTTTTGCATAATTTTAAAAAATGTTAGAGATCTCAAATTGGTGTTAATTTTGAAGCAATATATCAACGATGTCACACATTTGTGTAAGTTTGCTGTAGAAATGAGTTTTTATATGTTTCATTATTATTAAGTTGATTACAATAGCATGTTTCAGTGATAAATTTTGGGAAGCATTTGAGAAAATTTTAGAAAAAACGTAGCTCGAATCACATTGATCTCTGCTTTGGTTGGGTCTACTGGGAGCTGGAGATTATATCGTATATTAAATTAATCAGCTAGCTACACTCTTTAAAAACGATTAATCAACTTTTGAAATGTGTTGAACTTCTTTTTAAAAATAGTTTTTTGTTTCCTCAATAATATGCATTTATAAAGTTACGCTGTTACTAAAATGACCGTATCAATTCACGAATTACACCACTGGCCATTAAAATTGCTACACCAAGAAGAAATGCAGATGATAAACGGGTATTCATTGGACAAATATATTATACTAGAACTGACATGTGATTACATTTTCACGCAACTTGGGTACAGAGATCCTGAGAAATCAGTACCCAGAACAACCACCTCTGGCCGTCATAACGGCCTTGATACGGCAGGGAATTGTGTCAAACAGAGCTTCGATGGCGTGTACAGGTACAGCTGCCCATGCAGCATCAACACGATACCGCAGTTCATCAAGAGTAGTGACTGGCATATTGTGACGAGCCAGTTGATCAGCCACCATTGACCATACGTTTTCAATTGGTGAGAGATATGGAGAATGTGCTGGCCAGGGCAGTAGATGAACATTTTCTGTATCCAGAAAGGCCCGTACAGGACCTGCAACATGCGGTAGTGCGTTATCCTGCTGAAATGTAGGGTTTCGCAGGGATCGAATGAAGGGTAGAGCCATGGGTAGTAATACATCTGAAATGTAACGTCCACTGTTCAAAGTCAATGAGAACAAGAGGTGACCGAGACGTGTAACCAATGGCACCCCATACTATCGCGCCAGGGGATACACCAGTAAAACGATGACGAATACACACTTCCAATGTGCGTTCACCGCGATGTCGCCAAACAGGGATGCGACCATCATGATGCTGTAAACAGAACCTGGATTCATCCGAAAAAATGACGTTTTGCCATTCGTGCACCCAGGTTCGTCGTTGAGTACACCATCGCAGGCGGTCCTGTCTGTGATGCAGCGTCGAGGTTTGCCGCAGCCATGGTCTCCGAGCTGATAGTCCATGCTGCTGCAAACGTCGTCGAACTGTTCGTGCAGATGGTTGTTGTCTTGCAAACGACCCCATCTGTTTACTCGCGGATCGAGATGTGGCTACACGATCCGTTACAGTCATGCAGATAAGATGCCCGTCATCTCGACTGCTAGTGATACGAGGCCGTTGGGATCCAGCACGGCGTTCCACATTACCCTCCTGAACCCACCGATTCCATAGTCTGCTAACAGTCATTGAATCTCGACCAACGCGAGCAGCAATGTCGCGATACGATAAACCGTAATCGCGATAGGCTACAATCCGACCTTTATCAAAGTCGTAAAGGTGATTGTAAGCATTTCTCCTCCTTACACGAGGCATCACAACAAGGTTTCACCAGGCAACGCCGGTCAACTGCTGTTTGTGTATGAGAAATCGGCTGGAAACTTTTCTCATGTCAGCACGTTGTAGGTGTCGCCACCGGCGCCAACCTTGTGTGAATGCTCTGAAAAGCTAATCATTTGCATATCACAGCATCTTCTTCCTATCAGTTAAATTTCGCGTCTGTAGCACGTCATCTTCGGGGTGTAGCAATTTTAATGGCCAGTAGTGTACATTCTCTTGCGATACCTCAAAATGAAGTGCAATTTCTACAATGTGCAATTTTAAATGCAACGTGCCTATACTTTTACGTTGCTGATTCTTCCCTCGTAGATGATCAGATTTGTGAATTACGTGTAACCGCAGTCGTCTGTCTCAACGCTGATCCTTAGAAATCTGTAATTTTTATTATTCTTACGTCTGTCCTCCGATTTTTCGTCCTGTGCTAAATTGTTGGAGTCAGATACAAAGCTACAGGTGCCGCTACGCGAGTTTTGAATTGGTGGAACAAAATCAAGGGGCAGTATAGAGCACATAGAACACACAGAAGAGTGCAGCCTTTTTTCAGTAACCAATAAGGAGGCGTGGGAGGGAGGTCACGTGATTTCCTCGCGCGTCTGCCTGCAGACAGACAGTGACACTCCGCTAGGGCATACTCCTGCCAAAGGGCAGATGTTTTAGGCTACCAATCTCACTCAGTCTCTGCTGCAATCTGCCGGTGCTCTCTCTTGTTATCGCTTGGCTGCAGAACATTCGGCCGTCTGCCTCCGCTATTTCTACTACTCTTCATTAGAATGACTGGCCCTCTTTATGGCCTCATCTTTCTTGAATTGTCCCACTGAACATCGTATCATGGCAATAAACACAGAATTATTTGATTGTATTTAAGACTATCAAATGCCCTGATTCAAACATCATCTGCCCTTAATCCAGTCAGAACTTTATACATCAAAATTACTAACTGTTTTCTGATCCTGATCTATTTTCTAATATTTTCTGTAGTTCTTTCCTGCGATGACTCGATCCTCCATTCGACGTGCAATGACACTGATGCTGTTGCATTCGTCATTCTACTGCATCTCTCGTCTTCGAACATTGTCTCGGTGGCAAGAATCCAGATGCGAGGCGCCATGTTAGAAGCTTCCCTCCAACATGACAGCGGAGAAACACTGGCGGAAGGGGAATGGAGTCATCATCAGCTACGAATCCACCAGTAATATAAGCGATTTTTGCTTCGTATACGTTGTTCCTTCAAGTCATCAGAATAACTGACATTTCACGAATCATAGGCCACTGTCACTAAACTGGTATAACATACATCAGTAAAATTAAATATTTTTCTACCAACTAAATACATGAGGCACAGCGCTTGCCGTATTCCTAGCCCAGTCGCAAAACGCGAGTTGCACTCTTTGACAATATTCAGCCGTTAGCTTTTTATGTCGTTTAGCACAGATCCGGTTTGTTAACTGGCGTGTTCAACAATCTCAACATTAATTTACAACAGCCACTGCATTGTTTCATCCTAACAGACGATAACGGTATTCTCAGAGGGTTTTTTACTCAGACATCCATTATCTGTAAAACTGATAAATACTTTTTAAGAAATAACTTAATAAATGTTACTTAATAATTTATTACGCCAAGATCTCCTTATTACTACGATTTCACTGCACTGGTTTGGGCTGTTTATTACCACCTTCAGCTGTGATTAATTCAGTAACAGTTACGCAATTGTGCCCTCTGGACGTCATGAAGTGGTAAAAATAAGTCACTGAATCATAAATCATACTGTAACATAGTAAATGTGGGTCTGTTTTCACCTTTTGGTGACATGATGCATAATTCATTGGCTGCAATATAATGCTACTCTTTACATTGCTGTTTTGCTAATTGATATTGGTGCTGAACGGAAACACGTCAGTACGGGCGGTCTTTACCAATTCTTCTGGTCCCAACATTCCCTTGTACATAGTGCTATGTTCTACTGGGCGTTCAGTTTCCGTTTGGTAACAAGAGATCAACTTGGTTTAAATCTGCGATGGCGCTCTCTTTGCTTTCATGGCAACTTTCTAATATTGCCATTGAAACACGGCCCACGTTTTCCGTTCCACCCAACTTTCCTTGGTCTGTACTTGACTAAACACATTATAAAGTACTCTTGAGCTCTTTCAGGTGATAATCTAGACCGTCACGTCTGGAGATGAACATCTGATGTTGACTGGTGAGATAATCCGCAAAATGCCTAATGCTGAGCACAAATATTTTCTTGCGTTTTTACCATTCCATTTAACTTTGTAACTGCCTTGTGGTCATTGGTTCCCTCCTCTATGGTATCTCCAACATACGTCCTTATTGTGACTGTTCAGCTTCTTCCGGCGTACTTCATGTTGAAATAGTTCATGCGTGAACCATTTACCTACGTCCGCATTGTTATCAAAGTGAAAGTACGGCAGGGAACACTTCCCATTGTCCTACTTATTAGGGATTCTTCCCTTTCCATTTTCGTATCTAGCTTAGCGTTCGAGATCCATATAGGAGCGATAAGCGGGGAGCTTCGTATATTTCTTGATTATTCACTTAGCACTAGTCTTAGGTTTCGAAAGTCTCCTTCGTAGACTGAATTTTTCCAGTGTCTTACCGATGTAATGAAGTTAGCCTGAGATTCACCCTATGTGATCGTTTTATTTCATGTTCCTAAAAAAGGCAACACCATGCTCGCTGTTTAAGTTGACTGATGCCAGTTGCGAGTAGCTGATATTTTAATCGTAGTATACTACATTCCCGCTTTTTGTGAAGCGCAGAGTTTTACATTTTAAAGTTATAAATCAAGTTTCCAATCTTCGTACCACTCTCAAATCTTACCAAAAGCTGGTAGGATGCTTGTGAAGCTATTTTTTATTAGCAGAAGAGAGTGTTGTATCGGGAAAAACTTTTTAGGTTTTTCCTCTAGTCAGCCTTGTCATGAAAGTTAAATGTCCTCTCTTAACACATACTGAAACGATAACATTTACTTTACGTGTGCTGAAGCCTTTCTCTGATATTGTAGATATTTCTCCAGAGAAAATAAGGTTGTTCCAAATGTGCAAAACTGTTCCAAGGTACAACATGGCCATGTACAGTCGTGCTCAAAAGTATCCGAACGACCTTAATTGTATTTCGCCTGATTCGCATACAACACGCATAACACAGCTGTCTAGCAGGTCCTCTAATCGCTCCTCGGTACAGTCGTTTGACTATTGAAAATGTTTCCAACAAATCACTAGAAAACAATGCTCTGTATCGCAATATCTCAAAATGTAAAGTAATACCACGATACGACAAATATCAGGGAACACCTTATCACAGATAAGAGTGTCCTTAAGGCTTGTAAGCTCACATTTATTACAATAAATGACATACCTGAAATGTTACCACTCCCATTATTACGTCAGATAGGTAATGCACGTAGTAAGTTCGTCCTACTCATCATTTCCTCTTCAGAGGAACATACCGTACTTATTATTTAATACAAAATGACATTAAAAATTTAAGTTATTCACGAGCTGCTAGTTGAGAATATGTATGAACTTCAAATGACACGACGAACCGTCTCGTTCAGCATATGGATTCAAACCCAGGTCATGCAGACTAAGCAAAGATTTCGTGACTGACGGAAACTATCAGTCATTCCTGACTAGGCATGCAGAGAGTGATAGACCTCGATTTCAGACAGTATCAGCAAATATCAACTTTAAATTACATAACGCAAACATTTTTAATGGACCCGAATTCCTACCCAGCATCTGTTGTCCCTGTTAACGAACTACGAGAGATGTTAAATATTCCTTCTTCACAAGTAACTTACTTGAAATGCCGTGCGGTAAAGCTTTGTGTCGGACAGGGATTCGAACCCAGAACCTAATCGGATTGTTATCGAAGCACAATCAACTGTACCAAGATGTTTTAACTGAAATGACGAGACGAAACATTAGTTATTACCTTCCCAGGACTTCAACCCGTCACATATCGCTGTTATATTATAGAGAAAACAAATGTTAAATATGGGTTTGTTACACCAGCAGCGACATGTGAGCATGTGTTAACTAGAAATAATATGACGAAGAGTTCAGTGCTGACTGGTAATCGAACCCCACACATATCGTTGTTGACTACACACAAAGAGACGCGCCCGCATCTCGTGGTCGTGCGGTAGCGTTCTCGCTTCCCACGCCCGGGTTCCCGGGTTCGGTTCCCGGCGGGGTCAGGGATTTTCTCTGCCTCGTGATGGCTGGGTGTTGTGTGCTGTCCTTAGGTTAGTTGGGTTTAAGTAGTTCTAAGTTCTAGGGGACTGATGACCATAGCTGTTAAGTCCCATAGTGCTCAGAGCCATTTTTGAACAAAGAGACGCCAGCTACCCAATTTTTCTCCACCAGCAGCTCGGAATAACATTCTTGAACTTACAGTGCTCTCGCAAATAGTTCTGTGTCTCACTGGGCGTCAAATACGTCAGACATCGTTAGTGTTGACAACGAATGAAAATACATTAAAAATAAAAATTATTATACACCAGCTGAAAGTTGTTCTCATCTTAGAGATTGATAATACATAATGAAAACTTTAGTGCCGGGCCAGGATTCGAACCCATTCACGTGCAGTATGTGGAGATGTTGAGGAATCTCCAGTTTTGGACAAACAACAAATTGTCGGGAAGAGATCAAATTCCGCGTTAAGGGAGTAGCATTCCCAGTTCAGAACCAATTTTATCGACACACAGAAGCTCAAATAAAAGGTGGAATAAGTGTCCTGTGGCCTTACATAGCGTTTGTTTCGTCTCTAGAGATAAATAACTAGTATAAGAAAGGTTACTGGTGATAGAGATCCTACATGTCGCCACTCCTGACTTTATTGTGGTTCAACCTAATGTCTACTTGGTAGAGAACAAATATCATGTTTAATGTGAATTTCAGACCACAATACCACTATACATTCTTCACTTGGCGTAGCCAGATGAGAATAGAACCTGTCTCTCTGTATCAGAAGTCATTGGCAGAAGTTGGAAACGAACCCAGACCCTGCGTATATGAATCTACCAGCAATCCAACAGACCACCAAGTCCTCTTCTCTGTGGCTCATTTATCTATTGTAATGCCGTTCCGCCACACTGGGTGACAATTGTGACACACAGGCTCCCTGTAGTGGTTTGCAATATGTTCAGTACATTCATTTACTTGGTTGACCGAATCGCCATGAACTAGCTGCCTCGGCACCCAGTGCATACATTCGTTCTACTTTGTAATCACTGAAATAAAATCACGTAACTGCCACCTACACAGAACTGCCAACAGTATATGATGCAGAAATTTAAATAGGAAGTGTTCCTTTCCACTTGAGCTACTCTATTGAGCTATCTATTTGTTGAAAACGTCGTGCAGTCCGAAAGAAACGCTATAACTGTGGCTCTCAGAAGTCTACATCCGGCCATATGCATTGTCTCACAACACTGTGGAATGCGAAAGTTCTGGAGGAATTGTTGTTGACGTCTGGAGGTGCAGTAACTATGGTTCAGCTAGTAGTGTAATGGTCAGTGTAGTGTACTATAGACAAAACGTCGCGAGGTCAAATACATTCACTGCTACATTTTTTAAACGCAATTCTGATGTCTGCTGCAGTTATCAATGTAATGGAACTTTGAAGATAATTCCCTTCACTTCTCAACCCCAAATAGCTGCATGTGGAAAAAGGGTCAACTACTGCGACATTTTGTTCTTTTAATGTTTAATAGATGGCCAGGTAGCAGATGCATCTCGAAACTTTTTTATTATGTATGGAGAGAGCGCATCGTGCCAAAATACGTCAGAAAAGTATTTTCTACATTAGCTGTCATGTGGTAGTGGCATTTTATTCTTCTTCAAACCTTGTTTGACAGCTTTAACTCAGAACAAGTTTTCTACATGCATGTGCATTGTCAGACTGTTAATAGATAATCAGAGAATCAGAGAATTCGCATATATCGTTGATGATTAGTTTCTCTCTCATCTTTACTATTGTTTAAACAACTCTAAGAGCTACCCTACGAAAATTATGCACTGTATTACAAGAAATGAAATAAAATTACCCACGATAACCTTAAGACGAAAGTCTGTTTTAATAAAGCTGAGTATCTGTACACAAGCGTGCCTCCATCAGACCGAATTAGTAAAATACTACTCACTTAGATTTCGATTGGGTCGGTGTTTAATTGGTATGCTGTGTCATACTCAAGAGGTATGCAAATGTAGCATTTCATAAATAAAGTTATGTATTCCTAGAAATCCAACATTTGCTTGTCAGCAACGGAAAGAGGCATTACCTGTTGTGCAGCACTGTACGTTTTTCACCATTGCACTATGAGCCGAAAATATTTTCTTGCGTTTTCCTTGTCGATGTTTGATCTGACAGCTTGTTGCTCTTACGCAGAAGGGATAAAAACGTCTCTGTCACTGAGAACCAGAACAGGCGCTTTCTTTACACGTCAGCGTGTTACCACAGAGCTAGCGATTAGGTATGTGCCTGGGATTCCTATTACGAGGCTAATAGTGGCTAGAACTCGTAAAATCGCTATTTAAAGGACAAGATTACTTGCGATTTCCACGTGCAACGACTTTCCTGGGCTGAAAACCGTAAATTTACAATCTTTTGTTACACCTCAAGCGATAATAACCCAGATTATTCAATGGAAATGACAGGAAAAATCAAGTGAACTTCGAGGCTTAACTCTGTGCACACCAGGAAGTAACTCGTCGATCGCAGAGTTGCCAAACATATCTTGCCTTGTTGCCAAATCTCAGCTACAGTACCAACAAGCAGAAGACGAACCGATGTGTTCCTACAGAGGTCTGAGAAGTGACCATAGCTGGTATCTCAAAGACACGGCTAGCACGGCCTGGAATACGTAATGCATCTGTTTCCTATGTCTGTAACTAGGTTTAGGGACTGGAACGTAGTTACTAATAATACTCAGAACTGACTACAAACTAAGCATCATAAATCAGTAACTCTCATAGTTGTTTTTATATTTCTTTCGTAAGTGTACTCAAAACTAAGAAACTCATTCATGGACGTTTTCGTGCCTGGCCGATAGTCGAGCACAGCAAACAAATAAAAATAAAAAACAAAGTGTGTGTGTATGTGTATGTATGCGTGTGTGTGTGTGTGTGTGTGTGTGTGTGTGTGTGTGTGTGTGTGTGTGTGTGTGTGTGTGTGAGAGAGAGAGAGAGAGAGAGAGAGAGAGAGAGAGAGAGATAAATATAAAAAATAATGAGAGAGAGAGTAAATAATTGTAAAGAAATTTCATCATGGTATGTAAAGAAATCTTTCATTAAATGACACGTTCTACATCCTTACGAAGTGTGATATTCATGATCTACGGAACAAATTTTAATCTAATCTAATCTAATCTAATCATACTGCTGAGCAGCCATGAAGAGACATGTATTACCGAAATTTTCCCCAATATCAGTAACCACATCTAAACGTGAAAATAAAAGACCACAGTTTTTATAATAAACCGGAACTACTATCAAGACGCTTTCGTCCCTGTTAACTAACCACGAAAGATGTTTGATATAACGCCATTCAGAAGTAACAAAGTGTGTATCCATTGAAAGATGAAGCGCTTGATGTGAAGTTCTGTGAAGGAGATACGAACCCAACACGTAAACCGATTGTTAACTAAGTAAAATCAAATGTTATGTATCTGTTTTTCTTACCAGCTAGGTGTTTGAATCTAAAGTAAGGATACAAATTTCTGTGCCTGAGCGACAATCGAGCCCCAAACCTACTGTGCTTCTTTCTCATCCACGAATATAGCTGAAGCATCAATTGGTTACTCACCAACAGTAACATGTATGCGAGTTTGACCAGAAATAACGACACCTATTGTGAATGTTGGCTACACATGAACAGACATTAAAAATGCATATCAATTTTCAGTAGCAGGCCAGTGTGCACGTGACAGGGCTTGAAATGAAATTATGAATATTTTTGTACTGAATCAATATTCGGACCCTCATACTTACCTTTCGAGGAGACCTAGAGAAGATTGCAGTCTTGGGAAAAGGTACGAAATGATTGAACTATACTGTTCCAAGGGATTCAGATCCTCGAGAGAGAAGATATGTATTCAAATCACAGTCCAGCACCAAATTTTTCAACGTCTGTAGATCAATCAAGCACAAGTAAAATAAGAGGCCTGTTCCTTTAAATGGCTATCGGTTCATCAGATAAAATGAAACTTTCTAATGTAATTAAGTTTACGCTAGCGACAGTATTTCTGTTTACCATAACTTCCGCCTATGTCATTTCCCAACGTAAACCAGAGCTGCCCAGTTGGTAATGAAGGAACGTGGTGTTTAATGCGCATTCTGAATTATATCGTCTTTCTCTTGAGGTTACCAGAGGTAAAGTAAATCTGTTTGTGCCTCTTAAAAGGAAAGTAAAGGGATCTTACCGCCTTCCGATATGCGTCGCTGTCAATTCTTCCATATGATTTGGTCGACTTGACCTGTTTTAAGTTGTGTATGACAGATAATGTTTTAGAAAATCAATTGTTTTCCTTTGCAATAAACAGAAAGATTTTCATTATAAGCTATCCAAGTTCAAAATTTTTGCAATATTAGTTCAAATTTAATATTCGCTTCTGTAATGTGGGACAGTATTTCACAATTGCAAAACTCGCATCGGACTCATTGACCTTACATTTAGTCGCTGAGCATAAATTCTAGCTCAGAGTGACACCAGTTTAAGTAACCTAAAGTAGCGCAGACTGTTTGCCAGTGCCCTTTCTAACCGGAAAATACGCAGTTAACCCTTTGGGCTCCATAAGTACACTGTAACAGTAATTTCTGTGTGTATGCAATGCATACGGATCATAGAATTTAGTGGTGGTCTCTCTTCCACTTCTGTATACAATATGCCTGTTCTAAACGGGACCTTTATCATTACAGGCCCTGGGCAGTGCAACATCATACAGACTACAGTAAAGTGCTTTTACTGACAACCTCACCGATCGTTTTACCTGATTTTTTAATCATTTAAATAAAACAACATGACCTTCCAGTGAGAGACATTTCGTCCCCCTTTTCCTTTTGTGAAATTTGTCAGTAAGCTTTTTGCCTTCCAATCAGCGAAATGAACAGAGTACGGCTGGTAAACGATTCACAAACCACAATTTGGTGCCGTTAAGACGATTTCTTTAATCATTGTCGCAGATTAAGGAATTTAGTTTCTTCTTAAATCGTCTTATGCAGGAATTTACAGATATCTCAAATAGAAAAAGCTCTTTATCCAGGTACGAAGGTTGTAAAACAAATTCCCACAGTTTGTGTCACGTTGATCCTTTCGTCTGATAGCACTGCTTAAGTATTTGGTCTAAGAGGTATGACAAGTAGTGTTCCTGTAGCTGTCGGAATCATTGGTTTAAAACGAGTTTAACACCAATGGGTACAGTACTGCTAAATATTCAAAATGATTATCAATCTAAGACTGAGGTCATTCACAAACTGAGGCTTATTTATAATATTGAAGCTAGACTGTGTATCCTTGGCTTCCTTGAATGGTCATTGGAAGGCGTTTACACACTAGTGTACAATACTATGAATACTTTGAACGCTATAGGTGACGTTACTCTCATAAACTAATTTTGTTTTTCTAATTCTTCTAGGTCTTCAGCATGCAATATATGTTTTAGATACAGTCTTAGACACAAAAATTGACCGCCGAGTCGTTCACATAAGGTGGCCAATACAGTCGTGCTCCCCTCAGAATTCTATGTCCGGCAATATACTCGATCTGGCAACATTATAGACTACGGCACTTCCCGGAGGAAGTCTTGACTGTAGTCTGAGAACATCAGTCTTGACTACGACCGTAGTCTTGAGGTAAAACACGAGACTAGCTAATACAACATCTGGCAATAGAAAGATCACGTCGTCAAAATTTTTATCGCCCCTTTCCTCTCGGTGGTGAACCTATGAGTGTAATTCAAGCAAATCTACAATATATTTCGCTTTCTGTCACATCGGTAATAACAGTTTGGTTCAACATTATTTTAGGGAGAGATTTCTTGGCCGGCCATCTGCCTCTGAACACCGCATGCACCTTTCTCTGGGACCCGTTTGCTGCCTACCGGTGGGGGCTGAAGCACTGCGCTGTCTCGCCTTCTGCCGACAATGTCTGCTCCACTCCTGACTCTTGACGGTGTAACATGCTTTAATACTGTTGAGTGGTGACCCATAAAATATATCTGCAATTTGTGTTTCACTCTCGATGCCAATGGAGGCACATAACTGTTTTTATTTGATAAGTATTTTATTACACTAGTATGCAATACATCAATGTGGCACAGAATTAATTTCATTGTTCCTGATCCAGTGAGCTATAATTAAAGTGTCACATCCTGTTCTTTTTCCTTTCACAGGAGATTCTTCAAATAATTTATTTTTGTCATGGATTCATATGTGTTAGTCAAGGCACAGAGACAATGCAATGTAATGTGTTTGGTTTCTTTCTTTGATACCCTATGGTAAATGGATGCAAAGCATTGTATCAATACCTTCCAGATTCATCTCTATAGCTACTCAGGCAAATTGTTTGTTTTGAGGTCCGTACGTTAATTAATGGAGAAGTGAACACTGTTCAAAAGTGATACTTAAAATATTCAATTGGATTTAAGGCGACAAAATTGCCGGTATTTGAAGCTACCCAGAGAAAAAGTAAGCTGCTATAGCCGCTGTTAGCAAATGTCTGCAGATGGTTCCTAATTGCTACTGTGGAAATTTAGCGTAGAGGCCCAATAGTAATCAAGAGGTTCATTTCCTTCATTCTTATCACCCTGGCATGTGAGTCTTAATTGAAGAATAATATTGAAATTCGTATCGTTGACGGCCGATTCGAATTTCGTCAGAGACGCTTATATTGTGAAGCAGCTTGGCAGTCAGAAAGCCGAGATCTATGACCATTAACACAACTTCCTGTGTCGAGCTACCAAGAATACTTGATGTGTAAAGGTTTTCTTCCGATTTCATTACAGAATTTTTTCTGTAAATTCGCAGCTCCATAAAATAAATCAGAGAAAAAGCTCGCACACGCTGATCCCTGCCATGGTTAGAACTGACGACTCATTGAGTTGTTGTGACATGAGATACGGGCGGGGGCACGGGGCTACTGACACACTGTTGCCAGCACGCCACTCCCATCATGGTATTGGTCGCTCAGCCTCATAACGCATCGTGATCGATAATAGAAGATGTCTCTTACGTGAAGAATAGCATTTCTTTAGCCAAAAAATTGAATTTTCTATCCCAGTGTCTAGAGGTTATATAGCACGAGTCAATCAAATGGAAAGGGAATATCAAATGAATTTAGTGAGTCAATTCAGTACCATATGTGGGAGTGACTGCACTGTCACTATGTTGCCAAATTTTTGTGACGATGTTGCCAATTCTCAGTTGTGCTAGGAACAGCTCTGTAGCGGTATGCAAGGAGGATCCCGTGCTCATGCCATAGGAGGTTACATAGAGGAGGTGCGGGGTTTGGTTAATATGCAGCATATGAGCGTGTGAGTGCTGTTCTGTCATTCTGCGCAACGGATTAATCTGAGACGTACCCTTTACCCTGTGGCTCCTGCAAGATGCAATTTCCACCCCCACACTACTACAAAAGTCAGACAGACGCTCCTAACGTTCTAAAGAGAAATACCTGAAAAACTTTCAGCAATAAATATCTTCTGGAGTCGTCCACTGTAAGGAAATGACACAAAAATTCACACAATTTCTTATGTAACTAGTGGGATACTTGAGTACTGGAGTAGTGCTAGTTAGTGTAAGAAAAACATGAAACTAACGAAAATTATTATTTATTTGGCAAAAATTCTGAGAAATCACAATGGCACTTTTAGTTATGAATTGAAGACGTTGTTTCCAAGTTCTTTTCGGTATGTGAAGTTACCTCTTAAGGATAGGATTCACTAATGAAATTTCTATACAAAGTTTAAGATTGTTATTGACTTGGCAGAATGGCTGAGAGCCACGCCTACTCAACTTGAATAATTATCTGTTAGGATGTTGCTAGGTACGGTCGAGGCTGTCGTGTGTGAAATGTAGTGAAGTGTACTGTTTTGGAGGAAATATGGGGCTTGCAAGAGCTGTAGCGCACAATACCATAAGCTGCGATGACTGCTGTCTGCGCCGCTCGCTGCTGACAAATAGGATAACTCTCGTTCTATCTGGATTGACCTTCGCCAATCAAACTCTCCCTATGGCTTGATGAAGTCAAGGACTCCTATTCGCCCCTAGTCAAACTACTGACGTGGTACACCGGTCAGATAATCAGTCCACCGTGATACCACTCAAAAATTCGCTCGCAGGCGTTTAACTATAACTCTGTCCGTTCACACCGCACAAGAACTGTGGCGGTCAACACAGTGAACAACGCTTAATTGCAAGGACTCAGTATAGAGTCGCACTTCGATTCACTCTCGACAGAGGTGCTCTCCCAGTGAAGTACCGAGGAGAGACTTGTTACTCACTCTTTGAGTACACGTATGAGCGCGCACGTTCTCATTACATGTTCTCGCTCCAAGAGCGACAACGGAACGGCCCCTCTCCACACCAGACGTGAAGGGGTATATCTTTCGGTCTTTTCCATCACTCCTTCAGCTCAAGGCGTCAGAAATATCGTCTGTCAATCAACATTGCTCTTCTAGAACAGGAGAATGACGTTTCATTTAAGGCGACCAATCCGGAAATCTGTAGTATCGGCGTTTGGCGTTTGCTGTCTCCCTGTGAAAATCTCTGAAACTGCGTGCTATGTGTAAAGAATGCATAGGCTGGCCACTCCCACTCAATGTAGCGGAATTTACTTTTAAGCCGAACACGGAGTCGTCCTTTCACTTGGGCAAACGCTGTCTGCTCTACAGGCAGTCACTGGCCTTGTAGATGGGTTGGGACCAGCCTCCTGGCGTGCGATTACCTCTCTGGAACTAAAAGCTCCCGTGACCGTCGTGTGTACGCCAGCCTTGAGCATTTCAACCACGGTGCGCACTTGCGATTTATTAGTTATTTTCATATCATTTACATGAATTCATACAACATTGACTTTATCTTATCGAGTTTGGGTTCGAATGAAGCGTCTTGATGTGCCAAATAATTGTGACGGTCTTGCCAATTCTCAGCTGTGCTAGGGACAGCTCTGTAGCAGTATGTGAGGAGAATCTCATGCTCACGTCATAGCAGGATACGGAGAGGATGCGAGTGGTTTGCTTAATATGCAGCGTTTTCTCCTACCAGTTGTGTCAAACATTCAGGTGTATAATCTTCCATCACGATTACAGTTTCCCCACAAAATACACTCCTGGAAATTGAAATAAGAACACCGTGAATTCATTGTCCCAGGAAGGGGAAACTTTATTGACACATTCCTGGAGTCAGATACATCACGTGATCACACTCACAGAACCACAGGCACATAGACACAGGCAACAGAGCATGTACAATGTCGGCACTAGTACAGTGTATATCCACCTTTCGCAGCAATGCAGGCTGCTATTCTCCCATGGAGACGATCGCAGAGATGCTGGATGTAGTCCTGTGGAACGGCTTGCGATGCCATTTCCACCTAGCGCCTCAGTTGGACCAGCGTTCGTGCTGGACCTGCAGACCGCGTGAGACGACGCTTCATCCAGTCCCAAACATGCTCAATGGGGGACAGATCCGGAGATCTTGCTGGCAAGGGTAGTTGACTTACACCTTCTAGAGCACGTTGGGTGGCACGGGATACATGCGGACGTGCATTGTCCTGTTGGAACAGCAAGTTCCCTTGCCGGTCTAGGAATGGTAGAACGATGGATTCGATGACGGTTTGGATGTACCGTGCACTATTCAGTGTCCCCTCGACGATCACCAGTGGTGTACGGCCAGTGTAGGAGATCGTTCCCCACACCATGATGCCGGGTGTTGGCCCTGTGTGCCTCGGTCGTATGCAGTCCTGATTGTGGCGCTCACCTGCACGGCGCCAAACACGCATACGACCATCATTGGCACCAAGGCAGAAGCGACTCTCATCGCTGAAGACGACACGTCTCCATTCGTCCCTCCATTCACGCCTGTCGCGACACCACTGGAGGCGGGCTGCACGATGTTGGGGCGTGAGCGGAAGACGGCCTAACGGTGTGCGGGACCGTAGCCCAGCTTCATGGAGACGGTTGCGAATGGTCCTCGCCGATACCCCAGGAGCAACAGTGTCCCTAATTTGCTGGGAAGTGGCGGTGCGGTCCCCTACGGCACTGCGTAGGATCCTACGGTCTTGGCGTGCATCCGTGCGTCGCTGCAGTCCGGTCCCAGGTCGACGGGCACGTGCACCTTCCGCCGACCACTGGCGACAACATCGATGTACTGTGGAGACCTCACGCCCCACGTGTTGAGCAATTCGGCGGTACGTCCACCCGGCCTCCCGGATGCCCACTATTCGCCCTCGCTCAAAGTCCGTCAACTGCACATACGGTTCACGTCCACGCTGTCGCGGCATGCTACCAGTGTTAAAGACTGCGATGGAGCTCCGTATGCCACGGCAAACTGGCTGACACTGACGGCGGCGGTGCACAAATGCTGCGCAGCTAGCGCCATTCGACGGCCAACACCGCGGTTCCTGGTGTGTCCGCTGTGCCGTGCGTGTGATCATTGCTTGTACAGCCCTCTCGCAGTGTCCGGAGCAAGTATGGTGGGTCTGACACACCGGTGTCAATGTGTTCTTTTTTCCATTTCCAGGACGAAACAGCCCACATTCCATTCATCCTGATCCATTCGTTACGTGCATCGGCAGCAATGAGTGGTAGGAAAGCTGTTGTGAGGTGACGAATAACAATAACAAAGGTAGTAGTAACAAATCAGTAATCAAGGATGTTGACTGCATTACAGATAACTGTTAAGGATTAACAAAATAACCAAGAAAGGCTGAGTGTTTAATTGGCCCACTGCATAGGTGTTCTTACCACTTTGTTACTGAATTCTGTTCTGGTTGTTTGCAGAACGGAAGGAGAGAACCCTGTAGCCATACATATCGCTAGTACAACGAGATATTACCTATCAACTATCCTTGCTTTACATCACGAGACGAACATGGCGTCACCGAGCTGATATTTGAAATACATTTCTGTTTTTTCTCTCCGTCTTTCTTTCTCGCTTTTTATTTTTCTTTTAATTTTTTGAGGAAGACAGCAAGGAGCGCGAGTAATAAGCAACTAGGCATATAATCTATTTACAGTTATTTTCATCGGGTTATATAATGCAAAAATACACCTTTTAAGTGTATTATTGCGTAATTCCAATTATTGATAGTCTATTCGTGAGCTTGCGCGCATTCAGTGGGGTGAAACCTATCACAGAAGCAAGCAAAACACAAATATTTCTTGCACCATCCGCAACACACAAACGAAATCTCGCTGCACTGACGTATTGTCTGATATATTGCTCGGAAAACATATCTGATTCATGTTGCTAAATATAACTCTATCAGATATCAATGTGGATGCGTATCAAGTGTATAAAAGTATGTCCTGAAATACAGAGAAAGGCACAAAGGGGTACTCGACCGAAACATAGCCATGAACAAGAATGTAACTGGGGTCGACAGCATCGTCGTCTACCACCTTGACAACTCGAACGGTGAGAGTGCTCGGCCGTTTACTTACGTTTACTGGTATCAAAGCTACAGCATGAAAACACAAAAATGTTAACAACCTGAAGATCATTAACTTTGGAACCCGTAGTAAAGTAAAGCAGTCATCAGCTAGAAGAATGGTTTGAACACCACAGTGCTTTAATAGGCACGGTCCTGTTGGAGATGGTATGCCTTGCTTTCCTCCGACCTTTGAGTTGACTTGCCTAGACAGTTAATGGGGGAACCTGCAGTTTAACGTGGCTTTCGTACCAAAGTGTAACTCGGCTTTTTTCACATCAACAAACACTGCCTGAGGGGAAATAAGTGTAAAATGGGAGATGAAATTCGTGGGACTGACCAGGGACAGAACACGAGACCGTCGTACTCGTAGTCTTGCTATTTATCACTTTGCCGCCATGTGGCTTCTTCTCGACATTAAAATTAAGGAATCTCTTGTTTGTGCCTGCGTTGGCACTTGGGAGTCACTGCACCAAGGTAAAGAGAACTGAATTGAATGTAGTGCCTTCAAGTTGGCGTAAACAGAAGAGGAGAAAAATTAAACAATATAAACGGTATCTCTTTGCTGCCTCAATCTTCATTGCCATTATGCGTCTTATGAGAAAAAACGTACACTGGAAGGTCATGTTGTTTTATTTAAATGATTACAAATTCAGGTAAAATGAACAGTGAGGTTGTCAGTAAAAGCTGTCATCAGTATGATGTTGCACTGCCCAGGGCCTGTAATGATAAAGGTCCAGTTTAGATCAGGCATGTTGTATACAGAAGTGGAAGAGAGACCACCACTAAATTCTACAATCCGTATGCATTGCATACACACAGAAATTACTGTTACAGTGTACTTATGGAGCCCAATGGGCTAACTGCGTATTTTCCGGTGAGAAAGAGCATTGGCAAACAGTCTGCGCTACTTTAGGTTACTTAAACTCGTGTCACTCTGAGCTAGAATTTATGCTCAGCGACTAAATGTAAGGTCAATGAGTCCGATACGAGTTTTGCAACTGTGAAATACTTTCCCATATTACAGAAGCGAATATTAAATATGAACTAATATTGCGAAAATTTTGAACTTGGGTAGCTTAGAATGAAAATCTTTCTGTTTATTGCAAAGGAAAACAATTGATTTTCTAAAACATTCTCTGTCATACACAACTTAAAACAGGTCAAGTCGACCAAATCATATGGAAGAACTGACAGCGACGCATATCGGAATGCAGTAAGGTCCCTTGGCTTTTGGTTTGGCAGTATTCGACATTTCTAGGCGCAAGTTAATGAAGAAAGACAGCGTTTTAGTTATCAAGTGACGTTTTCATCAATTACTTCAGTTTTAATGTAATCTACGAGTAATTGCTGATATTTGATATTAACATGAAAAGACTTCCGTAGACAGGGAAAGAACCTGTTCTTTGGCAACTACTTCTATAACGACCAAAAGGCATTAAATGATGTTCAAGCACTTTTGTTCCAGCAGCGGTATGAAGAAAATGGTAGTAATAATGACGGTAACAATCGAATTATCCGGTAACTTCACACTTCAGAGTGGATTTTCTCGAACTAAGAAATTTGCTGAATTATTGAAAATTTCAAAATCGCTTTACATCGAGGCCACGGTCCTGCTGACTTGAGAATAGCATAATGTCAGCGTCAGAAGCTTGCTTCTGCTTAAACATGTAATAGACTCGCATTTTTCCACCGTGACTAATTTTGAAAAGCAAAGCATATCGTCCGTTACAGCACACTCCTGGGGCTGGGAAATGTAGCCACAACGGTCTGGTAGAACGAACTACCACAGGTGCTATGCGTGGGTAAAGGCATTTACTTTTAAGAGGCACAGACAGATTTACTTTACCTCTGGTAACCTCAAGAGAAAGACGTTATAATTCAGAATCTGCATTAAACACCACGTTCCTTCATTACCAACTGGGCAGATCTGGTTTACGTTGGGAATTGACATAGGTGGAAGTTATGGTAAACAGAGATACTGTCCCCAGCGTAAACTTACTTACGTTAGGAAATTTTATTGTATTTGATGAACCGATAGCCATTTAAAGGAACAGGGCTCTTATTTTACTTGTACTTCATTGAACTACAGACGTTGAAAAATTTGGTGCTGGGCTGTGATTTGAACACGTATATCCTGTATCAAGGTTCTGAATCTCTCGGAACAGTAAAGTTCAGTCATTTCGTAACTTTTACCAAGCCCGAAATATTCTCTAGGTCTCCTCGAAAGGTAAGTATGAGGGTCCGAATACTGATCCAGTTCAAAAATGTTCATAATTTCATTTCAAGCCCTATCACGTGTACACCGGTCTGGTAATGAAAATTGACGTGCATTTTTAATGTCTGTTCATGTGTTGCCAACATTCACAATACGTGTCCTTATTTCTGATCAAACAGCATACATCTTACTGTTGGTGAGTAACCAATTGATGCTTAAGTTATATTCGTGGATGATACAGAAGGACGGTAGGAGTGCGGTTTGATTGTCGCTCAGGCACAGAAATTTATATCCTTATTTTAGATTCAAACACATAGCAGCTGGTAAGAAAAACCGATACATAACATTTGATTTTACGTAGTTAACAATCGGTTATGAGTTGGGTTCATATCTCCATCACAGAACTCCACATCATGCGCTTCATCTTTAAATGGATGCGCACTTTGTTACTTCTGTATCGAAGTATATATAACATCTTTCGTGGTTAGTTAACAGGGATGAAAGCGTCTTGATAGGAGTCCCGGTTTATTAAAAAACTGTGGTCATTTATTTTCACGTTTAGACGTAGTTACTGATTTTGGCGAAAATTTCAGTAATTCATGTCACTTCATGGCTAGTCAGCAATATGATTAGCTTAGATTAGATTAATATGTGTTCCATAGATTATGAATACGACATTTCGTTATGATGTAGATTGTGTCAATTTAATGAATGATTTCTTTACATACAATGATGCAATTACTTTACAAGTATTTACTCTCTCTCTCATTCTTTTTTATGTTTGTCTCTCTCTCTCTCTCTCTCTCTCTCTCTCTCTTTCACACACACACAAGTACACATACACTTTGTTTTTTATTTTTATTTGTTTGTCGTGCTCGACTCGACTCGAAGTTCACTTGATTTTTCCTGTCATTTCCATTAAAAATCTAGGTTATTATCGCTTGAGTTGTAACAAAAGATTGTAAATTTACGGTTTTCAGCCCAGGAAAGTCGTTGCACGTGGAAATCGCAAGTAATCTTGTCCTTTAAATAGCGTTTTTACGAGTTATAGCCACTATTAGCCTCGTAATAGGAATCCCAGACACATACCTAATCGCTAGCTCTGCGGTAACACGCTGACGTGTAAAGAAAGCGCCTGTTCTGGTTCTCGGTGACAGAGACGTTTTTATCCCTTCCGCGAAAGAGCTACAAGCAGTCAGATCAAACATCGACAAGGAAAACGCAAGAAAATACTTTCGGCTCACAGTGCAATGGTGAAATACGCACAATGCTGCACAACAGGTAATGCCTCTTTCCGTTGCTGACAAGCAAATTTTGGGTCTCTAGGAATACATAACTTTATTTATGAAATGCTACATTTGCATACCTCTTGAGTTTGACACAGCATACCAATTAAACACCGACCCAATCGAAATCTAAGTGAGTAGTATTTTACTAATTCGGTCCGATAGAGGAACGCTTGTGTACAGATACTCGGCTATATTAAAACTGACTTTCGTCGTAAGGTTATCGTGGGTAGTTTTATTTCATTTCTTGTAATACAGTGCATAATTTTCGTAGGGTTTCTTTTAGTGTTGTTTAAACAATAGTAAAGATTAGAGAGAAACTAATCATCAACTATATATGCGAATTCTCTGATTTTATCTATTAACAGTCTGACAATGCACATGCATGTAGAAAACTTGTTCTGAGTTAAAGCTGTCAAACAAGATTCGAAGAAGAATAAAATGCCACTAACACACGACAGCTAATGTAGAAAATACTTTTCTGACGTATTTTGGCACGATGCCCTCTGCCCATACATAAGACAAAAGGTTCGAGATGCATCTGCTACCTGGCCGTCTATTAAACATTAAAAGAACAAAATATCGCAATAGTTGTTCCTTTTTCCACATGCAGCTATTTTGGGTTGAGAAGTGAAGGGAATTATCTTCAAAGTTCCATTAGATTGATAACTTCAGCAGACAGCAGAATTGCGTTTAAAAAATGTTACAGTGAATTTTGGTAAACATTTTTGGAATGCAGTGATCAATAAATTGTTATATTTAGATTAAAGTTCAGTCTTGATCACGTTATGTCTGTTTTAATGAGTAACCGGTTTCGGTTTTTTCTATAAAACCATCATCAGACCTGTGAATAAATTTTAAGAAATACTAGATACCAATTTTTAAATGAATGAAAAAGTCTAGTGATGTCAAAATTTTTAACAAAATAAAACAAAATTAGTTATACCCATTGGTCCCTTGGGTTGGTAGGTGGAGCTCTCCTTGCTGCTGTGCAGTCAACTGATGGTTATGAGTGCTAAGCACAAGCTTAAATATGCAGAGGCTCCGCCTACTTCCTGTCACACTACTTCAAAACTGCCAATCAGCGTTCATAATATGAGGCTATCGTCAAAATATAAAAGTAGGAAATACACTAATAACATAAAATTGATTCATTTAAATATCTGATTAACAGATAATAGTTATGTCTACAACTTATTTCTATTTTGGATAAAAACAGTGAATTACGATGTGTGATAGCTGTGCCCTCTATGGACAACCTTAATATTATTACAGTGCCAGTTACATCAAAGATGTAAAATCCTTGGCGTTGTGGTATATATCGATTCTACCAAGTCGCCTACATCACAATTGCATCTTTGTTGGATGCTGCAGAATCGTCTTGTTTTACCTGTAGTTTTTATGGCAATGTTCTTTATAGCATTAGGTTAGCAGCCAATAGTACGTTCCACATTATGTATATCTGAATAACTGAAGAGACTGCTGATGCAGCATATTTTACATACATTACTTTTGCCATGGGTATAACTAATCTTATATATTTTTTTTTTTTTTTTTAAAAAAAAAACAAAAGAGTAGATGCTTTTATTATAAAATTTCGTCAAAAAGGTCGTAATAATATTTTTCGCGAAAATCTAATTGTTCATTGAGCAGCATTGATGATTTGGTTTTCAAATGAGCACATATCTCGATTTCTTCTAGGATATTCATAAGTAAGCCTTTATTTGCATAATGAAGAACTTGTAAATTCTGTTGTACAGTCCCCTCAGCATGATTATTGAATGTTATATGATGACCAAAAACAGACTTTGTTCGTGAGGTACCTGACGTATGTTCTTTGTACCTTACTGCAAAATTTCGACCTGTTTGGCCGATATATATTTTCTCACAGTCTCTACATTGGATCTTGTACACTCCTGATCTGGTAGATTTTCCATTATCTTTATTTACGGTATGTCTTAATTTTTGTTGTAAGGTATTGTCAGTTGTAAATGCTATTGTTACTCCAGAATTTTTGAATAAGTTAGTGATTCTATCTGATATGTTTCCCATATATGTCATCTTCATATATATTGGATTACTTATTAGTGGAGTACTTTGTGATTGTTGTACTTTATTAAAAATGATATCTACCTGTCGTGTGTCAAAAGAGTTGGTTTTTGCAATTTGTTTTAAGATGGTCATTTCCTTTTTGATCTCATTAGCTTCTAGCGGTAATTTTAGTATTCGGTGTATCATAGACTTAAAAAATGCTTTTTTATACTTGTCAGGATGACATGATGTAGCATTAATAATGACATCAGTGGTTGTAGGTTTCCTGTATATGGTGAATAAATGTTTCCCATTGTTATTAGTTATAGTGAGATCTAGGTAGTTAATAGATTTTCGATTTTCATGTTCAACTGTAAATTGTAACTTCGGATGCATAGTGTTTAATTTTATAGCAAGTTTCTCAATTTCGTCTTTTGAACCATTATAAAGTAATAATGTATCATCTACATATCGCTTGTAATATATGATTTTATTTGCGATATCAGGGTTATTTTTCATGAATTGCGTCTCAATGTGGTTTACGAAAATGTCTGCCACTGTCCCAGCCAATGAAAAATATGAATCCCCAAATACCTAACTTAAGATCGCAGATTAAACTGCATAAAAAAGAGAAATCTATACGACCTATTGTTAACTACAGAAGTAGTCCTTCATATAAACTAAATATGAAACTTAATAAAATTTTGAAAGCATTCTATACATATGAGAGCAACTTCAGTATCAAAAACAGTTATGAACTAACGCAACAAATCCACAATATAGACATTCCAACTAGTGCAAATTTCGCCTCATTAGATATTAAAAATTTATATACAAATATACCAATTACTGAGACGATTAATATAATTAGGGATAACTTAATACAATACAAAAATATGACTAAAGACGAAATAATCGAACTTATAGAACTACTTTAATGCACTTTAGATTACAATTATTTCTCGTTTAATACTAAAATCTATTGTCAGAAAGATGGCTTAGCAATGGGAAATTCTTTGGCTGGGACAGTGGCAGACATTTTCGTAAACCACATTGAGACGCAATTCATGAAAAATAACCCTGATATCGCAAATAAAATCATATATTACAAGCGATATGTAGATGATACATTATTACTTTATAATGGTTCAAAAGACGAAATTGAGAAACTTGCTATAAAATTAAACACTATGCATCCGAAGTTACAATTTACAGTTGAACATGAAAATCGAAAATCTATTAACTACCTAGATCTCACTATAACTAATAACAATGGGAAACATTTATTCACCATATACAGGAAACCTACAACCACTGATGTCATTATTAATGCTACATCATGTCATCCTGACAAGTATAAAAAAGCATTTTTTAAGTCTATGATACACCGAATACTAAAATTACCGCTAGAAGCTAATGAGATCAAAAAGGAAATGACCATCTTAAAACAAATTGCAAAAACCAACTCTTTTGACACACGACAGGTAGATATCATTTTTAATAAAGTACAACAATCACAAAGTACTCCACTAATAAGTAATCCAAAATATATGAAGATGACATATATGGGAAACATATCAGATAGAATCACTAACTTATTCAAAAATTCTGGAGTAACAATAGCATTTACAACTGACAATACCTTACAACAAAAATTAAGACATACCGTAAATAAAGATAATGGAAAATCTACCAGATCAGGAGTGTACAAGATCCAATGTAGAGACTGTGAGAAAATATATATCGGCCAAACAGGTCGAAATTTTGCAGTAAGGTACAAAGAACATACGTCAGGTACCTCACGAACAAAGTCTGTTTTTGGTCATCATATAACATTCAATAATCATGCTGAGGGGACTGTACAACAGAATTTACAAGTTCTTCATTATGCAAATAAAGGCTTACTTATGAATATCCTAGAAGAAATCGAGATATATGCTCATTTGAAAACCAAATCATCAATGCTGCTCAATGAACAATTAGATTTTCGCGAAAAATATTATTACGACCTTTTTGACGAAATTTTATAATAAAAGCATCTACTCTTTTGTTTTTCTTAAAAAAAAAAAATATATATATAAGATTAGTTATACCCATGGCAAAAGTAATGTATGTAAAATATGCTGCATCAGCAGTCTCTTCAGTTATTCAGATATACATAATGTGGAACGTACTATTGGCTGCTAACCTAATGCTATAAAGAACATTGCCATAAAAACTACAGGTAAAACAAGACGATTCTGCAGCATCCAACAAAGATGCAATTGTGATGTAGGCGACTTGGTAGAATCGATATATACCACAACGCCAAGGATTTTACATCTTTGATGTAACTGGCACTGTAATAATATTAAGGTTGTCCATAGAGGGCACAGCTATCACACATCGTAATTCACTGTTTTTATCCAAAATAGAAATAAGTTGTAGACATAACTATTATCTGTTAATCAGATATTTAAATGAATCAATTTTATGTTATTAGTGTATTTCCTACTTTTATATTTTGACGATGGCCTCATATTATGAACGCTGATTGGCAGTTTTGAAGTAGTGTGACAGGAAGTAGGCGGAGCCTCTGCATATTTAAGCTTGTGCTTAGCCCTCATAACCATCAGTTGACTGCACAGCAGCAAGGAGAGCTCCACCTACCAACCCAAGGGACCAATGGGTATAACTAATTTTATTTTATTTTGTTAAAAATTTTGACATCATTAGACTTTTTCATTCATTTAAAAATTGGTATCTAGTATTTCTTAAAATTTATTCACAGGTCTGATGATGGTTTTATAGAAAAAACCGAAACCGGTTACTCATTAAAACAGACATAACGTGATCAAGACTGAACTTTAATCTAAATGTTACAGTGAATGTATTTGACCTCGCGATGTTTTGTCTACGGTACACTACACTGACCATTACACTACTAGCTGAACCGTAGTTACTGCAGCTCCAGAAGTCAGCAACAATTCCTCCAGATCTTCCGCATTCCACAGTGTTGTGAGACAATTCATATGGCCGGATGTAGACTTCCGAAAGACACAGTTACAGCTTTTCTTTTGGAGTGCACGACGTTTTCAACACACAGATAGCGCAATAGAGTAGCTCAAATGCAAAGGAACACTTACTATTTAAATTTCTGCATCATACAATGTTGGCAGTTCTGTGTAGGTGGCAGTTACTCGATTTTGTTTCGGTGATTACAAAGTAGAGTCGAATGGATGCACTGGGTGCCAAGGCAGTGTGGCGGTTTTTGTGTATCGTCAACATCGACAAGTCCAATGAATATGGAAGATACGATACTCTATGGTATTCTGCGGTTTGAATTCACTCTATTTTTTTAGCAGTTGCATTGATTTGTTTTTGTAAATGATATTGACAATATTATAACAATATTAGACACATGTATAATGCATTATTCATACTACAACGTCTCCCGGATAATTATTTTGTTCAAATTGCACAAGAATTCCACCTGACGTAGTGTAATAATGTTGACTGTAAGCTGTGTTTATATTACTAAAATTACAGATCGTACAACAGAGCTTTTATAATTTTTTTTTCTTCAATAGATTTAATTATTCTTAGCAAATTGATCATGAATGGGAACCGTAGAATACCACCCGCACACGACACTGACGTATGCTACCAGAAATATTTTTCTCCGTGATTCGCGCGTAGTTTAATTGTGGCCACATACAATAGCAATGAAATCTTGTTCAATAATAAATACCATCATCACTGTTCTTAGGAAATGCAGTCTGATTCGATTAATTATTTCTTTTATAAATAGAGTTCAGTACCACCGGTGCACAGTTATTTCTTACACATCGGAATATTGAAAGTTTGCAGTTTTAAGTAATTTAAATTTGCCGCTATGATAAAAGTTAAGATGGCGGCCAACAAAAGATAGAGGATTTCTTTTTTAATTAAGATTTTCCTTTTCCCAATAAATCATTTAAATTGATGCTAGCAATAAGAAAAATTATTAAACTGTTTTTAAAATTATTTTAACACAAACCCATGCTATTTTCAACTAGAAGTGCAGACGAAGTTGCTATGTAATCGCAACTAACAATGGCTGCGCTTCTTGCAGCTATGACAAAACAATTAATACAAAATTATAATTAAAACAGGAAGTCAATTTTCAATAATTAATCATAAATAGTTTTAACGTATTTGGCTCTATTTGTTTTTATCAGCAAATGAACATAAATGTACAATAATTTTATATTAAATGTTTTTCATTTAACAGACCTCAAATCGATTCGCGTCTTGCGATGTACATCAGAAGAAGACGAAAAAAGGGTACAAAACAAAAGAAATGAATGACATAGATTAAGAAAGAATGTGAGACAAATATTGTCTCTGTTTTACATAATTATCATCTTTTTAAGAAATAATTGCATAATTGAATGAATATTATCCACACGTTCATATTCCACTCATAATATATATATATATATATATATATATATATATATATATATATTTCGTGGATGTTATATTGCCCGTTGGGCTGATAAAAAAAAATTTTATTCACCGTGTTTATTTCTGATCACCCTTTTTTTATCAGTCCACATAATCCACGAAGATTCATTGTTTTTAATGTCCAAATATTTAACTTCAATGTAAGTTGTCACAGAAAATTGTATTTGAATTGAGCAATAAAAAAAAACTCCGTGACTGTATTGCCTCGGAAATTGCTTCGGTTACTTCCCAGATTATCTTATTCCCCCCCCAATCATTCGGGTTTGCTGGAATCGGAAAACCGGCATCAAAACCGTGCAAGGGGCTTCAAGACAATACATTCACCTACTATTTACGATCAGGTTTGACAAACTGGACCACGAATTTGTGTTTCTGTCGTATGTCCGAAATATATTGAAGTTTTGTGATGGTTTTTTTAACAGTTTTAATATGCTTCTTGTGTATGACAAAATTTCTTCCACATCGACCTGTCGAAATGCAGTCAGGTAGTGACTGCCGCCGGTCCGCCCCCGGCCGCGTCGGCTAGCGTCAACTGCCGTCGGCTGCGTCGTGATTGCCATCTGCTGCCGGCCGGGACTACCCCTATAGCAGCTCTGGATTCTCTTGTGCCTCGTCATTCAGTTCAAGATGGGTACATGAAATGTCAAAATACATGTGTCAGTGACAAGATAAACACTCTTACCATCCTGTGGAGAAAATTTGTTAGTGTCCATATCACTCGCATTCACACAGAAGGAATTAATTTTGTCCTATATCTTGACACTGTTCAATAAAATGTAGTGATTCATTTAGGAATTCATCACAATATGCACATTTCAATCACGGCACTGTTAATCACACACGTGTCCGTAGCGTGCTTTGTGTATACTCGGAGAATGTGATTACGCTCTCTCTCTCACGACGCGCTGCGAAGGTAACGTTGCATTGTTTTTGCGCGGTGCGGCTGGCTCTACAGTCAGTCACATAATATTTTACCCGCAAAGACGCTCCGAATCGAATTATTAGAGGTCACGAGTTCCTTTTAACTGCTAATATTGGCAACAGAACTTAATGTCCATAGCGTTGCTGTTACCTTCCACACTACATGAGTTTTCTTAAGGTTTCTTGATCACAGTTTATCACTGTTCACATTTTTCGCTAAATAAATCAGTGTCCACTAGACTTTTGTGCAGTTCTTGTAAGACACAGATCAAGTTTCTGATTGCTGTGAGTACATGTTCACAGTACTTACACACAGTCTATATGCGAACGACATCTTTCATAAAAAGAGGTCTGGTACATTTGCACATATTTTCGCATTACAATGACTGAATAACAAGATCAAAATTTTATCCAGTTACGTAAACATCATACAGTATAAAACTTTAGGAATCTGCTACATTGTTGTGATCATGAGATCATTCTCTAACAATAGAGATAACAGTACATTTCCATGTTCATGGCAAATACACGTATTTTATCATTTCTTGGGACAGAGATCTATGTTTGACTTCTTTTAACCGAAATGTCCCTGATAAGTCATTTTATATGTCTTCATATTGAAATGTGTACATTAATTAGTACACAGTCAGATACTATTCGAGAGGTGATTGACAGGATCACACAGCTTGCACATGACCAACACTCGTTGCATGTATGAGACTATATGACTCAAGCTCATTTAAAACATTTTATGCATTTCAATGATATGTACGCTACAAAAAAAATAATAAAATTTATTGCATATAATACTATAATACTTAAGTGAACTTTTATGAAGCTACAGATTCCGTTTATTAAAATGTGTTTATCATGGATATTCCTTACTCACTGCACAAATAATTCAAGAATATTATATTGTGACACTTGACGTGTAAATCTACAAACTAACAAACATATAGTATTATTGCATTACTAAAACTAAACATCTCATTTAATAATTTTCAGTACATTAGCACCTCTTATTAGTCCTTTCTAAATACAAACATTTTATTGCAAATATTTTTTCATGTTTTTATGGCAATGTAGCCCCTAGTCCAGGGAACCGAGTAAGCTGCTCTACAATAGGTCTTGTGCCGGAATACATTCATCTTATACTGATAATATTTTATGATGCCAGGTTGTTCAACGAATACTTCATGATATTCAGACAATACGTCGGTCAACTGCTTAGCCTCAGAAGTATTAATGCAAGTTTCTCCTTTATTTTTTCTTGTATTGTTGCCGCGATGTCATTCGCATCGCTGGGTACATCGTTATTTCGGTTTTGACTACGTATCAGAGGTGCTCCTGGTTCAACATTAACATCTTCTGTCTACTGACAGAAAGGTGTACCTTTTGCATTAATGGAAGGTTTGCACCGAACTCCCGATTCAACATCAAAGTTATCGGTCGCTGTTGGTGATTAAGACCACACGTCCCCCGGGCAAGATTAATTATACCTTCCTTTTCCCGAAGGATCTCAAGTCCAAGTACCACTGGTACGGATAAGTTATCTGTCAATAGGACGTGCATGTCAAGCGATTATTTCCTAAGGTAACTTCCGCCTGTGTCTGGAATTTTATGGTTTGTGTCTTATTTCCCAATGCTCCAACAACCTTGCAATTTGCGACGGGTAAGATCGGTAATTTTCCTAGTTGCGAAACCTTCTTGAAAAATTGCCTATTCATTACTGATACATTTGCACCTGTATCGAGCAGAATTGTAGTAGGTATCCCATTTATACTCCCGGTGACACTTGCTTGAATTATTTCCTTTTCTACCTTATCAGAATTGACAGGTTCTTGATATAACTCATCTTCTAATTTATTTCCATCCAGATATCGAATCATATTTATATTGTGCTTCTTCGACCTATTGTCTTCCTTGTTGCCCTCAGTCGCCTGGCGAAGGCCTACAGGGACAGCAATTAGTTTGTCGGCTTCTGTGAATTTTGTTTGGTATCTGAAGGTACCTCTGTTATTTTCACATTTTGTGAATTTTCTGTTGTAGTTGGAGGTGGCCTGCTTGTATCCCACCACGGTGGATATTGGCTGTTTGACATCGGCATAGCTTGGACATAGTTGACCGTCTGGCCTGTATTAAAGAACCTTGCGACGGTTACCAATGGCTTGGTCCTGGTTGCCGCCAGTATTCGTTATATCCGCGCATATTCTTTGGCTTATCTTTGTACGGACAGTTTGGTCTGTGGTCATTCTGTCTTTTTCGGTTATTAACGTCACTATGAAAATTTGAATTCTGATTGTGATGCTGCCTTGGATTACAATTCGGCTTTTGGTATTCTTCGACTTTCCTATAATCCTTGTTACTGGTATCGTTGTAACCACAGTCTTGGTTGTATTGGTTTCTGGTTTCTATTAGTGTTATTGTTGTAATTGCTGTTTCCATAAGATTTATTTTTATTTTGTTTAGGACTAGCTTCGCCCCTATTTACCTTGTTTGAATTCCATGAATTCTTTCCGTTCGGACTGTTTGTATTGCTGGTGACATCAGAAGTTTTTCTGGCGTCCTCCTGCACAAGATCCAAGGAATCGATTGCAGACAGAAACTATTTTAAGTTGGTGTCTGTAACATTGAACAGTTTCTCTCTAATGTTTGTTGGTAGTCTGGCTTTTAGTACTCGTAACAAATCTCTAGTGGTAACTGGCTCATCCCAGTATCTGGTCATGTTAACATATTTTTCAAAATACTTCCTCAATGAACCTGATTTCGGATTATAGACTTCGGCACTGTATACTATTTTACGAAGTCGCTCTTGAATAGACGCCGACCAAAATTGATCTAAAAACGCCTTTTCAAAGTCATGAAAGGTTTTACAAATTTCGCGGCATTTAATGCCCATAATGACGCATCACCAGAGATATGTGATATTACAAATTGTATCTTTTGTTCTTCTGACCATGATTTTGGGAGAACACTTTTGAAATTGCGGATAAATACAACAGAGTGTACGTTTCTTTTGCTTTCTTCATTGAAGATCTGAAACTGCCTATGCTTGACGAGACTCTCTTCACGCATCAGAGTTGTTAGTTGCATTGAACTGCTATCATTTGCAGGTGTTGCATTTACCGTTTTACAAGTACACTCTGCTTCGTTATCATGATTGTTTCTTCTTCAATAAAATTCTTCAGGGTATCAGACCGCATCGTCATAATTTAAAATGCGCCAACGTTTCGGCCAGCGTTGCAGCTAGCCTTCATCAGGGCCTTACGTTAACTGCTAAATGAACACACTTGATTCCTTAAATAGCTGCACGTGAAAACCGTGTCGTTACTTGATTGGCTGTAAAGGGAGGAGGAGGAGGGGTGAAAGGTGTGCTTTATTGGTGTTTCCTTTATTATCTGTCATTGGCTGAAATAGCTGTTTTCTATTGGTCTTTATATTAATCCACCCCATTGGAGGAGACGGACGAATAGCGAACAGGTGATGGCTGTGACGTCACACTGTTTCCATGCTGTCCAGAAGCCGGCTGCGGCGTCCCATTGCTCTGTGCGCTCGCGACCACTGCGGCTCTCCGCGTGTCTGCATGGGCCGCCACGGCTCTGCTGCCGCTCCGTAGCCCTGCTATTGCAGGCAGCCAAGACCTCGGAAGCTTGTACCCGTCCTCTCTATTCATGTTGGCGGGTCTTTTGGCTATTTCTATCGCCTCTCTAATCTTTCTTTTGAAAGTGAGAGGCTGTTTCGCCAGGACGCGGGCTTCTAGAAAAAATATTGGTTTCCCGCACTTGTCTCGGTGTTCCGCCACTGCTGACTTAGTGTGTTGTTTCAGGCGGATATATCTTTCATGTTCCGAGAGCCTTGTGCTAATCGGACGTCCCGTCTCACCTATGTAGACTAATCCACACGCACAACCAATTTCATACACGCCAGCTGTGTGTAGTTTGTCAACTGCGTCCTTGGTAGAACCGAGCATGTCTGATATTTTGTTTCTGCTTCGGAAAATTGGTTTGATGTCGGCTTTTCGTAGAATTTTGCCAATACGTTCGGTGACCCCTTGTACATATGGTAACACAGCAATGCTCTGTGCCTCCTTCTCCTCTTCCCTATTAATCTTCTCCCTTGTCGACATTATGACGATGCGGTCTGATACCCTGAAGAATTTTATTGAAGAAGACAACGGCCGCGGAAGCCTACGCTTACACATGATTGTTTCTTGTTGTCACGCATTGCTGTGGCAAAATCATTTGATTACCAAAGTCTGGTTTTGTTTGCGGTACAACAAGATTCAGTGTATAATGTTCTGTGTACGTTTGCCTGTCAGCATCAGTGTTGTTATTGCTGCATACTGACAGATTTTGTGGGTTACGGTTTTCAGTATACATCGCTCTGGCTATCTCGGTTTTGACTTGCCTATGAATTTCGGAAGGAATTTCTTCCTGCGATGTTTCGACAGCTGTGGCTATAGCTTTGAATCTATTTTCAAGTTTATCCACATCAGTTTGAAGGCTGCTAACCTGGACTTATCGTAGCGATGGACGAGCTTGGAAATTCCTTCGTCTTAAAATTCGGCCGCCTGCGCCTTCAACCACGTAATGACTGTCTTTTTGGACAGAAAAGGCGTGATTTTTGTGGATTTTCTGGGAAGAGGCACTACAATTAACTCTCAAAGGTATTGCCAAACTCTGCACAACCTCAGAACAGCAATACAAAACAAGCGCAGGTGAAAGTTGGGCTCAAAGATCTTGCTGATTCACGACAACGCCCGGGCCCACACGGCAAATGCTACTCGTGAAGTTCTCGAATCTTCTAAGTGGGAGTTGTTTCCTCATCCGTCGTACAGTCCCGACCTGGCACCGAGCGACTTCCACTTATTCCCAGCAATGAAGAAGTGGTTGGCTATGCAGCGTTTTGATGACGACGCACAGCTTCAAGAAGAAGTAACCACGTGCTTGAAGGCGCAGGCGGCCGAATTTTACGACGAAAGAATTTCCAAGCTCGTCCATCGCTACGATAAGTGCCTTAATTTAAATGGCAACTATGTAGAAAAGTAGTATTTAAGTGTGGCTTTCATCTGTATATAATAAAAAAAAATTTCAATACTTTATTTATTTTTAATTCCAAAACGTAATGTACTTTGTGGATAGCACTCGTATATATATTGTGGATGTTATAGCAGCTAGTTCATGGCGATTCGGTCAACCAAGTAAGTGAATGTACTGAACATACTGCAAACCACTACAGGAAGCCTGTGTGTCACAATTGTCACCCAGTGTGGCGCAACGGCATTACAATAGATAAATGAGACACAGACAAGAGGATTTGGTGGTCTGTTGGATTGCTGGTAGATTCATATACGCAGGGTCTGGGTTCGTTTTCAACTTCTGCCAATGATTTTTGATACGGAGAGACAGGTTCTATTCTCAACTGGATACGCCAAGTGAAGAAGGCATAGGGGCACTGTGATCTGAAATTCACATTAAACATGATATTTCTTCTCTACCAAGTAGACATTAGGTTGAACCACAATAAAGTCAGGAGTGGCGACATGTAGAATCTCTATCACCAGTAACCTTTCTTATACTAGTTATTTATCTCTAGTGACGAAACAAAAGCTATGTAGGGTCACAGGACACTTGTTCCACCTTTTATTTGAGCTTCTGTATGTCGATAAAATTGGTTCTGTACTGGGAATGCAACTCAGACCGACCTTAACGCGGAATTTGATCCCTTTCTGACAATACAGCTCGACTTCAATTTGTTGTTTGTTCAAAACTGCAGATTCCTCAACATCTCCACATACTGCGCGTGAATGGGTTAGAATCCTGACCAGGCACAAGCAAGAGAACACCTATCTGCTGGTGTATAATAATATTGATTTTTAATGTATTTTCATTCGTCGTCAACACTAACGATATCTGACGTTTTTGAATCCCAGCGAGACACAGAACTATTTGCGAGAGCACTGTATGTTCAAGAATGTTATTCCGAGCTGCTGGTGGAGAAAAATTGGGTAGCTGGCGTGTGTGTAGTCAAAAACGATATGTGTGGGGTTCGATTACCAGTCAGCACTGAACTCTTCGTCATATTATTTCCAGTTCAAACATGCTCACATGTCGCTGCTGGTGTATTTAACATTTGTTTTCTCTAGAATATAACAGCGATAGGTGCCCGGTTGGAGTCCTGGGAAGGAAAAAATTAATGTTTCGTCTCGTCATTTCAGTTAAAACATCTTGGTACTGCCGAGAAAATGCGACATGTCACAGTTGATTGTGCTTCGATAACAGTCCGACTGGGTTCTGGTTTCGAATCCCAGTCCAACACAAAGCTTTACCTCATGGCATTTCAAGTAAGTTACTTGTGAAGAAGGAATATTTAACATCTGTCCTAGTTCGTTAACAGGGACAACAGATGCTGGGTAGGAATTGGCGTCCATTAAAAATGTTTATGTTATGTAATTTAAAGTTGATATTTGCTAACTGATACTGTCTGAAATCGAGGTCTATCACTCTCTGTATGCTTAGTCAGGAATGACTTAGTTTCCGTCAGTCACGAAATCTTTGCTTAGTCTGCATGACCTGGGTTTGAATCCATATGCTGACCGAGACGGTTCGTCGTGTCATTTGAAGTTCATACATATTCTCAACTAGCAGCTCGTGAATAACTTAACTTTTTAATGTCATTTTGTATTAAATAATAACTACGGTATGTTACTTTGAAGAGGATATCATGAGTAGGACGAACTTACTACGTGCATTACCTATCTGACGCAATAATGAGAGTGGTAACATTTCAGGTATGCCATTTATTGTAATAAATGTGAGCTTACAAGCCTTAAGGACAGTCTTATCTGTGATAAGGTGTTCCCTGATATTTGTCGTATCGTGGAATTACTTTACAGCTTGACTTATTGCGATACAGAGCATTGTTTTCTAGTGATTTGTTGGAACCATTTTCATTGGTCAAACTACTGTACCGAGGAGCGTTTAGAGTACCTGCTAGACAGCTGTGTTATGAGGGTTGTATGCGAATCAGGCGAAATGCAATTTAGGTAGTTCGGATGCTTTTGAGCAAGACTGTACTTGCGTTTCTGAAAGTGCAGGAATAGTCGCGGCCACTACGCATTACAGATGTCGGAGATCTAAGCTGGGCAGACTGGTAAAACAGGACTGACGACTAACTATGGCAGAACGAACATTAGAGTTTAATGCTGGACGCAGTGCAACGCAAGTGTGTCTGAACGCAGCGTACCGATGGCTAGTGACGAAGCGCCTCCACAGCCGACGACACATATGTGTGTCAATGTTAACACCACGACATCGGAAACTACGACTAAATTGGTCTCGTGACCATCGGCACTGGACATTGGTGCAGTCGCAGAGCTTTGTATGGTCTGATTAATCTCGATACTTTCATCATCACGCGGATGGAAGGGTGCGAATCCGTCTCTTGTAGAGCAACAGTTCCGTGATGCCTTTATTGTGGGATGGCGACTAGCTGGACACGGCTCCATTACGCTCTGGGGAACATTCATGGGTCCAGTGGAGCTTTTGCAAGGTACCATGACGGCCAAGGAGTGCCGTGCAATGGTTGGTTGGTTGGTTGGTTGGTTTTGGGAAGGAGACCAGACAGCGTGGTCATCGGTCTCATCGGATTAGGGAAGGATGGGGAAGGAAGTCGGCCGTGCCCTTTCAGAGGAACCATCCCGGCATTTGCCTGGAGTGATTTAGGGAAATCACGGAAAACCTAAATCAGGATGGCCGGACGTGGGATTGAACCGTCGTCCTCCCGAATGCGAGTCCAGTGTCGAACCACTGCGCCACCACGCTCGGCCACTGGTTGCAGACCACGGATATCCCTTTAGGACGATCGTGTTTCATTATGGCAGTGGCATTTTTCAACAAGAGAAGGTGTCATATCACAAGGCCAGGAGTCTGATGGTGTTGAGTGTGCAGAGTGGTTCGAGGAACACAGTCCTGAATTCCAGTTGATGTGTTGGACCTCCCAACACAATCGAAGACATCTCGGAACGTGGTGTCACAGCTCATAGCATCCCTCCCGTAATTTACGGGAATTAGGTGACTTGAGTGTGCAGATGTGATGCCAATTCCCTCCTTCGACCTACCAAGGCCTCATTGCATCATTGCCACGACCCGTGCCAGAGGTGGTAATACCGGCTATTAGGTAGATGATCTTAATGTTCTGGCTGATCAGTTTAGTTTTCTATGTACAAGTATAGACAGTAGTTAATGAGTGAACAATGTATGCTGAGAGCGTCAAATGTTGCAAATGTTGATTACGTTTTTGTTCCTGCGTGTGTAGGGCCATATTATATGTGGCTCAGTGAGTTGAACAGTAAATATCGGTATTATAAGGACTACTTTGATATTCTTAGGAGCAGACATTTTGTAGACACTCTAGTCTTTTGTGTGTTATCATTAGTGTCAATGATTTTCCTGTTAAGCTTCATACTCAAATTTTGAAAAAGAAGTCCTGTGGATTCCAGATTTTTCCATTCGAGTGCCATTGTCACAAAAGTTTTTTAATACTGTTATTGCTTATATTCATTTTGTAACTCTAATAAAAATAACAAGTGGGAATTATGCACTTCTAACTTCCACTTTCATCGACGGAGAGGTAATGGCAGACAGGGCTCGCATTGGAGAGAAAATCCAATGATTTTTATTCCTAAGGAACCATTATTGCATTTGCCTTAATCTACTAAGACAAGCCATCGACCCCTAGAACTTGCTGGTCGAAAGAGAACTTCAACCACCGTCATGCGAGTCAACTGCATTACCACAACGCCGCCTGTTGCAAATAAAAGAAATAACGAGACGTGTTAAAAATCCAAAGATTTATTGGATTGGTAACTGTGGTTTCAGGTGGTATTGGCCGCGATATCGCGGTCGCACATTTTAGCAGCCAGACGGTCTTCTCTAGACGTCGCGTTGGTGGCCACACGTGAACACATCCAGCGTCTGGCATGGCGGCTCTCAAGAGCTGCGCGGTGTGATGTACAGACCTCCAAGGTGGGCGCGGAGGACACTGGAGTGATCTGCCGACAAATATAAATTTCAAAATTATAAACGTCGCCCTGTTATGGTGGGTTGATACAACATCTTTAAAGGAAAGTGATATATTATCGTAGGACCCCCCATGCTAATAAATGGTCGTTTTCTGTATCCATAGAAGGGGTATTTCTATCGCGCCAACTCATGAACCCTAGAATACTAATTATCGCAAATATGAAAACTACCGACAGTGAATGTTTGCCTATTTACTCCTCACGGAGTGTGGTCTACTGTGTTGAAATGATCTACTAAGTTATTGCATCGTGATGGTAGATAGTTGTTACATGGACTAGAATATTTGTGAGTTAGTCGTTATCTCACGCAGGCGTATGTATTATCCTCACCTGAGCTATATTCATTAAGGAACAGAGAGAATTGTGACTGTTGCTAAATCCATTCATACCAAAATAGTAGAGTTTCTTAAAACAAGTTGTGTAAATGTTCAGTTCAAATTCGGAGAGCTTCAAGGATAACAGAAAAATAAACGATCATGCTGCATAAGAAATCGGATGAAAATAACAAGTATTATCGTGGGACGCTCAAGGTGACACTGTGCTGAAAACTTAATAACTGTTTTATGGGCAGGAGGGGACATAGGAGAATGTTTTCTGAAAGGCTCTCTGTAATGTGAAAGGGTAGCCAACCGTATTGTATGTACCATTGATTCTTGAGATAAAGTATATCCTACCAATACTAGAGCGAAAAGATATGTAGGTCCCGAAAGGATTATGTATCTGATCATAGTTCACAACTGGTATAAAACAAGGGCAGTCTATGGGTAACGACAAAATTTATGGGTCGACCATAGAATTTGGTAGCCATGGTGATATATCTAAGCTGATAGCATTTCAGTTATATTAAAAATAGTAAAACTGTAGACTCGGAAAATATCTTCAAGATTCCCCTTCTGAAGAGAGCTACCATGTGGTCATGAAACGAGAAATACACTTAGAAACCAAAATCTGTTGTTCTCTACACAGATCGAAGTACCACTCACCGTAACAGCACGGCTTTAATCCTCCTCCTGCAGCCGCTTCTGTAGCAACTCCACAAAAAAAGCGTCCAGCGTGAACTGACGCTCCTGTTGGAAAATATCTTATTACTTTCATGTTATCTAACATGTGAAGCGATTCAGAATTTGTGCTAGTTGCTATCATATAAAAGTGTAACGAATTGTAACATTTACGACAAATTAGCATGGTACAGGTATCGATATTAAGAACATAGTAATTCAATTTAGTATCCAACTAACACAATTTGTATCACCTCTCAGATACTATTAATACTAACAATTAACTAATATCCCATTATCTTTAACATTTTCTGGATACGACTGGCTAATGGTGTGCTTCTGAGGTTATGCCGTGTTGTTGTCCCTGTTTTATGGTCAAAATTTCAACAACTAACCGAGTCATCTTCTCCAGATCGTGAGACGTTTCCTGACTGATTTGGGTCAAGCAGAGAGTACATTACCGCAAAGTTCGCAGCACATGAAGTTGATCGCTGGGACGTCCGTTGAAATATTATGCACAAAATGAACACAACAATTCGGCCTAACACCGGGAAACAGACCATTAACTAGTACCATCTTCGAGAGTAGGTTATCATGCAGTGAGAAAACGAAAAACTCACTTTGAAACCAAATGCTACTATTCCTTGTACTGTTCGAATTTATACTAACCGGAGCAGGACGGACTTCTTTGTCTTCCTGCAGCCGCTCCTGCAGCACCTCCTCAAAAAAAGAGTCCAGGGTGAACTGACGTTCCTGTTGGAAAAGAAGTTATTAGTTTGATGAGTGGTAGTGTGTGTTTAGTAGTTCAGAGGTAGCGCTAGCTCTTTACATACACATATGTTACAAATTATTACATTTATTTCGAATTTTCGGCCTAGAGATAGTGATAGTGAGTATTCACCGACTATGTGTAGTATCAGCTAGAATTCTGTTCTTCCGACATTCACTACCATTATCCTACGTACGATGAGTTAAACTGGAATGACAGAGGCCTACAATGTTACTGCTTGAGCCACGAGCTTTTTATTACGAGCTCCTGCTTGTTATTTCTCTGAAAATGAAAGTAAATGGGACTGTAAGAAGTTTTGCTAACAGTTCCTGTTTCTCTGTTCTCTGACTGCACCGTACATTTCCTTTGGTCAGTTTCTTATTAACCACGGTCAGCAGGTTACTGGCTGAGCAACCGGATGGTCTGAAATGTCGTCTTCAACCAGTCGATAGTGAAGATCTGTTCTTAAAATATTTTTCAGCATAATTATCTATAACTTGAGAGGGATATTACCATTCTCAAGCCTCTCACATAGTTATTTGTCCAGTGTTAACAAATACCACACCTAATTTCCCGGAGTGATTAATGGTTAGAATCAACTGTCCATGTCTTAGGTCAGTGTTAAGTTTAATGGGCCTCAGAATTGTTTAATCAGCCTGCAGGTTCGATTATCAACATTATGTCACCTAATGCGACAAGACCATATACAATTTGGTAATAACACGGAGGAGAAGAGCTTGGGCCAGTGGGATGTAGGGAAAAGAGCCAGTAGCTAACGTAGCGAAGGAGGCCTGCAGGGAACACAGCGAGACACACAGTTTGAGTCTACCCGGCAGGTCAGAGAATATACGACTCTGACATGCCGAAGTCAGCCTGGCCCCCATCCGAATAGGACACATTTCTAATGGCTTCATACTCATGGTAAATGACCACTAGATCTGTGACGCATGCAGTATTAGAATTCTTATACTCCATATTTTACGGTGCTTCTGCGAAGGCAGAAATAAATTTAAAAGGACTCCGGCTCTTTGTTTTACTTGAAGTCAAAACGACTATGGCAAATTTTAGAAATTTTATGTAGGTCTGGAGACAAGGTCAAGTTTTAGGATGAAGACGTTTATACTCCAGTGATCAACAAATCCATCCATCCACCAGTGACATTGATAACTGCCGGTATTTATATCTGATCACGAAAACTAACAATGTCCGGAAGAGCGGTATGTTGACCACATGCGCCTCCATGCAGTGACGTCTGTCGGCTGATGATAACGAGGCGGTCGATCGGTACCTTTGGAATTTCAGAGGCCTGCTTGGACGGAGTTAGGTAGTTAGCTGGTATTTTATATAATCATCACTCGAGCAGAAATGCCTATCTGAGGCGTGCTATTTACAATGACGTGTCACATGGGTTGTTTGTAGCGAACCAAATATTCATTTACAGTAAATCGTGACAGTCTGCAATATCTAATGACCATGTTATGTACAATCAGGTAGCTCTCAGATTTTACTGCTTTGCATGTTACGTCACCAGTGTTGAAATGTGACGTGGCTCACCTGTACAGTACCCCGAACAGCGACCAAGTTCTCCTCCAGTCGCAGATCGTCTTTCTCCCCTCCCACACACTGAGAGAAAAACTTCTTCGCGCGTCGGAACATTGCTGTAACGATAACAAACAGCACGTCAGATCTGGCCTGACCGTGTCCACGAGTAAGTCTTACAGCAGTATCTCGCTACTGGATCGTAAGAAAAACCTGGGACCGTGACGACATCTCTGTAAACTTAACTTTTGTAATAAAAGCAGCTGTCCCTGACATCCCCGACATATGCAGTCCATATATTTCATTACGCTTATGCATTGGTTACTAGTCGAGAAATAGTTATTTTAATTATTTTTTTCAGTAATACGTAGTGGATGAATCAAAATATTAGGTCTACAACTTTGCTTCTGCCGTTTTGCAATAGACGGTAGCAGCTGCATATGGGGTCCGGGTGGTTGGTCATAGGTGTAATACAATAAGCTTTATCATCTATAAACATAATACCATAAAAATATTAGTCGATTTGTGAATGCATCATAAGGTTATTCTCGATTAATAACGTCATCTTAAATACTCATTTCTCGCCACTTGCGGGAAGTTTTAATTTTCTACTTTAACAGGAAGAAATCTACGGCTGTGGTTCTTAAAATGCTGGGTAGGACCAATGGTGAGGGAACTATTAGTGGAAGAACGTGCAGAGAATGTTTTCAACGCCTTAATAACGGTGACTTTGAGGTAAAAAACAGGCATATCGGTGGAAGACAGAACGTTTCCGTAGCTACTGAAACAGACAAAGACAGTCACAGGACATCATTATCGAAAGCAATTGATGCGTTCGAGCCCAGCACTGAAACACAAACGGCCACAATACAGCGACTGACACGTAAAGGTAATTTTGCAGCAGGTCAGTGCTCGACCCCATGTCGCGAAACCCGTCAAAATATCCATGCAAACGTTGAAATTAGAAGTCCTATCCCTCCCGCCCTATTCTCCATACGTTGCTCTGTCTGACTATCACTTTTTTCGATCAGTTGCGTACAGTATGGCTGACCAGCACTTCCGATCAGACGATCAAGTGCAAATTGAGTCGAGTCATGGATCCCCACAAAAGACGCCCAGTTCTACCGCCACGGGATTCATATGCTATCCGAAAGATGGGAGAATGTAGTGGCCAGCTATGGGAAATACTACTAATTATAATTTTTTGTAAGTTTTTCACAATAAAGCCCCGAACTTCGAGAAAAAACGGCGGAAGCAAAGTTGTAGACCTGTAACATTTCTTTGCAGTCAGGCAAAGGCGTGTTCATTATGTGGTATATTTATTCTGAAAAGGATAAACTTGTTTTCATTGCAGCTATCTGAAAGCATCGCTATTAGACGGAAACGTAATTAGCCAGACAGTACAAAACTCCATTAGTTTCAGATAAATACCTAGTTCAGTTTTTACAACTTTGGATTTGTCAGCTGTTACAGCTTGATTTAATAACTATCTTACTCTGAGGCAGGAACAGAAATTTGTTTCGCATGTATGTACATCACTGTGTTGGTGGTGGAATACAGTCACTAATTAATAAACTGCGATGCAATCTCGTGGCTTATATTAGAAACTCTTCCGCGGTGTATGACGAGAATACGATTTTTACGGCTATCCATGTTACCGAGTATTCTTGCCTTGCTGCACTGTCCCTTCTTTGTGTCAGAGTCACCAACTACTTAAGCGTAACCTTAAATCCGAAGCATTCTTCATCACCACGTGGGCTAAACAACAATCTGTACGACATAACAACCACTTTTGCGGCTGAAATTTTTCCAGTGACTTCAAAAGGAAGTAAACAGAAGAATAGCCTATAAGCACCTAATAGCTTTAACATTTAACAGTGCTCAAAGATATTCATTCTATTTCCTTGAGTAAGAGGAAAAGATATTATTTTTGCTATACTGCCATTCAACTCAGTATAACCCTAAGCAACTAGAACATATTTACGAGTTTTCTTTTTCACAGACGGCAGAAAATAGTAGTAGCACGAACCAACAATGAAACATACCATGCGTATATGTAATAGAAAACGAGAGAGAGGTGACACCGTTCTCATCGTGAAACTAAGCTATAAATTTGAGACTACACTATGCTAGCACGTTGACAACAACTCAATAGAGAAATCTGTCCCTACACGTCAACCATTATCGGAACCTTTTGAAGCTCCATTACATATTAAAACAACGCCCTGGAATCTAAAGCGAAGAGTGTTGCGAAATCATATGACAGTATTTTTCCATTACATACACATTCACCTTAAAGCTTATTCGATATTCTAAATGCAGAAGTATATGAAAAATAAGTAGGTGACAGATAAAACAAAATCCAACACTATAAAGCATGAATCAAAATTAAACATCCTTTTAGTCAATAACTCACACAACGAATTCGTTTTGATACTGTAAGTACTCGAGAGAATATGGAAGTAACTGCTACGCAACGGTCCACCACGGCTAAGGTGTCATAGGAAGGTTGTTAGCGAACTCTGTGACCAACGTCAAGCACAACCTCGGTGACGGCAAAACACATCATTGTACAGGAACGTCGATATCAATAGTTAAACAAGAACTACAGTACAGTTTTAAGTAATTTAAATCTCCACAGTTGGAATCAGTATACGAAGTGTGTTCTTCTTCGTAGACGGAAGAAATTCTAGCAATATGACCCTACAATGATCACAAGCAGTATGTATGTGTAATCGACAAGACAGGAAATTCTGTTACACTGTGCTTATTGTGAAAGTAAGTAATTAAAGGACACAGCGTCGACGACGACAACCACAGATAACAATAGCAGTCCCATTATATTCTTGGAGAAGACGATCATAAGGTAGACCATTGTGGTCGAAAAGAATCATAAAAAAGTATTTTATAGAGGAACCGTTGTGCACATTCCATTAGAGACCATCGATTTCGGTCAAGAATCAGGCTGTCATCTGGTTCGAAAATCGTCTCAGCTATGCTTTCGCCCATTTCCAATAGCAGTTATCAAAGGTACATAATTCGACCATTGATATTATCCGTATATACATAACACTGGGATAAAAGGTCTATGAGGTTAAATGGACGTAATGTAACGTACATACAGTTAATATCAACGATGGAACAATATAAATCCGAAACCGCTAATTCAGATACGTCACTACATAGCTGAGATCGTTTTTGAACTTGATGACGGTCTGATCCTCCACCGAAATCGATACTTTCTAATAAAATATACCGCTACAGTTGCGTATTGCATAATGCAGTTCTTTACAAACATAAAAAAGCACTCGAAGTTATTGAAAGAGCACATAAAATCAAAATAACGGGACAGCTGGAGGAATGTGAGAGTTCTGGGCAGCAACAAACTAAAAAAAAATGTTTGATAATATTAAGGTCATTCTAACCAAAAAATCGAATAATTTCTCACATGAATTCCTCTAGAATAAACCCAAAGAAAATATATAGAAAATACAAAATTGCATTCGAATAATTAGCTTAATCTACGAAGATCAAACTTGGTCAGGGTTACCATAAACACATCCACAAAACAACAATATAATACAAAAGACACACACATACACACACAAATTCTGTCGGAAAAGACAGGAACTATTCCACAACAAACTTACAAAAATATTTAAAATTAACACACAAGTGGTGTCACAGTGTACAGGGTGTTTCACGAAGACATGCAAATATTTTCATATTTTATTCTACAAGTAAAACTAAAGAAAAAAGTTCATGTAAACATAGGTCCGGAGATGTTTAGTTACTGAGTTACGGCTAATAGAAGATTTTGCCCGAAATTTAGCAACTTCACTAATATGAAGCCATCGCAAAACTGTACGAGGTTAAAGTAAAGCACGATTTCCATTTCTTTTCTTGTTACTGGCTTTACGAATCTAATAAAACATGTCCCAGACGTGTATGTGCAATAGTTTTTCAGAGCGTCCAGAGAAGCAAAGACTATTATACAAGTAAATTTGTTTACTTTTCATTAGAATGTAGAATAGTTTTTCCAAAATGAAATTCTCTTCAACTACTATTGAAAACTTTGTGCAATTGTCTGGAATTTAAGAAAGAAATTTGGCCAAGTAGTTAATAAATTAAAAATTTTACGAAATTACTCCTTTGCTTCTCTGTATTTTCTGGAATAGTACTGCAGATACATACCTGGGACACGTTTTATTAGATTCACCATATCAATAACAACAAAATAAAAGGAAATCGTGCTTTACTTTAGCCTCGTACAGTTTTGCAATGGCTTCGTATTACCGAAGTTGCTAAATTTCAGGAAAAATCTTTTATTAGCCGTAGCTCCGTAACTAAACATTTGAGGACCTATGTTTACATTAACTTTTTTCTTTAGTTTTACTTGTAGAATAACATATTAAAATATTTACATATCTTCGTGAATCAACCTGTATGTCAACAGAGAACAGCAGTACCACACACACACACACACACACACACACACACACACACACACACACAAAGAACAAGACGCACATGAATTTCTTCGGAATAAACCGAAAAAAGCGGAAGAGATAGTATATTTCGGGTAAACTTTATTGCTAAAACGAGAACAGTGACACAAGAGAAAACTCCACATTAGAAAGACCTAATCGAAAAGTAACTCACACAAGTTCTTCCAGAATAAGCAGAGAGAAAAAAAATGATAAAATTTGGAATCATACTACAAACGAAAATAAACAAGTGGAAAACCGAAGGCATGCAAGAGACTAATAAAACCAAAGACTCGATCCCATTCACCTAAACAATTACTATGTACCACAGCACCAAAACAATAATACACCGAAAGGGTGAGCCACCGGTAACAATAAAATGAACCCTATAAATGAGACGACTCCATAGACCCAGCCACTCAGTGACGTCATATTCTAAGAAAAAAAACAGCCAATTATTAATAAGTTAAAAAAATACGACTAACATTACTACTCGTTCATCTCAAGACAATTTCAGCAATGAACTTGGGTTCACCGGTGGCGGAGCGGTTCTAGGCGCTTCAGTCTGGAACTGCGTGACCGCTACGGTCGCAAGTTCGAATCCTGCCTCGGGCATGGATGTGTGTGATGTCCTTAGGTTAGTTAGGTTTAAGTAGTTCTAAGTTCTAGGGGACTGATGACATCTGATGTTAAGTCCCATAGTGCTCAGAGCCATTTGAACCATTTTTAACTTAGGTTCCTTGCTAACCTCTTCATATACAAGTCTCCGACATTGCAAAGACAGCTAAATAATTAAAAGAATCAAAATGATAATAATTATCTCTAATCACTAGAGTCGCAAAAGATTGTCTTCTGCTCTTAAGGTACTGCCTACCCTCACCCTAGGAAATAGTGCGGAGTACAGTAAGAAACCATTAAATATTTGTTAGCAAACCAGACAAAAATACAATCGCAACTAATTTCTCCATCGACAATTTAACCTGTGATCTCAAGCTGCCCACTCCCCCCTCCTCCCTCTCCCTCACCAACAAACGACACCGTCGTATATCAAGACATATTTGGAATGAACGGCATGTTTTACAAACTTTCTGAATTGCACTAGCAACTAACACAACAACAGATAACATTCAATAACAGGCCGCTTACACTCTTCGCAACGTAACGTCATGACATCACACAGGACATCATGGGTCAAACTAGACGAATAGAATGGGACAGAGAACTTCACATGGTTGTTATTGTTAAACTAAGCAATTAATTTGAGAATAAATGGTTCAAATGACTCTGAGCACTGTGGGACTTAACATCTGAGGTCATCAGTCCCCTAGAACATAGAACTACTTAAACCTAAGTAACCTAAGGACATCACACACATCCATGCCCGAGGCAGGATTCGAACCTGCGATCGTAGCAGTCGCGTGGATCCAGACTGAAGCGCCTAGAACCGCTCGGCCACACCGGCCGGCTAATTTGAGAATACACGACGTAAGTTGATGAACTTTATAAAAAATTAGATATAGATGTCTACCTCTACAAGTTACCACAGGACGTGTGAAACTCCACGAAAAATTAAAACAAAGTGCTTTTTCACGTTATATACCATTCATAACTGCATGTTCTGAAGTCATCCTACAATCCTCCACACGCTTCAATTTTCCAGTACTTCTCCACTACATTCTCAGTCATTTATAAGCTTTTACGATATTGTGTACGGTGAATAAATATGCAACAATTAAGTCAGTGGCTCATACCTCTTGCGGGTACGATGCACCTCGCCTGTGAAGCTGGGCGTTCGCTTCGCTGAGAGTTTCTAAAGCTTCTCTAGAACTTTAAACTGTTTCGCTAGATGTGCTCGAAACACAAAGAACAACACTGGAATACTTAATTCATAACTAAAGCTTCTTACACTCAATCACTCGCAGAACGAATTCGTAAGAATACTTCGAGTATTCTGGAGAATACAGAAGTAATTGCTAGGCAACGATACTCGACGGTATACATGGCATGTCATTGTTGTTAGCAGACCCTGTTATCAACGTCAAGCAATCCTGGTAACTGCAGAGTGCATCATGGTTTAGGGTCGTCAATAGCCAAACAAGCACTGCAATTAAATTTTAAACAATTTAAATCTATCTAAGACGAAATAACCGTGTTTTGGGATTGAAGGATACCCAGCAGTACCTAAATAATGAGAACGCCAGAATAACCGAAAAACTCCCAATGGATTTAATAGTTAACAATGCGAAGTACGTGAGAAACGTAATGACACTGACAACACACCGAGCGATCTGGCAACACCTTGTTGTTACACTCGGGTAGAGCTGTTTGTCATCTCTTCTACGTGCTGATCAGTACAGCCGTTTCGTGGTTTTTTTAAAGCACCGGCAGGGAATTTGTGTTTGTTTCGTTCTTTGAGTGTTACGAAACTGTTGCAGCATGTTTCAGATGTGGAAGAGCGGAATTCAGGGCAATGTTACGCCACTGAGTGTGACCTTTGAAAAGTTGAAACAAGCCTATGGGGAGCATTCCTCATCAATAGTGCAAGTTTCTCGGTGGCACAAATCATTTCTGGAAGGCCGTGAACACTTTGAGATGAACCTGGTTCAGGGAGACCTTCAGCTTCTAAGACCGACAAATACGTCGGACTTGTGTGTTCTCTTGTGAGATCAGACTGACGTGTAACAATAAAGACGATTGATAAACATGTTAAACACTTTCACCATACATCAAATTTAGACCGTATTTTTGCACGTGCGAAAGTCTTGTGCCAAATGGTGACGAAAATCCTCCAAAGAGTCAAAGTGAGGAGTGGCACACTGAGACATCTTCTCGACTGAAATAAGCTCGAATGAGCAAATCAAAGACAGAAGCAAAACTGATTTGCTTTTTTAACATATTTGCTTTTGTCGCATGAACGATTTGTTCATATAGTACAAACTGCCAACCATCTGTATTACAACGATATCCTGGAAAGGCTCAGGAGAGAGGTGAATTGAGTGAGATCGGACATTGCAGACAAGTGGATGCTGCATCATGATAAATCCCCATGCCACATGGTCACTTCCATCACGCAGTTTTTGACTTCAAAAGGCATTCCTGTTGTTCCTCAGGCCCCCTTCCCCTATTCACTTAATCTTGGTCATTGGGACTTGTTTCCTTTTCAAAAATTTTAGGATTCTAAAGAACCCTGAAACGCATGTGATAGACGTGTTTAAGTCCCTACCAACTGAAGGCTTTCATCGCTTCTAGCGAGACTGGGGAACAACGATTTCGCCGGCCAAAGCTGCCCAAGGGAACTACTTTGCAGGGGACATTATTGTCGTTTGAAAGAAATAAAACGCTGGTATTTTGGAAATCAGTCTCACTGTCTTTTTCACACACCTCGTACTCCAAGATATTAACTCACATTTCTTAATGTTATGGTGCCAGCTTTACTCAATACGATCTAATGCACTTGACACGAGATCGAAATTTTTTTTCACATACACAAAAAACTCCATTAGCACTAACCCCCAACAGTCACATGGAGTATTTGTGAGTATCCACTAGAGAGAAAGATCGATTACACTGCCGTGATTGTGAAACCAAGCAATTAGTTTGAGAATACATAATGCAAGAACATGAACTTCGTCAAGAACTAGGATCAGAAATCTATCTCTACAAGTAAACATCCAACCATTGAAACTACATAAAGAAGTAAAACAATGCGCTATTCGCGTTAGATACCCTTAACAACTGCACTTTCTGAGATCATATCACGCTCCGCCACACGCATCATTCTGCCAGTACTTCTCCACTACATACTCAGCCATTTAAAAGATTATATGATATTGTAACTGCAAAGGATTCTGTATGATAAGTAAAAAGGTGATAGTTAAATTAACGGCTCATACCTCTTGCTGGCTCAACGCTCCTCGCCTCTGAAGCTGGGCGTTTGCTTCGCAGAAAACTTCTAAAACTCCTCAAGAACTTTAAAATGTTCCGATAGATTTGCTCGAAACAAAAAATGCAACACTGCAATACTTAGTTCACAACTGAAGCTCCTTACACTCAATAACTCGCAGAGCGAATTCGTATGAATACTTC